>NW_020799117.1:1342370-1357285 GCF_003259725.1 Athene cunicularia | reverse complement strand
CCCCCGCAGGCCCAGGACCCCGTTCCCGCTGCCGCCGCCACGGCTCTGGGCTCGGGTTTGCCCCCGCAGCGCGGGTGGCCGCAGGCGGTGCCAGGCCTCGCCCGCCTGCTGCGGCTGCGGCTGGCAGACTGTTCCTCTCCACGGTCGTCCCACTCGCCCTGATTTCTGTCAGAACCAGCCGCTCTCCCCCCCAGACTCGCAGTCGGGTAATTTCGTTTGTCCTTCCCATGGTCTCGTGCATCGCTCTCCGTCCCCGCTCGTTCGCCAGGATCCCGCCGGCCTTTCCCAGTCGCCGTTTCCCAGGAGGGAGCAGCCCCTCCTGAAGAATGACTCCCATCCTTTGTTCCTTACAGATGACCTTATATATTGAAATGAACGTTGTTTACTTGAGCTCAGCACTAGTTTGGAGTCAAGAGCTGATTCCCAGAGGACTCTCCTGGATACACTCACCAAATGAGGAATCTTCTCCTGTAATTACATTTCGGGGACAGCAGACATTTTTGATTCATTTAATATGTGCCATGTTGCATTTGTTGCAGATCAGATATGTAACAGAAGCCCTGTTACCTTAAAAGTACTGCTATTATCAAGTACTGACTTAATTACGGTTTTATCTAAAAATAGATCAAGTTAGCTTGACAGAACCCATTTTTCCTACTCCTCCGCCTCCCGGTGTTGTTTCCTCCTTTCACAGAATCACAGAACCATCTCGGTTGGAAAGATCCTCCAGCCCCACCATGACCCTCCCCCTGACCGTTCCCAACTCCCCCAGATCCCTCAGCGCTGGCTCAGCCCGACTCTTCAACCCCTCCAGGAATCCCGGGGACTCCCCCCTGCCCTGGGCAGCCCATTCCAACGCCCAACAGCCCCTTCTGCACAGAAATCCTTCCTCAGAGCCAGCCTGACCCTGCCCTGCTCCAAAGCCCGGCATCAATCTGCCACCGCAGCCTCGTCCCGAGCGCAGCACCGGGCTGGCAGGCTGCTGCCACTGGGAGCCCACCAACACCTTCACTTTTCACTCCTCCCAGTCTTAAAAAATTTACTGACTATAAACGCAAAGAGCCCGGGAGGCTCCTCAGGGCATTACCGGGCTCAGGCTGCTTTTAACCTGCCTGACTTTGGGAGCCGCTGACATCCAGGTAGTTCCCGCAGGCAGGGAGGTGGTGCATGGCCCGCTGCCTCTTCCAGCTGCACTTGTAGGTTTACAAAACCCACCCGAGGTGAGGCCCGTAGCTGCTGTCTGCTCGTTATCATCGCTCCCTCCTGCCTCGGATTGTTGTGTGGTTGCCATAGCTCTTGGAGCTGCCTCCGCTTCCCCCAAGGCGAGCCAAGGCAGCTCTCTCCCCGCCTGGGAAACTGCTTTGTTAGCCCGAGCAGCGGCCGTCCCGCCTGCGCTGGCTCCGAGGGAAAGGTGGAAAAGTCCCGTCTTGGCCACGTCAGAGCCCGCGTCGCTGGAGCCAGCCTGGCTGGTCCCTGCGCCGAGCCTCTGCTGGGGGTCGCGGTGCCGGCGAAGAGCTGCCACCCCCGGCCACGTCCCGTGCCCTCTCCCACTGCCTGCCAGCATCTCCCACCCGACGAGAGGCCGCAGGCTCCTCCGGCTTTGCGAAGGGCTCGTCCCGCAGCCGCTGCTCCCAGAGCTGCACGAGGGCCGGCCCAGTAGCACTGGTCAACTCTTGCCCTTGATCTGTGAGACGTTGAGGTTTCTTTACTTTCTCCTGCACTGCTTCCACCAGCGATGCTGATTTACTTCCCTACCTAATGGTGGCATCTACCACCAGGGCTTTTTCCTCTTTGACAAATATCTAGTCTGGTTTATATAAATTATTTTGTTCATTATTTGTTCATCTATTAGCAATGGCCCTTGCAATAATACCCTTCTGTCTTCTTGGCCTCTTCCACCATAACGGAGCTGGTTATGTCTCCTGATTCCAGCAGCCCGTACTGCCGGGGCAGCATCCAGTGGTGATGAAGACGTTCCCAAGGGAGCACCGGGGGGCCGTGCTCTGCTACCCTCACCCTGTTGGTAAGCTCCAAACTTCCCCCGACACCCAGACATCAGCCCCGCAACCAGGACAGTGTCAAACGTCTTAAAATACATTTTTATATTTTGTATTAACACATCTGGAAAGCGCGTGACGCTCATCACCAGCCCCACCATGTTCATATTTGATTGACTGGTTTTAATTTTATTTCCCACGTGTTTGACAATGGAAACAAGATTTGTCTTTCCTTGTTCTGGCGTAAGCAGGCTGCGGCCAGCAGGGCTGCGGGGCTGTGGGTGCTGGGTGCAGGCGCTGCAGGGGGGCCAGAGCCCGAGAGGTCACATGGATGTTTGGCACTGAAGGAGCCCAGCTCTCTGTACGCGTGTCACTGGTTGATATTTCTTTTGCTTTGCTGCCGCCTTCTTTGCCTTGGGCTTGCAGGAGGGGAGGGAGGGCAGCCTGAGGATGCTCTGCTCATTGGGGCATTGGATTTTCTGATCTGAACCCCAAGAAGAAAACAAAACTGGGGCTTCAGTGCCTGGGGGCTGCTCCAGGAGATACCTCACTGCCCAAAATCTCCAAGAATTCCTGATTTTGTCTTTGTCAGCTCAGCCACTTGTGCAAATAGTGTCAGCCAGGGCTGGTCACACAAAGCAAGGTCGGTTATAAGCCGTTCTCCTGGAACAGAGGCACTTGGAGCTGGCACAAAGGAATCTCTGTGTCTCCCCTTCACTGGCATCCTGGCAATTAACCCAGAAAATCGCAGCTCGCCCTTCTCTCGGGTGCTGAGCGCGGGGCTGTGCAGTGCACGGGGGGCGGCTGTCCCAGCTGGGGGGGTCTGGCTGCACCAATGTCCAACTAGGAAGTACGGAATGAATGAGGAACTTGCCCAGTTCCACAAGCGAGGAAAATCATTTGGGCTTTCGCACCGAATTATTTTCACGAAATGTATGTCCAGAAGACAGCAGGAGTCACCTTGGATCAAATATGGGCAACCTGCTGTAAACATTGACATGATTTTTTGGTGCATTTGATTTTTTTCCCCCCCAAAAAATTCAGGCAAAACCTCTGTGCTGTGACCTAACACCCCACAATGATGGGTCCTACGTGGCCAGGCCGAGATACCTGCGGGGCTCCCAGCACAGGGCTCGCTCCAGACCTTGACTCCTGACCAGCCGCGCTCCACAAGCGCCCCTCTCCTGGGCTCAGCCCATGCAGGTCGTGGCCAGCACGCCCTGGCCCCGGGTGTGCTGAGCAGGCAGAGGAGACGTTGATGCAGTCGGGGAGCTGGTCCCGTCCCCCCAGAACGATGCAGCCGGGGCCGTGGGGAGCCCCCACCAGTGAAACCCTGCCCTGCCCCGCCAGGCTGCGGCTGGAAATAACGGCCTGTCCAGAGCGAAACACGGGCGCCGTGGGAAGGGCTTGGTGAGTCAGATAATCTGCAGGAAAAGGCTGTGACAGTCCGCTTGAGCACGCCGTGGTATTATTGTTATAAAATATAATAATTGCATGCCCAGACTGGGTTGATGTACTTGCATGGGGAAGTGCTCTTGAATAATTAAGAAATATTCTGTATTTGATTTGCTGCTGTGCTTCCTACAGATCAAATTAGTGAGAGATGAATTCAATTTCAAAGTCATTTCTGAAATCTTTGGGTTTGTTCTTTTGAAATTTTTTTTCCATTTCATTTTTCTGCTATGTAAAGTCACAGGAAAACCTCACTGTGGCTAATAAAGACACGAGCGAGAAAATTAATGGTACAAAACCAAAGGCAATGGGGAAGAATGTAAGTCAAACAGTGTTGTAGAAAATACAGTTCACTTGAGTCCAACCCACTAGGAAACAAATATTTAAATGTGCAGTAAATAATGTATTTTTAGTTTGAGAGGGCTGTTTCAAACCCCATCTCACAAGCCAAGTGAATATAAACAGACGTGCAACCTGGCTCGCAGAGACCTCACGCCCTCCTGCGTCCCACCACAGGAAGGGGAAAGCAGAGAAACCCAAACCGGAGAGGAATGAGCAGGGCCAGACTCATTAATCAGGAACTGTTACTGGTTTCAGCGGGACGGCTTTGCAGGGAAAGGGACCGCTGCTCTCCTGGGAACTCGAGTGAGAAGCCGCAGAGGAGTGGGATTGGAAAGGGGAGTGTTGTACGGGGACAGGCACCTCGGCGCTGACCCCGGAGGCTGACCCTTGGCTGACTGACCCTCGGCCGGGCTGCCCGTCTGCGCCGCGGGTGTGGGCAGGGCGGGCAGCAGTGCCCGCAAGACCTCCCGGGGCTGCTGCAGGACCAGGAGCAGGCAGGGCAGGCAGCGATGCAGGGCGGGCAGCGATGCAGGGTGGGCAGTGATGCAGGCAGGGTGGGCAGCGATGCCCTCGGGACCTCCCGGGGCTGCCGCGGTGTCCTGTGTGCCCTTGCAGCAGGTAACAGATGAGGAGCTCTCCAGTCGCTTAATGTTTTTAATGGCAAACGGAATTGCTCCCAATCATCAGTATCTAATCTGCACGTTTCAAGGGCATGTCCTCTGCAAATGCTGCCGTGAAAGTAAACACGGTGCCGTGCCGGGGTTCTCTGCGGCAAGGTGAACACGAGGAGGTGGATCTGCTTACTGCGGCTCTGCCCCGAGAGCTGCATTTGCTGGGGTGTCCTGTGCAGTGCGAGAACATGCCATAACCTTGAACAGGCGAAATATATGATTGAAAAATAATTGAGATGATGAGGATAATTTCTCTCTGCTCCCGGAGCGGCCCACCTCCTGCGCAGCTTCAGTCCCCTTGTCCCCGAGGCGCACGGTGAAGCCGCCGCACCGATCTGGGGGGACAGGCAGGGTTTCTGGCCGGGCGATGTGTTTACGTGCTGACACGGTAAGAGCGGGTTAAGTGAGGCGCCAGGATCCGGCCGTGCATCCGCTGCTGGCACCGCTGAAACCACACCATCAGTCCTCACCCGTCTCCTCGGAGAGCTCTGGAGCGTAGAGAAACGCACCGCCACAGGTAACGGTACTTACTGGTCATTACTGGGCCTCCCCACAATCAGTTTCACACAACCAGGTGTTTTCTGTGGCCGTGTCCCACCCCACGCTGCTCCTCGGGGGCTGCTCTCCCACATGGCCTTCCCAGTTCACGGGCCAAACGCTTTCACCGGGAGCAGACGCGTCCCCCCGGATCATTCCTAGTGCCACGGGGTGGTCCCTGCTCCCCACCTGCCATGAGCCCCTGGCTGAAGGCTGCCTCTGCGTGAGGCTGAGGAGGGAAGGCGAGCTTCGGCCTCTGATCCGCTCCGCTCGGAAGAAGCCGCCTCCCTGGAGCTGGACAAAACATCCTTGAATTCAAAGCCGTGGTCCCTCTCCGGCTGTGGGGTGGGCTGCCGGGCGCAGGGATGGGCAGCACACCTCCCCGCAGGGCAGCGCCTCGTCTTCCTTCTTCAGTTCATTAACTTAACAAAATGCAAATCTTTTCCTGGTTCTTCTTTTTTCTTGTAAATCAGCTCGGCTGCAGCGTCTCTGTTCCTCTCCCTCCCAGTTCCCCTGGGCTATGGCCCCGCAGAGACCCTGAGGTCTCCCATCACACCCAGCCCCTTGGGCCCCCCCCCAGCACCCTCCTGCTCAGCTCCCCTTCCCTGGCTTCTGCTGAGAGAAGGGAAAGGAAACGCCAACCCCGGAGACTGCAGAGAAGGGTCCAAACGAAGCGCAGAGCAGGCAAAGGCGGTGTGGGCACCACGCTGGGGGGCTGCAGCCTCCGGCAGAGCCGGGCAGAAGGAGCCGCGGCGGCCAGCTCCTGCCTCCCAGTCCCAGCCCCGAGGGCTCTGGGTTTCCAGGAAAAGTCGGAATAGTTAGTGGGGATTTCCACAGGATTTTGGAGATACCATTAGCTACTCTTGAAGGCATTTTTATCCAGGAAAGGCAGTGGCCTTGCTGTAGTTATGAAAAACAAAATGATTTCCACCGAAGCCAACAGTGGGGAATGGATGTAAAGCTGGCACCGGGGCAAAAGGAGCGTGTGTGAGGGGTGGTCACCGAGTGCTGGGGGAGAGGAGAACCTCCATCCAGCTTCCAGCAGCAGGCAGAAAAAGGGGGAACACAGAGGCTGGGACCACTGAACAGAAACAGGAGGAAATTAATATTTACACAGGGAGAGCCAGCGCTTACATCCATCTTACGGGTCGTACCAGGGCTAATGCACAGCAGACATCCCTGGAACCCCTCCAAAAAGGAAACTGGAGTTTGGTTTGGGAACTTCTGGTTCTAATTCCTGGAAACACAGCTTCAGCTCAATTTCACAGTGGTTTGTGACTTTTTTCCAGTGGTTATACAAATTTTGGGAAAACATTCCTCTCCTTGGAATTGTCTTATGATAATATAACCCCACTTAAGTGGTCGGAGGTTTTGTATGGCTTCGAACCACCCCAGAAGGCGCCTGCAAGAAGCAGTTCCCATCTGCCTCGCGTGCCCTGGCAGCTCGCAGTTCGGCCTGGGGATCGCTAGGGACTGTTTGTTCACGGCGTGTCTGCAGTTTTATTACAGCCTGCCACTGTACTTTGACACACGAGGAAAGCGAGCCCAGGGGGGCTGTCGGGCGGGGGTCTGAGCTGGCTGCAGCATGCTCCTTCCTGGCTGCACCCCCGCTCTGGGCCGTGCGGAACCGGAGCAGCGCGGGGCAGGCACCAGCGCACGGGCTGGAACGTCCAAGTGGGAGAAAACTGAGCTGCAGGATGGGTGAAGGCTCTTTGGCCCCTTGGGTTCGGTTTAAATGGGACATAAGGAAGAGATTTTTTTACAATGTAGGTGGTGAGAGGCTGGAGCCGGTTGCCCAGAGCAGCTGTGGCTGCCCCCTCCCTGGCAGGGTTCAAGGCCAGGTTGGACGGGGCTTTGGGCAACCTGGGCTGGTGGAAGGTGTCTGCCCGGGGCAGGGGGTGGGACTGGATGATCTTCAAAGGTTTATCCTGTGATTCTGTGAGTCTGGGCTTCCAGGTGCTCTCCGTGAGGGGCTCACCCTGCGCAGGGTGCTGCTGGGAGAGGGACCAGCTGCAGGGTGTCAGTGCTGATGGGCTACAGGGTGGAGCAGAGTTCAAATCCCACTGCTCCAGGTGGCTGCAGCCTTTGGGGAGCGATGTGGTGTCCTGGCCTGGGGTGGCTGTGCAGGGCGGCCAGCCTGGGTGCAGGGGTCTGTTCTGGAGTCTTCACTGTTGCAGCACTGGGACTTGCCTCCAGCTCCTGCACAGGCAAAGGTGGGCCGTGGGGTGTACTGGGATGGGGCATGTGGGTGTTTGATGCTGGTGATGGGCGAAGGCCTCCCTGCCATGGGTCTGGGCTTGACTGACCCAGTGCTGAGGGATCTGGTGGAGTTGAGAATGGTCAGCGTGAGGTTAATGGTTGGGCTGGAGGATCTTCAAGGGCTTTTCCAACTGAGATGACTCTGTGATGCAGGGGATGTGGTTCTGCTGCAAGTGCTCATCTGACTGTCACTGGTATGTACCCTGGTGAAAGCTTGCTGCTGTCGTGGGTGGAAAGGCTCCACAGTGCTGCATCGTGTAGAGCAAATCCCTTCTGTGGGGCTGAGCCCCTCCCGCCCAAAAGGGAGCTGTGGGTGTTGGCTGCTCCTGAAAAATCACACCCTGCTTGTCCTTAGGCTGCTCCCCTGCCCCTCTCTGAAACTGGGAGGCCTAATCTCCACAGCCTTAAAAATGTAGGTTTAAACATTGCTTTAAGTTCAACAGTCTTAATTCTGAGCTGCTCCTCTCAGGCAGTGGTTCCCTGCCCGCCTTGCAGAGCTCCAGCCATGTGTTGTATTTCTGCCGCTCCGCTCCGGCGGTCAGCGCGGTGTCCCCACAGCCCCGCATCTCCCACGGCCCAGCCTCAGGAACTGAACCAGGCTCCTGCAAGGAGCACCCGCCAGGGCGGGGGGTCCCCTCCAAGCCTGGAGGGGTTTGGGAGCTCTGCGCCAGCGGCGGGAGCTGGGAATCGCTTTGCGGGTTCCACGCGCTGTTTGTTGCGCAGCCTGGGGCTCGTCCCGCACCGACGGGTCCTCCCGGCTGCAGCTCTGGCTCAGTCCCATGCCTCGGCCATGCGGGACTGGTTTTGTCCCTTAACCTGACAGATTCCAAGGGTGTGGCTTGCAGAGGAGAGCTGAGGGATGTACAAATTCCTCGGTACGCAGTGGCGTGATGGCTTTCAGAGGAGGTATGTGGCGTGTGTGTGTGTGCTGGAAAGCAGCTGATGTCCAGCCTTTGGTAAACACGAGGTATAAAACTGGCTGGTTACACCTCTGGGTGCTGACTGCTGCTACTCCATCACCAAGGGGCATGTCAGTGAGTCCTTCTGGGAGAGGACGACCCGCTCCTGCACCCCAGCGCATCGGGGTCCTGTGCTGCTCGGCATGTTGCTCCCTCTCCCCACTGCAAGCCCCTGTGTAACCACCTGCGGGAATGCTTTTCCACGGAGTATTCAGGGACCAAAGCTCCCGTGTAGAACACGGACCGAGGCTGATGTTTGGTGTTTGCAGAGGAAATGAGTGGCAGCTGCTTGGCTGGGCCTTTGATAAGATTTGGTATTTCCCGAAAAAAGTGAGAGTAGGAATAGACAGACTGTTTGGCCTTTCCTGACAATGAAACTTTGTTGTATCTATAATTAACCCTGTTATTTAAATACTTCTTCCATTAACATCTTTGAGGATTTCATAGCCCTTGGTTCCCTTATTACTTTTCCATTTCAGCTTCCTGTGCTACAGTGATTCCCAGGGGCATGACTAATTTCACTTTTCCATTTAATTGAGAACTTGTTTCTGACTTCGCCTTTGTGTGTTTAGCTGTAGCTTGGGCAGCCTGGTTAATGCCTTGTCGCTGCCCAAAATGCACCTGTCAGTTCTTTTATTTTCCTCTAGGAAAAGCTTCCCAGGGAATTTAGAGAACATCTGACCAACACTTTTCTTTCTTTCTTTCAGAAACCTTTTCATCACTGTGACGTAGTCCCGTAGGAATTTCAATGTGGCTGTCAGTTTAATCCTGAACTTCAGCCCTTAGCTGCTGCTCTGAGCCCTTCTTATTCTCAGAGGATGTTATCTGAGCTTGCTTAGATGCAAGGAAAGTTGCAGGACAGGCCTGGGATGCTCTCCCAGGTCTCTGAGGTCTGTGGGGCTGAACAGAGGATGAGCACTACTGCACTAGTTCTCGTGGTGGATTTTCTCTGTGCTGTGCTACATGTCAAGGGGTTCACACAAAGAATCCCAAGCTCGAAACTCTTCTTACTTATGTATCACTTGTCATTTTTTCTGTTGGCAAGAATTTCCCTGCAGGGTCTGTTAGTAATGTTTCCTTTGCTACTTCTCCGGCAGCTGCAGAGAGCGTGGATTTTATTATTTTTTTTTTTAGTTCCCAGCTTGCTAAATATCCACCATTTTGCTCCACAGAATCCTTGCACAGGTGAGGCCTGAGCAGGAAAGGAGCTAGTGAAGCTCTTGGGTAGCACAGTGAAAAAAAGAGGGGTGAAGAGCATAGCTGAAGCTGGAAGCACACCTTTCTCTTGGGTTGAGATGTAACCTGGACCATGAGCAGGGAAAGGGTGATCTTCAGTGCAGTTAGCCCTGGTTTTGCCTGGAAGGTAATTATATATACAAATGCACACATATAAGCAGTGAAGTCCCTTGATGTGTTCTTCCTGCATCACGATAGATGTGCTAAATGCCTCCAGACATCCTCGTTCCCTGACCTGGTAATTTCTTACCCTCATCTTTGTGCTTGAACGATTGTCACCTCTCCAGAAGTTATGACCACGCAGCCACTGTCTTCATGATTGTGACATGGATTAAATCATGCTGCAGATAACGGGTAATAATGCAGCGCTTTGTTCTGTCTCTGCATGTATGCACAGTGCTGTTAACATTTACAGTGTGAATGGTGCTCTAAAATGAGATAGAGAAGGGGTCATTGTGGCTCAAGTCAAACAGGGATTTGTGCTGCTGGGTAACTGAGCCTCTGCAATCTTCCAGTTAAAGCACTACTCTCTAAAATGAGGCTTCTGTTTTGTAGGTTATTTTATGCCCAGTTCCTGGGCAGGGCAGCGTGACCACAGACCCAAGCATGATGATTCTAAAAGCTGCTCTTTGGTGGTACTTCAACGTAAGGATCTCATGGTGCTTTTGATAGTCATCGACACCAGCACCACCACCAAATTAAGGGAGGACAAAGGACACTGAGTGTAGAAGCCTGGCTCCAGCACCACGGGGATCATCATCCTGGAAACAAAAGTCAAAGCATAGCACCAGGCTAGGAAAAGCCAAAGGGATTTGTGAGTATTGCTGTGCTCTGGGGAGGGTCCTGGTTGGGGTGCTGACAGCAGGCTGGTTTTTGGGGTCACACACCTGAACAGGAGAAGGGAGGTTAGCAGTCAGGACAGGTGTTGGAGCACAGTATCAACCTTAATGAAGTAGTAAAAATTTAAGTAGGCTGCCACTGAAATTGGGGAACAGGGAAGCAAGCAGCACTCTGGAGAATTGTGCCAAAAACCAAGAGAGTTGGGAAAAGTGCCACCCCCTGCAGCAAGCCTCATACTGACAGAGTGAAAGGACTGGGCCAGTTGGCAAAATCTGAGGGGTCAGGTGAAGGGTCAAGGAGATATATATAGATATATATATAGATATATATATATATATGGCTTCTCAGTGTCTTAACTGAAGAGTACTGAAAAGGTTTTTTATTTTTAACAAGGAATCGAGGCAAACCAGCCTCCTAAATGGGCTAGAAGTGCAAGCACCAGGGAACTCTCAAGCCCGAGGAGCATTCCTGTGCTTGCTGCCCTTGGCAGCTGGGGCTTGGTGTACCTGCTCTGACACCTGCCAGGGGATAAAGGACGCGGTGCTATCTTTGTCTGGAGACAGCTCCCTTCGGATGCAATGCCTGTGGGCTCTGGTACTGCCATTTCTGCTCTCTTCTCAGCGCTCCCGATGCCTCCCAGAGGCACGTGCCAGGAGAGTGGCTTGGCAAAGACCGTGCTCTAAGTAGCTGGCACGTCCCGGGCGTGTATGAGCGGGTGTGACTGATGCAGAGCAAAGGCAGGAGGCGAAGCCAATTAGCCCAAGATAGATGACAGGCTTGTAGCAGTATAGCTATGGTAATATGCTCTCTGTGGGGGAGAACAGCTGCTTGCCCGAGGCACTAACAACAGATATAGGGACCTGGAAGGAGATAGATAGGGAGATGATTGCTGCAAGTAGGACTGCAGGCTGACTAATAGCATCTCCCATTGATATTTCCATTCAAAACCAGCTTCCAAAAACTGTTACCAATCCTGTGGTGTCTGTGAAACCTGGGAAGACTTGGTAGCACAAAAGGCTAATGATGAGTTTTGCCAAAAAAGAAAAAAAAATATTATTGGAGGCTAACAAGTGTAAGCTGGGAGCTGACGAGGTTTTGGAGGTTGGGAGTGGGGACCCCAGTCCTGCTTGCTTTTCACTTTGGGAGATCTGGCCCCCACGCAGGGGCTCAACCATGTCACTGCTGCTCAGTGTAGAGACCTGTCCCCTGGCTTGTCTCGCCCACCCTGAAAAGCTGCCTGAAGGCCAGGAGGAGGAACTGCAAGGGGAAGAGAAGTTAGCTGAAGAAGGGAAAAGAGGAATCGAGAAGGTGGAAATTCATGTGTGACTGCTAGAGGTGCGACTCAGGAAGGAAAGGTACTGTTCTGCTGTAAGAGGTATACACACATCAAAAATCACGTTAGCCATATGTAAAACTCCTGAATTCTCAGTGGGGGGAGCATACATTGAGGGTGTCTCCAAGGCTATTTGCTGCAGCCACATGGAAAAGCTCTATCAAGTCAGACCATACCCAGAGCACATTTCCAGGCTGACATGGCTGCCCTGGAGAATGGGAAGTGCTCGGTGTCTCCTCTGGAGTCGTATTCAGAGCTAACAAAAAGTCCAAGCTCAAGGATCTGGTCTCTCAGAAGGTTGTCAGTACAATAGGTCAATACATGCCCTTTGGTTTACAACAGGGAATTCATGTAGATTCATTGTGATGGTCTAATGTATTATCTGGAACACTTGATTTTTTTGGCCATATACAATGGTTCATCTGTGCCTAGCTCAATTAAAATAAAAAAATCCTTGAGAGCAAGAAAGAAGCATGTGTGATATACAGTCACATAGTAAATAGACCTTGAACATTGCTGCTTGAGGGCAATTCCAAGAAACCTCTCGTGTAGCTCCTGGTTTCTGACAGTCAAGATGCCCATTGTAGTCTCCTGAGGCTTAAAGAAATGCATTAGTGTGCCCGAGTGTCTGGTGTTTTCAGAGCTGAGGAGGGGCTGGTTTTCCACCTTCCCTCCCCCCCTAACACTGTCACAGGCACTGGGAATGCTGCTGGGCCGGGGGGTCAGCAGGAGGAGGGGAGCATCCAGGATCCCCGATGCCAGATGCTGGCATGATAATCGGGTCTAGTACCGGCCTCCCTGCGGGTGGCTGTCGGCCCGAGGCTGCTGTGAGGTGCCACGAGCTGACACGGCAGCTCAGCGCCGCTGCACGGGGACGGGGCTGGTTCCCCAACTCCCGCTCCTGCTTTATCTGACAAGTCTGATTGAAGTGGCAGAAAGCTCTCCTGGAGAAGTGGCTCGTTCCTGCTGTGTTAGCAATGATGTTTCAGAGGCGCCGCAAGCAGCGGAAAGATGGGGCAGGAAAATGGAGGTGGGAGGGATGCTGTGCTCTGCCAGATCGGGGAGCTGGTCGAGTTGAAAACTAAAAGAAAAAGTTGTTAATTTTCAAACCAACCTGCTTAATCCAGCTGGTTGCCTGACTCACCCAGGGGTAATGCTGCTGTGAGGGAGGGCTGGGAAGAGCAGCTGGGGTTGATCTGAGCTGACACGATTGCAGCCTTCCTCTTCCTCCTGCTTGGCTGGGGCTGGGGTGGCCCCCACGCTTGCACCAGCACTGGTGGTTATTTGATCCCAGAGTGAGCTCAACTAGGTAGAAACCGTTCTTTTTTTTTTTTTTTATTTTATTAATGCTGGATTAATTTTCTGCTGACTTTGCTGCCTGAGCAAGTTAGCTGTGGGATGCAGGTGACTGAGGAAGGGAGAATGTGTTAATGTGTGGTCAAGGATGGGCCTTTACAGTTTAGATGCACAATCCTTGGAAAATTGGGCTGGAAGATGTCCATGGCTGTCCCTCTCCAGTGCCTGCTGCCCTGCTCTGCTCCCACACTCAGAGCTCAAACATGATGAGTGTATCCTGATGAATGGAGCACAGCGTAAGCCAGAAAAAGGGGAGACAAGTCTGTGATCTGGTACATTAATTGCTGCCTGTCCAAGGCCTCGGTTCCAGTCCCACAGTGTGTGCAGTATCTCATGTGTGACAGAGCTTTGTAACGCCTCGATCCTGTCCTCATCAGAAAATGACAGTCTGAGCATCATTACTTTCTGTGGCTTTGGAAAAAAATTCAGTTTCCAGCCCCAGATATTCTGATCCTCTAAGGCAGTGTCCTATAAATCTAGTTACAGGTTCTTCTGTATTAGCTGCAAGTGCTGGAACACTCTTTTAATACAAACAATGACGATGTAGAAGGATAAAATGAAAGTATGTGCTCCTGTGGCTTTGTAGAGTGTAGAATTAAGGCGTGTAATCCAAATAACATCTAGTGCTTTTATAGGGCTGTATGCATATGGCATAAATGACAGCTAATTAAACTTTATATCCTGCCTACAAGATAAGCATGTAATTAGTATTACATCCTTTTTTATAATTAGGAGACCTCATCCAAAAAAATGTGGCTCGCCAACCATATCTGAAGGCAGTGACTCAGCCCAAATTAGGCTGTGGTGTGAAGACTGAGAAAAATCGTGCTTTAGACCTGCCAGTGAATAAAAAAGCAGAGACAAAAAGGTTGAGCTGGTATCAGATTGCTGCGCCTGGACCCATCCGCTGGAAAACAGAGGTGGATTAACTTTTTTAGCATCAGGCTCAGGCTGGATCCTGTTCTGTCAGCCTTCCGTGAAGCCCAAGCTTTGTGCAAGAGCATCCATCTTCCCCAGTTTGCAAAAAAGCACAAAGCTGGCACCGGCTCTGCATCATGTTTCATGGCTGACTTGACAGGAATGCCGCCCCGTCGCCCAGCTTGATCCGGAACGCGCTCGCTGCGCGGCACGCGGGCTCGTGTTCACCGAGCGGCGCTGCCCCGAGCCCTCCTCGCTGGCCTGGATGGCTGAGCTGGGGAGAAAGAGGGAATTCCAGCCAGCCGGGGATTAGCCCCAAATGTGTCTGTTTGTCACAGTCTGGGGCGAGAGGCCATCGCTGGCTCCTACGTGTGTCTCTGCCTGGGGGGGAGGCTGTGGGGTTGCTCGCCCTGGCCTCCGCCATCATTTACAGCGAGAATGGATTTTTCTCGAATCTGTGGGGCCGGCGCTGTCGGTCTCTCCCGTGTTATCGCTCTTTAGCCGCCATCCACCTTATGGCAGCCAGAGCCAAAACCATGAGGTGGAACAATTGTTTTGTGGGCTGCAGTTTGCTCCTGGAAGTTCCCAGCCGAGGGAAGGAGGTGATGAGGCAGCTGCTGTGCTTGGGCCAAATTCCTGGCGTGTTCCCGAAGGAAAGGGGCTGGAGGGAGAAGCCGCCGGGTGTGTGTAGGTTTGTGTCCTGCCCGGCCCCATCTCCCTCGCTGGGCTGGAGCCGACGCGCTCGTAGGGTCGTGCCGGGGTTGGGGACCCGGCTGCTGCTGGCGCTGCCTCCTGACCAGCGGCTTACTAGAGATTAGGGGTTTGTTTGTCAACTCACACCGTGAAACCCGGGGGAATCATCTGTGACGCTGATGGTTAACGGGAGGAAGAACGTGGAAAGCCGCAGCGCGGAGAGGCCCGACCGGGTGGGCGCGGGTCTCCGCGGGGAGCGGGGCGAGACGCCGGAGGAGGCCCTCGAGTCACCGCCCCGCTGCCTCCCCAGCGAGGGCTGAGC
>NW_020799117.1:1335320-1342320 GCF_003259725.1 Athene cunicularia | reverse complement strand
TCATTTGGGGTTTCTTCCTTTTTTAACTTTCTTTGACCCAAATCACCGCCCCAGACAGTACGTTCCTGTACCCAGAACGCCGGCAGCGCCAGTCGTCACCTCGCCGAGCTCGCCCTGCCCTGCTCTGGTTCGGTGGTGGGAGAGGGGCACGTCCACGCACACCCGTGCCGTGGAGCCCTCCGTGGCCTCGCCGCTGACCCCCCGGCCTGACCTCGGGGATGCGCTGGGGTTCTTTTGGCACCTGAGGCGCGGCCGTGTCGCCCCCGGCGCGTGCAGGCCGGTGACCTCCAGCCGAGCCCACCACCCCATCCCGTCCTGGGAGGGAGCTGCGGGGCTGACTCCTGCCCGCTCCCCTTCGGATCTCACACCGAGCCCCGCAGGTGCAGCACCTGGGGACGTCTGAACTACAGGGGCCCCGGTTGTGGCAATTCTTGGCATTTTGGGTGAAAAAAAAACCCAACCCGGTAGCTATCGGTGCAGTTATGGTTCTGCAGGTCTGAGCTGCCTTCTGCTGCGGTGCGTTTGCCTGTCGAGCTGAAGGCAGCCTGTGCCTGGCCCTGCCTGGAGCGTTCATTTTATCCCAGAACAAACCCTACAGCGTCGTTCTACGCTGAAAATAGATTTTAAGAATTAACGGGTGGGTCCCAAGGGTGTTTGTCTCTGGACTTAGTCAGCGGGGACTTTTCCCGGGGCGATGGGCAGGTGCTGGCTGAGGGGGCTGGCTGTGCCCTCACCCCGGTCACGCTGCGCATCGGGTGTTTTTGGGTGTGCTCGTGGCTGCTGGGGGGCTCCGTGGCCGTGCTGCACAGCCCCCGTGCCCTGGCTGCCCGCGCCGGGGCAGGAAGAAGGCTCGCCGGCCTCCGGAGATAAGGGTGTTTTTTTATGGCTGAACTGTTTTGAAGCCTCTGTTGAATGCGTTCATGGATTAGACCTTAATTCCTGTACAGGGCCGGGGGTGTGTTCCACTGATGCCCTGGCTGTGGTCAGCGGGGCCATGAGTAATGGTGATTTTGCTGGAGTGTTAATTAATGCCCAAGCGCCGGCGCTGCCTGGCCTTGTGGCTGTCTCGCATCCGTGTGTGGCCGCAAGCTCCCCACAGAGGGGCTGCAGGGCCCTTTGTGGGGAGGTTTGGGGGTGCTAGGGGCTGAGGGTGAGTGTCCCCTCCCTGGCTGTGATGCTCGGCTGTCCCATGCGTCCCTCCACTGCGGGTGGCCCCTTCTCATGCAATTCCAGTGATGCCTCTGGCTTCTCCAGCAGCGACCTGGCGCCAGACAGCATCTAGCCCAGCTCTTTCCACAGGCGTTGCCCCCGGCGGGTGGCAGGTCCGAGCTCTGGCTGTGCGTGGGCCATTACAGACCCTCTGGGCGTCCATCCGTGGGGATGGAGGTGCTCCAGGCGTGGAATGATGCTGCACTGCCTCTTGCTGGGTGTTTCCATTTCACCACCTCAGGTGTTTGGGACAGCACTGCCATGAGACGGTGCAGGTGGGACCTGGTGGCCATTTCTGACAACGACCAGGCACTTGCTTCTCTTACCCAGCTTTTATTTTTCTCCGGTGTCTCCAAGCGGTTCGTCTCCCCGTGGCTGGGCAGGGTGGCCTTACCTCACCGCAGGCATCGCCTCCACGTACGGTCCTTGGCTGTCGTGGAGGACGTGCGGGTGCAGGGCCGGGCAGGTTCGGGGAGCAGCAGATCCCCAGCTCGGGGCACGCTGCTGCTGGAGCAAGGGGCTCGGAGGGTGTCTCGGCTCTTGGCACAGCCAGGCAGCCTGCAACCGAAGTTACTTGAAGTCTTGGCAATATCCTCTCTCATTTTCCTTCCTCTTGCATTTTCTGCTGAATGTTTCACATCCTCTTTGTTTTAAGACAGGCGCGAGGGGAACGTAACTCTTTGTGTCTCAGCGAGGAGCGAGGCGGAGGTTGGCTTCGATGGGGCTGTGGTGAGGCTAGGTGGCGGGGAGGAAGGTGCAGGAGGGAGGAAGCCCCCTGCGCAGACCCCACTCTGCCAACACCCGCGCAGGCAGGAGCGGCGTGCAGGGACGGTGAGGCTGGTGTAAAGGCCCATGAAGTCTCTCTCTGGGTTTGGTGGAGGAGCTGTTCTACAGCTTCCCCATTTTTGCCCTCTGTGAAGGTATGGCAAGAAATGGAGCTGATTCAGAGTGCTTTCTCCTTCATTTAATAAGGAATAAATTCAGAAGGTTGAAAAGAATCCTCATTTGCTGGAGGGCTGGTCTTGCTAAATATCCTCTGATTCTGTGGGCATCTCTGGAGTGCGGGTATATATATGTATATATAGAAATACTGTTTTTTTTTTTTTTTTTCACCCCAGTGAGTATTTGTGCCTATTTCTTTTGTCTCCCTTTGCTGCTTGGCTGGAATTAGGAGTGACCTGGTTTTCAGCAAAGCATGTCCCTCTTTCTCCCTTACACGCCATACATAAATAATTCAGAAAGTTTTGCAAATTCAGAGACCTCAAGTGAGACATAAATAATAAACTTGAAACTCGGATGCTGTAAAACTTGTTCTCCAGCGAAGGAGCTGGGGTGACCATCGGTACCAGGGATACAGAAGCATTTTGCTCCTTTCCGTGTTCCCTGTGCCTGCGGAAGGGGCAGGCAGGGAGCTGTGTCCCGGCTGGCGGCTGGTCCTGGTGTGGCAGCTGCCTGTGGTGTCGGCAGTGCCACCAGCCCCTCTGCTTCTGGGGAGGGGGACGTCCAGGCCAGCCGCCCCAGTGGTGCTGCAGAGAAAATGACGGTGCTTGCTTTGGAAAACGAGCAACGCACGTAAGGATGGAGGATGTGGGGCTGCAGGTGGCTGGCAGCCGTCGCCTCCCCTGTACTGCTGTGAGGGGCTGAGCGGGGACACCCTCCTCCTTCCCTTCCTCCTCCTCCTCTTCCTCCTGCCCGCAGCCCCCGGGTCTCCCGTGCTGTGTCCCCGTGGGGATGGGGCTGTGGGTCTGTCGTCTCCTTTGGACGTCGGAGCTGCAGTCCGGTGGTGCCCTGCCACGTTTCTGCTCTTGTTTTGTTTTGCTTTTTCCTCCAGCTCCCAGGCACTAATTTGAAGCCACCGAACTCGTCCACGCCCCGGCTGCTGCTGCGCTCGCACGTCCCAGGCTGCAATTTGGGCGGCGGGGCCGGCGGGGGCTCTGCAGCCCTCATCCCGGTGAGGGGTGTGAGGGCCGGACCCCGGCCGGGCTGGGCCGTGCCCGGGGCTCTCGTGGGAAGGGTGGAGGTGCCTGTGCTCCCGAGAGGCCCAGTCGGGCTGGTTTGGGGTTTTGGATCCTTTTTCCTTTGGCTGTTTGTTGGGACGATCCGTGCTTGCCCGCATAGCGCTGGGGTCGCGGGGGTGGCCTCTGCTACCGCCATGGGTGATACCAGGAGGGATTTTTCTGAGGCTGTGGGGTTTCCTGGGACACATCCTGCTCCGTGCCTGCCGTGCAGCTTAAAAAGCAGAGTGGGGTGGTTGTGTGGTTCCTGGCGGTGCCGTCGCCGTGCTGGGCTCGGCTCGTGGACCCTGCGCTTGCACACAGATTCTGGTCACGTCTCAGCAGGCTCTTGCTGAAACCGAGCCTTCCCGAAACGTCTGTGCCTGTGGTGTGGTGCGGCCGTGCCCTACCCGGGGCTGGTGCCGACTCCACAGCTCGCCTGGAAGGGAAAGTGAAACTTCTGTCCAGTGTTTAACATGAGCAGTTAATTCCCTTTCGATACAAACAAGGCTCAGGCTGGCAATAAGGAAACAATTCAGATTTGGCCGATGCCTTCAGTTTCCTTCTGCCCCATCCGGCTTTGGTACCGTTTCTGCCTCTCCCTGCCTGCCCCCCAGTTTGGCAAGCTCGGTGCCCCCGGGAGTGGCACCCCAGAGTCTGGGGAGGCCCTGGCTTGGGTGGGTAGAGCTGCAGACAGAGAACGTGGCGCCGTGCACACGCAATGGCCTCGTTTGCCTGCGGGTGTGTTGGAGGAAGAGCCGTGGCTTGGGTGGCTTTGTAACCTGGTGCTCTCTGGGGTGTCAGGTCCGTGTGCCCCAGCACTGCAGGCACCTGCCAGCCCTGGGGAGGAGAAACCCGAAGTCCTTCTTGTCCCTGAAGAAAGCAGTAACAGCCCAAACCTTCCCGTCGCCCGCACGCAGAGGAAGGATTGGGATACAGAGGGTTAGGCCTGGCCTTTCCAGGAACAGCCCTTATTTGTGCAGGTGCAAACACGAATGGTTAGAGCCGTGCTCCTGGCCAGGAGACAGCTGTACTTCTGCAGGCTTGGGTCTGGAGGAAAAGGAGTGTTATGCTTTCTGGAGGGTGCAAAAATAAAAACAACCTTCCCCCCCGTTGGGTTGCTGTGGCTGCTCGCGTTCGCTTCTGCTCTGCTTGTGCCATGAGAAATGGGGTTTGGCTGCCACCGTCGAGCGCTCGGTGCCGGCCGCCTACGAGCAGCAGTGGGGTGCGAGGGCTGCGACGGTGACTCACGCCGCTCTTGCCACACAAGCCCCTTTCGCATCTTCCAAGGGCCGAGGAATTGAAATTGCTGCCTCGCGGCGGGGAGGATTTCCTGGGGCTCGTGCGGGCAGCAGCCCCGGTCCCTTCCTGGGCGGTGGGACCCAGCTTCGCCCCGTGCTCGCAGGGGTGGGGTGTCTCTGGCAGCGGTGGGGCACGGCCGGGCCCCCCGCGAGGCCACCCTGGGCCCTCTGCCTTGGCTGGGCAAGCAAACCGCAGGGCCAGTCTGGGTGGAAAGCACGTGGGTTTGGGGTTTGCTTGCTAAGATGATTCTGATTTTTCCTGCTTTGTTCACCCAGTGAAGGTGTAAGGTGGCTCCCCGTGTATTTTTCCCCTCTCTTTCTTTCAGAGGGCTGAAGGAAACGTTTGGTGTGGGGAGTACTGAGAGGTATGTGGTTACAGCTCTGCCAGTTCTGCACCAGCAGGGCCAAAGGCAAAGAGGACTTCTCCCTCCCTTGCATGACCTGTGTGGCTTGTGCAGTCACATATTTAATAGCTCGTCTGGTATTTTATTCAAACGAGGGGTAATACAAATGATAATACTCTGCTTTATTTTCAGCCCAACTTGAAAGCTCCTCCTCTTCCTCTCTGGTGGAACTTAGCGACAGGAACATGTTCCTGCTCGGGGGATGCTCTTTGTTTCTGCTGGTGGGTCTGCACCGTGAGTCGTGGAGGGACAGTTCTGCAGCCAGCGTTGGCTCCAGAGCGTGGCACACTGACCCCGTGGGGCTCAGCCGGGTTTGTAAGAAGGAAAACCCAGGGTGCGACAGCCCTTTGTCCTGCTGGGCCGTTGCAGTGGTTCCCAGGGTCGTGATCCGTGCAGGAGGCTCGTGACGACACCCCCAGGCATCGTCTGTCTTCCCAGCGTCTCCCCCATCCACAGCTGTGACCCCTGGGTGCTGCTGTGTGTGGGGAGCAATGGGGAGAGCCCAGCTCCTGAGCGGGGTGGGCTCCTCGAGTCCCTCCGGCTGTGACCCCACGGCTGCCACCTCCGCGGGGCTCTAGCCAGATCCAGGCTCTCGGCAGCACCGGGTCGGGGGGGAAGCTGGTGAGCAGAAGGGCCTGGGCGTGCAGGAGAGTGTGCGTGATTACGTCTTTTAAATTATGCTGGCAGAAGGCTCATTAGTGGGGCTTGGAGATCTTTTTAATTGGAAGCATGCCACAGAGCACCTCTGGGTGCATGTCCCAGGCGGTGTCCGGAGAAGCTGCTGACCTGGCGGATGCCACTGCCTGGCTGTGGCACCAGCACAGACCAGGTGTCCTGCGTCAGGTTAAACTCAACCCTTTTGGGTTGGCGGGGGATGGACTGGGGAGGAAACAGTGGCTTTGAGAGGCAGGGTGTGCGCTGCTGGAGAGAAAAGTCTGAGCAGGAGGTTGGGTGGACCCGGAGAGAGGGATGCAGAGGCGCAGGGTGGGATGTCCTGGTGTTCCTCCAGCACCGGGAGCTGGGTACCTGCTGGGTCCTGCTCCTACTTCCAGCACGGAGCAGATTTGCCTGATTTGGGTCAAGAGGCCGTCTTTCCAAGGCTGCAGCTGTGCCAGAACAGCCCCATCTCGTGTCTCCATTTGTTCCGGCCATCCCGCCGTGCCGAGCGGTGCATGCGGTGTCTGTGGCATTACCTGTGTGCCCCGGGACATGGGCTGGGGGTGGTGGGCTCTTTTGATTTCCTACATTTATTTATTTATTTATTTATTTATTTATTTTTCCTTTGGGGGTGGCAACTCACAATGACGTTGAAAATGCGTACGAGGAAATGCTGTTCCCATGGTTGCTGCGGGGAGGGTGGGAGGCGGTGGTGCCGGGGCTCTGCTGCCTGGCCCCCTGCTTTTCTCCAGGTTGGCACATGCCGTGCTTCCCTGGCTGGTCCCAGCCGGGCAGAAGCCTGGAGCGGGACAGGATAGGACGTGGTGAGCGGGCTCGGCCCTCGTGGTGCTGCCAGCCCCCTCCCCGGCTGGCAGAGGGGGAATGCTGACCCCTCTGCTCTCACCCCTCCCCGTAGGCACCCTGAAATCCTTGTGTAGCCGTGCACAGAGTGGGGCAGGGCTGCTCCAGGGGTTTACATCCCCCCACTTGAGCAAAGGGGCTTCAGGGACCCCTGCCCTGGCCGAGGGGCGGCGGCAGCAGCGTGGCAAAGCAAACCCTGCAGTGGTTTGGGCAGCCCTTTTGCACCGGCCGGCAGCGGGACAGCAGGAGGTCAGGCTTTCCTGGGTATCCTGTCACTGTGCTTGGGTTTTTTTGTTTTTTTTTGTTTTTTTTTTTCTTTTTTTTATCTGCCAGTTTTAAACCAGGTTTGGATGCAGCGTGATGAGTAGCTGTAGCGTGACCGCAGTGGGTGGGAAGGGGGGGGCAAAGCGAGGGGGAGCTCGTACCAAAACCCGCACAGCTTGTTCGCTTCTCGGTGCTCGGTGTGAATCATCCCTCCCTCCTCCCCCGGGCACGCGAGCGGCTGTCACTGTGGCCAGCAGAACCGAGGCTGTTTTCCCTCTTTTCCTGGCACTCTTCCCCCTCCACCCCATAC
>NW_020799117.1:1308525-1335270 GCF_003259725.1 Athene cunicularia | reverse complement strand
CTTCTGCCAGCATAATTTAAAAGACGTAATCACGCACACTCTCCTGCACGCCCAGGCCCTTCTGCTCACCAGCTTCCCCCCCGACCCGGTGCTGCCGAGAGCCTGGATCTGGCTAGAGCCCCGCGGAGGTGGCAGCCGTGGGGTCACAGCCGGAGGGACTCGAGGAGCCCACCCCGCTCAGGAGCTGGGCTCTCCCCATTGCTCCCCACACACAGCAGCACCCAGGGGTCACAGCTGTGGATGGGGGAGACGCTGGGAAGACAGACGATGCCTGGGGGTGTCGTCACGAGCCTCCTGCACGGATCACGACCCTGGGAACCACTGCAACGGCCCAGCAGGACAAAGGGCTGTCGCACCCTGGGTTTTCCTTCTTACAAACCCGGCTGAGCCCCACGGGGTCAGTGTGCCACGCTCTGGAGCCAACGCTGGCTGCAGAACTGTCCCTCCACGACTCACGGTGCAGACCCACCAGCAGAAACAAAGAGCATCCCCCGAGCAGGAACATGTTCCTGTCGCTAAGTTCCACCAGAGAGGAAGAGGAGGAGCTTTCAAGTTGGGCTGAAAATAAAGCAGAGTATTATCATTTGTATTACCCCTCGTTTGAATAAAATACCAGACGAGCTATTAAATATGTGACTGCACAAGCCACACAGGTCATGCAAGGGAGGGAGAAGTCCTCTTTGCCTTTGGCCCTGCTGGTGCAGAACTGGCAGAGCTGTAACCACATACCTCTCAGTACTCCCCACACCAAACGTTTCCTTCAGCCCTCTGAAAGAAAGAGAGGGGAAAAATACACGGGGAGCCACCTTACACCTTCACTGGGTGAACAAAGCAGGAAAAATCAGAATCATCTTAGCAAGCAAACCCCAAACCCACGTGCTTTCCACCCATACTGGCCCTGCGGTTTGCTTGCCCAGCCAAGGCAGAGGGCCCAGGGTGGCCTCGCGGGGGGCCCGGCCGTGCCCCACCGCTGCCAGAGACACCCCACCCCTGCGAGCACAGGGCGAAGCTGGGTCCCACCGCCCAGGAAGGGACCGGGGCTGCCTGCGCCAGCGCGGGGGCGAGGGGCTGCCGGAGGGCCCGCCTGCTGCTTCCTCGCCCTTCCCTCTGGTTTAGACCCACGGGTGGGGTGTGGGGCTCCCCACAGCACCCCGTCAGCGGAGAGGGGGCAGCCAGCAGGCACTGAGGGCATCGCGTGCTTTCTGCCCCACGCCAGCCCAGCTAGGCGACTCTTTATTCCTCAAAAGACAAAAATGTTCTGCGCTGCAGTGTAAAATAATCTATTTTAAAAAGATATGGATTTTTTATCTACAGCTGGGCTGTAAATTGGTCGTAAAATAAGAACTTTCTTTTTCCTCAGGGCTCGCCCAGCTCCCTGGCTGGTAGCCGTGCCGTGCTGTAGTGCTGCTGACATGAGGTTGACATCACACTCAGGGACGTTGCTGCGACCCGCGTTTCGCCGCCGTTAGCCCGGTGTGCTCGGCGTGCCGCACGGGGTGGGCATCTCTCTGAGCACCCAGGTGCTTTTTTGCTTTTTAGCGGCTTCTAATCCTGCGTCGGTATCTCAGGGAGGTATAAAGGGTTCTCTGCACGGGCTGAGTGACCTGTAAAATAAGCTGGCATGTGCCTTTTTAATAATACTGCCTGGTGGAGCATCTCTTTGCTGTTTTTTCTTTTTCTTTTTCTAGCTGAAACAGCGTCTTGTCCAGAACCATGTCCTCACCGAGCGCTGGTTGCTTAGCAATGTTTTACAAAAAAAAAAAAAGAAAAAAAAAGAAACCCCACTGCAGAGCAGAACGGTTGGGTGGTTCTCCCCTGCTTTCCCCCGCGTGGCCAGGGCAGCGGCAGCTCTGCCTTGCTCTTGCAGCGTTTGGGGGGCAGGCGCTGCCCTTGCTCCGTCCCTGGAGGAGCGGTGGGTGCCCACGGCTCCACTCCTTCCAGCTGGGGAGGCGGGTTGCTGCGGGGAGCGTTGAGCAGGGGTGCCCTGCAGGGAGCTGGGAAGCATTTCCAGTATTGCATTCCCAAGCCCTTTCCGTGTCGGTGGCCACGAAGGCTGGGAGAAAGCCCAGGTTA
This sequence comes from Athene cunicularia, assembly GCF_003259725.1. Classification (NCBI taxonomy): domain Eukaryota; kingdom Metazoa; phylum Chordata; class Aves; order Strigiformes; family Strigidae; genus Athene; species Athene cunicularia. The sequence continues at coordinate 1,333,197 of NW_020799117.1, read as the reverse complement.
AAGGCGGTGATGCGCTCCGAGCCATGTGTCCTGTTTCTCACCCTGCGTGCCTCCACAGACTCTGCTAGAGGTTTGGTTTTTATTTATTTTTTTTCCCCTGCTGAAGCAGGAAAAATTGACTCGCCGGTGATGTTCCTGCGAACATGGCGGGATTTTTCCTGTTCTTACAGCTGAGGTGGAAGAGCATCAGAGACAAAAGGATTTCCGCAGCCTCCTTGGGAGGAGAAGGAAGCAGGCTGCTGCAAAACTGCTTTTTGAGGGCCTGGGAGCTGACCTCGCTTTCCTGCCCTGGCTGTGGGCACGCCGGCTGCTGGCAAGAGCCCAGGGTGGGTGCCAAGCCGAGGGGGGCCCTGCCCCATGCTGCGGGCAGCGGGTGCTGTGGGATGGCTGGGATGTGCCGGGGGGGGACTCTGCCCGGTGTGGGGTCCACAGAGCCATCGTCCCCCCGCGGGACCCCACTGCTCCAGAGCCTGCTCCTCGAGAAATCAAGCTGCCCCCCCGCTGGGCTGGCTATTAACTAATTAGATTTAATAATGAGCTAATCCAGGTGCGTGGCTGAGGCAGTCTGCTCCTGCCCGATGCACGGTGTCTGGCCGGGGGCTCTGCCAACGTGCCCCCGCTGTGCCAGGACCCCCCCGGCCCTGGCGAGACCCCCGCCTGGCCTTCTGCTCCACTAATGGTCATTGCCTCGGTCAGGAGCAAATTTCTTCTGGATTAGCATCCTCTAAATCGATTAGCTGTCTCGGGCAGGGCATTTTATTCTAATGAAATGTGATTCCAGGCTCCAGTCGATGAATTATTGTGGCAACGAGGGTACTCTGCCGCCTTTCTGTGGGTTGTTCCAGGGCTTGGTGAGGGGGGAAATGGGGAAAGGCTCGCAGGACAGATTATAATTAGCGTTACACTATCACGGACTCGCCCGCCCTCCCCCAGCGAGGGAGCTGGGGGGAATAACGGTGAGCTTTGAGTAAAACGTGGCATTTCCATCGTGCCGCAGAGGCAGTCTACTCCTAGATGTAAGGCTGGATGCATTTGTGCGACCTGCTCAGTGCTGGTGGGAGAGTGGGGTGGCTTGAAGGCACGGGGGTAACCGCGACATTGAAAATCCTCGTTGCCTGAAGGAAATTGGAAAGATCTGCCATGGATTTGGGCTTACAGCCGAGGCAGCGGGGCGCAGCAGAACGGCCGCTCTCCGCAGCTGTGCCATCGCTCTCCTCGGAGCAGCGCCCATCCCAAACGCCCCGGCCCTGGCTGTGCCGCGGGGGTTTCACTGCTGCTTCCTCCCCCTGGTTCTGGCGTGAGCAGTCGGCTGCCCGTGGAAACGCCAGCCGGGGCAGTAGTTTTCCATTTCGTTTCGTGTCTCTGAAGTTTCCCAGGCACTTCAGCCGTCACCCACATCTGCCGTTTCAACGCATCCCGTCCTATGTGTTTGAGGGGATTTTATTTGGAGACTTTGCTCCCACCTGAGCTCCCTCCCCTTGCTTGGCCGCCCACCTGCCGGCAAACTTTCCACCGGCTCGGCCGCCGCTTGCTGCCGCCGGCGCAGGTTGGGGCGGGCTGGGGGGGTTCTGCCATAGAACAACGCCAGGATGTGAACAAAAATAAACACGGGGAAAAGTGCCAGGCCTGGTAGTTAGGTGGGGAAGTGGAGAAATCTCCTTTTGTTTTGTTTTGGTTTGTTGCCAAGTGCTTGAAATGCTCTCGGTGTTCAGGGCCAGCCCAGGAGAGGGGGGGTGGCTCCCCGAGGATGCTGACCTTCCTCACACACCTGGACCCTGCTTGTGCCCCAGAGTGAGCTGCTGCCCCTTCCCTGGGTGCAGACGGGCCATGCTGGGCACGCAGCCCCTGCCCCACCAGCAGCTGTGGGCAGCAATGCTCTGGGGGGGCTGTGGGAGCACCGGGGTGTTGCCACGTTCGTGCAAAGCACCAGGAAGCCCCCCCGGGCAGTGGGCACGGAGGGCTCCATGCCATGCTGGGGGCTGGGAGGGTGGCTCTGCCGATCTGCATGCAGGTTCCCGACGTGGCGCCGGTCAGCCTGGAAGCTGCCTGCTGGGGTGTCGGTACCCGACTTCGGGCCCCTTATCTTCAAAGAGCATCCTGGGGGTTTCACGGTGGTTCCCAGGCTGCTGCCAGGAGGGCTCTGCTCGCTGGCAGCTCGCCTGTGTTCCTCTGAGCCCTCGTGCTCCTTGCTGCGAGCTAGGACCTGCTTTAGGATGGGCCTTCCTCTAGCTGCAGACATCTGTCTTGGCCAGCATCTCCAGAAAGAGGAAACCTTCCTGGGGTTATTTGCATCGTTCACGGGTTTTGTGTTCTCCTTCCTCGTCCTAACCTCAGCTAAGGACAGCTCGCAGTGCTCTGCCGACCCAGCGTGTGCAGGTTGTGTTTGCAGCCTGCTCCTGGATTTCTCAAGGTGTTTTATTTTCTATCGCTTCCCTTTGGCCCCGCCTGGCAGCGTCTCTGCCCGCTCTCCACCCAGGGCCCTGAACCCAGAGCTGCTGCGGCTCGTTACGCGCCTCTGTCCTCCCCACGAATAACGCGCTTAACGCGGAGCTGGGGCAGGGCTGAACTCTGCTGGGCACCAAACAGAGCAGTTACTTCTGAAAAATCCTGTTTGGGCGAGTAGAGGGAAACAGTCCGGAGTTTCCACGGTGGCCAGGACAGCTGGGAGCCTCCCCACATCCTCCTGTCCCAGGAGAGGTCGTGGAGCCCATGGCTGTTGGAGGGTTTGTGTGCCTGGTGCTGAAGTGAGGGTCCCTTTGGGTGCCACCCTTGGCAGCAGTGAGGAATGCCTCGTTAACTGCTTCGTTAATTGCTTCCTTAACCCATCCCTGCTGCCTTGGCCAGTCACTCTCCTGCCGGTGGCCTGGGGAGGGGGGAATGGGCACGGCCATTTGCGTGTGCTGGGTTTCTGAAAGGTCTCAGCCACTGTGCGATAAAGATCTGAGTCACGAAAGCTGCTGTTCGGATTTTGCTGCTGTAGGAAGTGGTGGGCAAGTGCTAAGAAAAGCTGAACAGGAAGGATGGAGAGCAGTGGTGAGAACCCTGCTCAAAGTGTCTGTGGCAAAGTGGCCTCTGCACTGAGCTAAAATGTCCAGAAATGGAGACAGATCTGGTCTAGAGCCCGGTCAGAGGCTCTGATGAGCCATCACCTTCCTCAAACCAGGAGGTGGCTGCTGGAAATACGGATGATGAAGGGTATGGTGTAGCTGAGAACGGTCAGTGTGAGGTTAATGGTTGGACTGGGTGATCTTCAAGGTCTTTTTCAACCGAGATGATTCTGTGAAGCAGAAGAGCGGCCAGAGCAGTGTGAGTCAGAGGCAGCAGGTCGTGGCCCCCACGCTGCCGGTGCCCCGAGCCCCCGCTGCGGGATGTGCCGGCAGGCCCGCGGCGTTGCCATCAGCCCGGCTTCTAGCCACCGCCACGGGCGTTTTGGAGCACATTCCCAAAACATGCCTTGCAGGTTTGGACCATTTCTAGCACGGGCGATGGGAGGAGCAGGCGGGAGCCTGTGATGTCTCATACATCCGTCACCAGATGTTTCTGAGCGTCCCACGCAGCTCTTATCTCCCTGAAGTTGTTTTCACTGATTTTAAAGTTTTCTCTGAAGCGCCAGCTTGCTGCCGGAGCTCCGACGAGCCGGTGCCCGGGGCTGCAGCCGGTGAGGGAGTGCTCGCTGCAGGAAGAGGGGCTGCCTTCCCCTGCCCCTCCAAAGTGGGCATCAGCCCCGGCCCACAGCAAAGCAGGGGCTTCCTTCTTGCTTTCTCTCTTTTTAAAATCTGTTCCCTTTCTTCCTTGGCACAACCTGCCTGGCGAAACCCCGGCAGAGTCAACCGCTGCCACCAAACCTACCTTTTCCCTGCAGCTTCGCCTTCGGACGGGGCCGCTGAGGGCAGGTGCCTGCGACCTCGGCTGCCGTGGGCGAGGGTCGCCTTGTGTCCCCGGGATGCAAAACCTCCTCCATCTTCCTGGAAATCCAGCTGTCTCTCCAGGAGACCCAACGGTCCTTCTGGCTTCATTTCCCTTGGATTTTCAGTGCCTTTCATCAGGAATCTTGGGAAGCCTTGCAAAAGCGTCCTGGCCTGGCAAGGCTCCCAAGATAACTCCAAACATTATTGATTTGGGGGTGGCAGGATGACGTGGCCAGGGTGCTGGGCTGGTGGGCAGTGTGGGGATAATTTTAGCTGTGCAACCAGGCAGTCCTTCCAAGGGCTAACTTTGTTTTTCACGAAGCATGGAACTTTTATCTCTTAAAATACCATGGAAATAATTCATGTCTTCAGCGTGTTACTCACATCTGATCTGCTATTTGAGCCCAGTCAATAGTCCCATTCATCCTACAATGGGTTCTCTGTCCCTCTGGCAAACATTTTGCCATCCAAAGCCACGTTGAGTGTGTGAAGCGAGGCATACGGTGATGCCCTGGCTGGGCAGTGGTGCACTGTGCTCCCATGGCTGCGGTAAAAGGCTGAGCAGAAGCTGTGGCACCTCCCAGGTCGTCACTCTTGGGGCCATCTTGGTCAGATTGTTCAATTTTTCTCGTGTTTTAGCACATCTGAGCAGTTCTGGGTTTTTCCCTTGAAGCGTGGCTCGTAGGGTGGACGTATCTGTAAGCTTTCTACTGTAAAAGGAAGTTTTGGGCTTTGAGGAGGTGGCATTTGGCCTCCCCGCGCGTGCTGCGGAGACGAGGCTGGGTGCTGCGTTTTGGCTGGAGGCCGTGAGTGTGGTAAAGGCACAAAATGGGGTCTGGGGGTGCTGCGGGGCCCCGGGCTGTGATGCTCTCCCTGCCTTGGGGTTGCAGAGGTCCTTGGGGGCACCTCCTGTGGGGTTGGGCACCCTCAAACCTCGATCTCCAGCACGTGCCAAGCCATGACAACCTTTCCGTGGGCTTTGGTGCACGAACACGACGGCAGAAGCTGTGCTGGAGGTGGGATAGTCTCTGCTCATTTGGTTTTATATATTTACTCAACCGATGAATCAGAGGGAGAACCTGCCAGCAGCTGCAATCCCATCCTAAATCACTGATTAACTCCAACCACCCGGCAGAGAAGTTATTTAATAAACAAGTCATTGCTAATTATATACAAGAGCAGCTTGGGGATTGTGCTGGGTCCAGAGCTGTGGCGTCTTGCAGCAGTGGGGCTTTTTCTGACCTCTGCGAGGAAGCGCGAAGAGGGAGGGTTGCAACCTTTTGGACAAATTAAGCATTGGATGGTGCTGCCCCGATGCTTTGTGCCGAGCCCAGCAGCGCACGGGCTGGGTACGTGTGGGGGCTGAATCCGCTGCTGGTGGCTGCAGGCGCTGGTTTGCAGGCTCAAGGCACTCCTTGCTGGGTTCCCACACGAACTGCGGGGCCGGGGTTGGGTCAGAGTGACCCAGCCTCAGCAGAGCGCTGGCGTTGCGTCCGTGGGCTGGATCCAGTTGGCCATTCCCAGCCCTGATCTTTCCCAAGCCCCCATCCCTGGGCATTGCTGAGCACCGGGGGATGGATGGTGCATGACCCCGCGTTGTGCCCAAAGCCCCATGTCGCCGGGTGCTCACTGACAGCGGGTGCATGCTGTGGGGACAGACACCATATTGCCGCTTCCTAAGCACCCTTGGGCCGTAATCTGCCTGTTTTGGCTGCTGATTAGCGTGGCTGTTCCCTGGATTATCCAGCCCAGCTGGCCCTTGCCCACCGTGGGGTTGCCCGGTGCCGGCCGCCGCAGCCTGGGGAGGTGTGGGACAGACTTGCTCTGACCCGCAGCTGGACTGGGGTGGCAGTTTCTGCTAGTGACCCCCCAGATCTGCCTTCTCTGGGCTCCTGCACCTGGCCGTTTCGCACGGCAGGTCCCCTGGCTGGATCCTGCCTCAGCATCAGTGCAGGAGGCTTCTGCCAGGCCACCGAGGTGGCTGTGGAGGGGACCCGGCCGTGACGCCGTGAGGACTGTGGGACAAGGAGCTGGCCCTGGCTGCTCCCCGTCCCCTCCCCGGGGCTGGCAGCACCGCTGCTGCCTTGCACGCCGGGCTCGTGGCTTGCGCGCAGCAGCTTGCACGTTGGGTTGGGTTTGCCTCGGGTCAGCCGGTGGCACTCCTGCATCGCGCCAGTCCCCTCCCTGCCCGGCTGCGGGTGCTGGCGGCGGCAGCGCTGCCCGGAGCAGTGGCTGTGGACGGGGCAGCCTGCCGTGGGGTGGTGAGATCCCGGGCAACCAGCAAGACCGTGCTGCTCCCTTTGCTTGTGCTGTCGCTCCGGGATTTGCGCTGTTTGTGCCGGTGTTTCTGTCCAGGGGCTGTCACCGTCCAGTGCTGTGTGTGTCTGTGTGTGTGTTACCCCCATAGCCCGGGCGGACGATGTCTGATGACAGTCTGACCTTGCACTTGTGCAGAGTCTGCTGCAGGCAGATCCCACAGCGTTCTGCAGACCCCGAGGCTTCAGCTCTGTGGTTCCGGGGAGGCAGGACCCGTCACTTTCTCCCATCGCACCGAAAGGGCGGCTGCTGCATGCGGGAGGAGCGGAGAGGCTGGTCCGTGTGTTGGCACCCGCTGGGAGCAGGCCCGGCTCCTGTCAGCACACCCCGAGGTGCGTGTCCCTCTCGCACACCCAAGGGCACACGTGCAGTAAGAAGGGCTGGAGGCATTTTCTTAAAGAATAGCCAGAAAGTGAAACCATACATTCATTGTTTTGGAGAACCGTTGAGGAACTTGTCAAACCCGCGAGGGGGGAGCTGGTGGCTTCTGTCCTTGTGGCTGCCACTGGGAGTGTGGTCACCGCCCCAGGGAGGGGGTGTTGGGGCTGCGGGTGCTGTTGGGGGGGACGGGCAGTGCCACCGTGGGCAGCCAGGTGGAGGGGGGACAGACTCCTGCGCTGCCGGGGACCCTCCCGTCCCTCTCCGGGAGACGCAGCCTGAGCCCGCTGTTCCCTGCCGTTCCCTGCCGCGGGGGAAGGAAGGGGCAGGAGTCTTGGTTCCTGTTGTCCAGTTGAGCATTAAATATAGGCTATTAAGCAATTTTCTTTGCAGGAAGTGTAGAAATACTGCTCTGTGTGAGCACAACCTCCGTCAGGCACCCAGAGTGCTGGAACTTGCCTTGCAGGGTGCAAGTGGCCTCCTCAGCATCCATTGCTCGTCCCTTTTGCAGCAGCATTAACCCTTTGCTCCTGGATTGCTCACCAGGTTTGTCTTTCACTTGACCCACCCGCAGCATCCTCTGTCCCTGGTGCCTCAATAGCACAGCTGAGCCAGAGCTGGTTTTGCTTTTTTCCAGCTTAAATAACAAGCTGACTGCAAAACTGGCTTTGCGGGGAGCCCCTGCTCTCTGAGCCAGCAGCGTAACTTTTTCCCCAGCCAAACTGATCTTTCAAACACGCGCTGCTGGGCCGGGGCACCGCGCTCCTCAGCGGGCAGCAGGCTCGAGGGGATGTCTGTCTTCTGGATGTCTCATTTTGGTGGGTTACGGTTCCCCTCTGTGTCCTGTGGTCACGTTTCCCAGGTGTCCATCCCAGCCAGGAAAAGCACCCTAGTGGAGGAGTTGCAATCTCCCCTCAGCCCCTTATAAATTTTGATTCAAGGGAAAAGTCCCAGGCTTTCAGGTTTCAGCGCGTGTTACCTCTGTGGTCCCTTTGGCAAAGCCTGAACCTGTTTTAAACACAGAACCCAAAGAGAGGGGGGACAGGGGTGTTGTGCAGAGGTGAGATGTCTGGCTGAGGAGTAAAGTTGGGGGAAGAGCCGGGAGCCGGTGAGCAGGAGGGAGCAGCTCGTGGCAGGGCTGTGGCTCGTGAATGACTTCCCCGAAGTGGCCGAAGCTCTTGGTGCCGTCACCCGAACCGTGGATGTGGCAGATCTGGCGCCCGCGCCCCGGGAAGAGGGGGAGACCCGCGCCTGGGGGCTGGGACAGGGTTGTCCCCGTTGCGTCCGGGGCGCTGTACACGCAGTTGTGAAATCACGTCTTCAGTCTAATAAACGGCTTTTTTCAATAGTCTCAAATTCCTTTGGAAGGGGCCTTTTTTGTAAAAAACCACCACTTCAGTCTCGTTGCAGTAACAGCAACCACTTCCCAGAAAGCAGATTTAACTCTGAGTAGCTGAGGAGGAACAGGAGGAGGAGGAGGAGGGCTGCCGGGGTGATCCAGGAGGAGGGACGGTGCAAGTGCTCCCTTGCTGCTGATCCCTTGCAGGGCTGCTGCGAGCTGGAGGAACCTCGGCCTCAGCTGGGTTTGGAGGGAGCCCCGGCGCCTGGAGGTGTGAGGCTGGGACGGGAACTCCGCCAGCGATCACTCGGCTCCCCGGCTGGCGGCGGGAGGAGGAGAGGCGTGGGGTGCCAGGGCAGACGCGGGCACGAGGGAGGAGAGATGGACCAAGGGGTTGATGAGGGCAGGTGCAGCTCCAGCTCCCTCCTGGCCGGGATAGGCCCCTGCCGGTCCCTCTGCGAGGGGACATCTCCTCCCATGTCACTCGTCCTGTTCTCTGCAGTTTTCTCCCCCCACTGCAACTGGTTTGGGTCACAAACCCTTTTCCAGGAAGAGCAAAGTGCTCGGGAAGGGGAGCGCTGCCAGGCTGCTCCCAGGGACGGCTGAGCGTGTAGCCCTGTATCGCAGGAACGAGCCGATACATCACTTTTAAAGCGGCATTTTATTTAGATTATTGGTTGCTGTAGCTACGCAGCTGGGCCTCTGGCAGGCACGGCCTCTGCCTGTTTTCTGTCAAGTGGACTTTCCCGCAGGGATCGTCCTGTCCCCGCCAGCCCGGGGCTGTGGCTGGGGAGCCCTGGGAGGTGACGATGAGGAGGAGGGAGCAGGGGGGAGGACACGCTGCTCCGTTGGACCCCACGTGTGGCTGTGGCTGGAGCCCAGCGCGTGTTGACCGGAGCCGGGCGTTGAGGTGTGCTCAGGGCGCTGTGGCGTGCGGGCAGAGGAGCCCGGTGCCTCCCCACGCACGCGGGCGCTGCCTCGCAGGTGGGACGTGGGTCTGTTTTGCTGCTGCTTGGCCGGTGTTTTCTCCACGTGGTTTTGTCTCGGATCCTGGGTGCAGGCAGGCGTGTGGCTCCATGGCAGCACCGCAGACCCTCCTGGTGTTTCAGCAGCTGTTTTCACCTCCTGGGATGCCTCTGCCAGACATGGTGCTTTTCTTGCCACCCCTGGTGCTCACGACGGGCCCGGGACTGACCCGTTGGCATCAGGACTGCAGGATGGCACCTCCGTCCCCACAGGCACGCTGCAGCCTCGCTGCTTCTGCCAGTGCCCGCGTGGCCCTGGATCCATCCCTGCCCACCCAGCCTCTGTCCTTGGACCCCGAGCTGTCGTGTCGCTTAGGCAGGAGGATTTTTCTGGCTTTGTGGTGGTTTTTCCTGATGTTGTGGTTGATGAAGCCAGCTGGAGAACTTGGAAGCAAAACTTTCGCAGCCCTTGGTGCAGCCTGGTTGTGACTCATGCGCAGGGTCTGGGTGGTTTTACTAGTGAAGGAGAGGAAGCAGAAGTTTGCCTTGAGCCTTTGTAGGATTTTGGGTTTGCTCGTCCACAGCCCCGGGGAATAAGAAGCCCCAGGAGCTGAGCTGGCCCACGGAGGGGCCACCCTGCTTCCCCCACTCATCCCTGCCTGTAGTGCATCTGGGAGCTTTGCCTGCTGCCACTGGAGGGTTTTTTCCCCAAAATGTAAATGAGAGGTTCAAGCTTTTAGGAAAACGGCGTGCTAAGGAGTGTGGGTGGGTCTGATGGTGGAACAGGGAGGATGATGGGGCCCCTCCACGCTGGCTCCTCACCTGCGGGTGCCCCTCTCTCCTTTGCTGGCCGAGCTTGCTGCTAATTTTAGCATCCACTTTGTCCCTGTGACTTGGCCATGTCGTTCAGCGAGCGGCTGCCCACCAACCTCCTTTATCGCTGTCGCACCGGGAATGTCTCTCCCTCTCCCCCTTTCCTATTTATAAGCACCGTGGGCCACCGCGGCCGGGTGCTGCTGACTCTGAAGACCTCTTGGCTTCGCTCTGGCTCGGGCCTGGTGGCTGCAGAGCCCTGGCTTCCTCCTCTCTCCGTGGGGTGGTTCGGCCCCGGTGAGGAGTATTGGGGGTGCTCTGCCCTGGGCTGCCGGGGCTCAGCCCTCCTTGGGTGTTCATCCTGTGCCAGAGCGGCCTCAGCTCTGGGGTCCTGCCCGGTGGGCCGGGGGGTGTCACGGTGGGGTGGGTTTGGCCGGGCCCGTGCCATGTGTGCTGCGGGCGGGATGTCAGTGAGGCCGTGGTATGGCTGTTGGTCAGCACGGAGCTGGGGGAGAGGAAATGGCTCCTTAAATCATTAACGTCATGTCTGTGAGTATTCCAGAGGAGGCAGGAGGCTGCCCGGCTCCAGGGTTAAAGGCCCTGAGCCCTCCGGCTGCCCTGGCGAGGGAAGAGGGGCTGCTCCGCTGCGGGCGGCACCGGCACGGGCGGAGGAGAGGGTGGGGGTGCTGCCAGCCGGCCCCCAGCCCTGCCCTGCCCTTCCCTGGGGGTGCAGCCAGGTGCCCCCCAGCCTGGTGTGCCCGGAGAGCTGCCCAGGGGCTGGCCTGGTGCCTCCAGTGCCCCTCGCCTGCTTCATGCTGACGGAGCTGGAGCAAAGCCTCCCACCTCCCCTGAGTCCCTCTGTGGAACCTTGTGAGAGCACCCTGGAACCTGCCCCAAAAAACGGCCGGTCTGCTCCCGTAGGGGCAGGCAGAGGCTCCCGGCAGCCGCGGGCACGGACAGACTGCCAGTAGTGCCCGTTGCTTTGTCCAGGGAGCAAAACGCAAATGCCACTTTGTCTGATCCATGCTTTGAAAGCGTGGATGCTCCCGGGCCCCTGTGGCCGTGGCTCCTCGGCTGCTCCCTGGAGAAGCCCCCGCTGTACTTTTCCACCGGGAAAGCTCCCGGCACTTTCCCTCTCCCGGGGACGGAGCTGTGGGCAGGATTAGCTCCAGGGCTTGAAGTAGAGACACTCGGAGAACAGCTTTAATGCTTGGAGGAAGCTACGAACTCCCTTATCCCGTGGGGAAAGCAAAGCACTTGAATTCTTCTGCGGTTATCTTTCTGTTGTTGGTGTGCGAGAGGAGGAAACGGCCTTTATGTACACACGCATGTTTTCCACCTGTGCTTGGCAAGGAAGAAAAACCGCGGTATGTTTGGACTTTGAATGAAGAAATGCCCATGGGAATTAGCTTTACGTCTTCCTACTGCCGTTTGTGTGCCTGCAGTCCCTCGCCTTGCTCAAGTTCCCCTCCGAGCTGGCGGCCCTGCGTCGTGTGTCTGCATCGCAGGGTTACGGGGCCGGTTCAAAAAGCCAATCCTGGATCTGCTCAGGTCACTGCAAGTAAGAACTTAATAGGATTCAGATCTCGGAGAGAATCTGCAGCTTGGAGAGCAGTAAACCTCGATGCTATCGCCCATACGTGATACCTTCGTTCAGCCTCTTGGGGAGGCTGCACAGAGGTGCCATCTCTTGGGGGGGGCAGTGGGGAGCTCCTGCATACTGCTCACGGTGTTTTGAGGTTTAATCTCCTCTAGTGTATTTTGGCGAGTGCTGGCTGGGACCCCGCAGAGCCCCATCCCTGGTGGGAGAGCGCAGGAGAAGGGCAGTGCTCTTAGGGCTTCCCTGGTGCTGGGGGGGGGGGCGTTGGACAGGTCCCTCCGTGGGATGCATCCCCCCACATCGTGCTGTTGGTGGGCTTTTCCCTTTTCTAACGCCTACTTTTTCCCTTCTCCCACTCTCTCGGCAGACCTGTCGGCGGCCAAGCGCAAGTTTGCAGACTCCCTCAATGAGTTTAAGTTCCTCTGCATCGGCGATGCTGAAACGGATGATGAGATCTGCATAGGTGAGTCCTGGGGGCTGGGTAGCCCCGAAGCCACAATCCAGAGCCCTGAGCTGAGCAGGGCAAGGGGGAGAAACACATGAGGACACTGAGGGGCCTGGGGAGTTGTCTGGGTGCTTTCCTGCACTCTGGAAATGGCAGAGGATCCTCCTGGCAGAGGTTTCTCCTGGGTCAGCATCAACAAAGCCTTCCCAAGGAAATCAGTTGTTGTTTCTTGGCCTAAATCTACCCCTGCCAGATAGGGAAGGAAGAAGGTTGCCCGTATCTGAAACCATTTAGGTTTTCCATCCCTTTGGCATTGGAGAGCAGGGATCTGGAGTTGTGATTGTGGTGAAATACCCTGCAAGGGGCTGTGCCGTGCAAGGGGGGAGCAGCAGCCTCGCTGCCTGGCTGCAGGAGCGGGCAGGAGCCGGCAGTGCCCGGCCTGGCAGCGCCCTCCAAGCTCCCACCACAGAGCTTCTCATGGCGAAGGGCAGCGGCTTCAGCCGCTTCGCTCCGTGTTATCCCACTTCTGCCCCAGCTGAACTCTGCGAGCTTATTGCGCACATCATCTGGAGCCAGGAGACCAAGTGAGCTTTAGCCCTGATTTATCTTGGCTTATTTATTTGTGCCCAGCACAAATCGCTTTCTCATCCAAGTCCCCTTGCTGTGACGCACATGCTGGTGAGCTGCTGCTCGTGCGACGAGCACGGCCGAGGCTGGAGCTGAGCCAGATCAGCGACCGGCTGCTGGGGAGGGCAGGTTCGAGGTGAAGGTGCAGTGCTCCCCTCTGGAGGGGGGAACACCCCGCCGGGGATGCTCTGCTACCAGGCCACTGGAAACCTTCCTAGGGAGAGAGCAGAGCTGATAAAAACCCCCAAACCACGAACCCCCTAAGTCTCCCAAAGCACAAACAAACAAAAAAACCTTGTCGAGTCCTGCTCTTAATTTAAAAAGAAAAGAAAACGTTGTTAAATGTTGTTAACTGTGCGGATGGGTCCCTTCCAGCCAAGTCTCTGCAGGAGTTCGCCACGGTGCTGCGGAACCTGGAGGATGAGCGGATGCGCATGGTACGGCCCCGTCTGCCGGGAGCGGGGCGGCTGGTGGCACCGGTGCTGCCGCCGGGGGGGTTGTGGTGCTCGGGGCAACTGTGGCGTGTGGCAAGCCCGGGTGCCCCTTCCCTTGCCTGGGGGAGAGCAGGGGGAGAGCGGGTGAACTTCTGTGATTCTGTGAACTTGGATTTGGGGGCACACTTGAGGAGCATCAGTAATGGTGTCTTGCAGTTGGAAAATGGCCATCGGCCTCCCCCGGGCCTCAGCCCAGCAGGGCTGGAGGGGTGAAGTGTGGGGGCTCCCGCGGGCTGCAGGGGGGTTTCCTGGGAAAGGCTGTGAGTGGTTCGGGTGTCTGGGGCTGAGCTGGACAAAGGTGATGGGTGAGTTGTGCTGGTCTTTGCCCGCAGATCGAGAACGCCAGCGAGGTGCTGATCACGCCGCTGGAGAAGTTTCGCAAGGAGCAGATCGGGGCTGCCAAGGTGAGCTGCTGCTGCCCCGAGTGCCGTCCCCTCGGGGACACCCTGCTGGGGCTGAGGAGCAGAGCCCAGAGCCGCCTGGCCATGGCCATGGTGGTGGCCCCAGGACCTGACCAGGGGGGTGCTGCTCTGCTGCGGGGTGCAGACAGGGATGATCCAGCTCTTGGGAAAGTGCCTCAGTGTTCTGAGTCCACCCACAACCAAGTAACTCCCAAGGGTGAAAAATCACATGCCAGTTGAAGTGAACTTTTTTTTCTTACTCCAAGCATGAATTAGCATTTTCTTAGAGGGGTTCCCTGTTGCCTGAGCCCCCCAGTCTGTGCTCTCCACCCCTGCCATGTCACTGGGTGGAATCTGGACAACCTGTGGCAGGACAGGCAAGCCCGGGGAAGCTGTGGTGTGGCTGAGGGCGTCTGTGAGACAGCCTGGCCCCCTTTTCTTTCCTGCCTTTGTTCTGAAATGAAAACTGCTGTCTGCGGCTCTCCTGTTGTTATAACAACCTGCTGCTGCCTGCAAGAAGCCCACGCCAGCCTGGCGGGGCCATGTTTGCATGGCAGTGGTGTGCCCAGCTCCCCACTGGCACGGGAGCCACGGCCCAGCCCGGCCAGGCTGTCCTGGCTTGGGCAGCCAGAAAAAAAAAAAGGACAAAGAGGGCTGCTTCATAAGGGGCCGGTTATTAACAGGTGGCAGTGGTGGATTTCGTACTGGTGAGTCGGGGTGGCGAGGCTGGGATGAGAGGTGCAAAAGAAGAGTTAAGGATGACATCCTCCTTTAGGGCCATAAGCAGCCGAATTTCTGTGTCACTGTCCCTAGTGACGCAGGAAAAGCCCGTGCAAGGGATGGCCAGGGATGGGGTGTGAAGTTGTGACGATGTACTGGTTAGCTGGGTAGCAAACACTTTCCTCCCTGGGTGTGTTTGCACCCACCCGGGGTCTGGATGGTTTGCTGAGCCTCGGGCCCTGGGAATAGCGGAGGGGCTCCCCTGAGTCTTGGGTTTTGGCAGTGTGAGCCGCTTTCAGGGAGCTGCCCGGTGCTCACGGTTAAAAGCAGCTTCACCCGCTTCCAGGTGATGGCCCCATCTCGGGCTGTGCGGACGGGGGGTAACTCCGCCCGGGACTCGCGGTCCTGCCCGATGCCGTAGGGATGCCGAGGACCCTCACGGCTGCTCTGGTGCCGTTGTGTTCAGCATCACACTTTCTGTTCTGTTTTGTAGGATGCCAAAAAGAAATACGACAAGGAGACGGAGAAGTACTGTGGTGTCCTAGAAAAGCACTTAAACTTGTCTTCTAAGAAGAAAGAATCTCAGCTTCAGGAGGTGAGAGCAACCTCTGGTTCTCCTTGTCTAGCTGTAACTGAGCTTTCTGAATGCTTTGCACAGCTTGCAGCATTGGTTCTCCTGGCTGTAAACTCATGTTTTCCCCTCATTCTGGCTGCGAGCGGTGGATTTTCCCCCCTTCCTTTAATCAGAGGGGACGGAGCTGTTTTGATGAGTAAATCAGAGAGATCCCAAAAAGGATAGCAATCAAAAAGGAGAGAGAGAGTTTATAATTAAAGAGCGTAACAGAAGGGAACTGGTTCTGCTGCAGGCTTCCCTTGTGCCAGCACGAATCACGGATGTCTAGTTTCCTTCTCCGAGAGTGGCTGCGCTGGCTTTGGGCTTCATAGGAGGCGTGATCAGGCTTTCAAACTGCTTTAGGAGCCTGTTACTGACTCAGGATGCAGTGAGCTGCCGTGCTAAATGCCTTCCTGGATGAGTACGCTGAGTTTTCAGTCACTTCTTCCGAGTTTGGAATTCCCTGCACTGGCCCAGAGCTGGCTGGTCCCTGCTGGGTGCGTGTCCCTGCCTTTGGGCACGATGCTGGTGTGCTGCCGAGCCGTTCCTGGGGGCACTGGTGGGCACGGGGGATGGCTCCTGCTCTGGGATAGCTCCGGTGGTGGGACGGTGCCCGGCAAAGGTGGGGACTCAAGGGAACGGATCTATCTGTGGCACAAATAATCACCTTCCACCAAATCAGGGTTGAAGAGGGGTGAGAGTCAGGGTTGACGTGCCTGCAAACTTTGGCCTTGCGTAGGTGTTCTGGGTTTGTAAATAACTTGAGAACCCAGAAGATGGAGAGTCCCATTCTCATGACTTTTAAATAACCCCTTAAGCCTGTTTTAGTTCGTGTTTGAACCACTCTTGTGAGACACGGGAATGGAAGGATTTCTTTCTGGGGAAGGAAGGAGCCGCTTGTGCCTGCGAGGTTGCAGCAGTGACTTTCAGAGGTGTGATCCCGTCAGGGTACGGCCTGGCGGGGCTGCCCGGGAGCCCGCCGCAGCGGGATGCGGTGGGGAATGCGCTGCGGGTGCGTGTGGAGCAGCGCTGGCTGCTGGTGCCATCTGCTGGCATTTTCCACCCCAAACGCTGACTTTGGCTGCGAGGGCTGGAGGAGGCTGCAGCCAGCTCCCAAGTTCCAGTCTTGGGACCTTGTCCCCTGGGGAGCTAGAAAATATTCACTGGTTCTGGTGGCTCAAGCCCCACCGAGGATGGGGGGTGCCTGTGAAAGAGCTCAGCGTGTGGGTTGTGAAACGTGGATGTGGCATCTAGCGGCACATGGGAGCGCTTGCCCCGTCTGGCACCCGCCCCGCTCCCCCCCTGCCCAGCGAGGGGCTTCCCGGGCAGGGGGCTGCAGCCACGGCAGATGTCGGCACGGAAAAAGTGCCAGCGGGGTGGTATCGTTTTGGGGAAGTCAACACGCCCCGTTTATGAGTCTGAAGCTTCACTAGACACCCTGATGCCCTAAGGGAAGAGCGTTTGTGTCCGGGAGATCTGGTGGTTTGTGTTTCCTAACCCCCTCCCGCTGTCTGCATCTGGCGGGGGATAGTGGCCACATGTGCGACTGCTGCAGCGAGGCGGGGAGGGGAGGAAACCATGGGAATTCTCTGCTGCTTTGGCTGTCGACCAATTAAATAACACGCAGAGCCTAATCTGCCACTTAACTCCTGGCAAAGTTACTTGATTGCATCATATTTTCTGCTTTTCAGAACTCCGGTTCGCTGAATAGCTCAGCCTGCGCGCCGCGGGCGCACGGCACAAGGGCTGCTGGCGGGTCCTGGGGAACGCGGGCCGTTTCGGGGCAGCGTCACGCAGAAAAGCAGGAGCCAGCGGCTGCCCAAACGCCGGCGGGGCTTTGCCAGCTGGGTTTGCAGCAGCGGCCCCACGTCCAGCCCCGGTGGGCTGTGCAGTGCAGCGCGGCTCTGCCCAGGCCCAGCGAGGCTCTCGCTGACGCCCCGGTTGCTCCACGCAAAGTGTCACTTGCAAACGTGGCAGCAGCGTGCGCTGGGGGTACCCGCGTCCCTCACCCCACTGCTAGTGCAGCGGCTCCGCTCCGCTTGCATGCCAAGGTTTATTTTTATGCATTTTGGGGCATATTCCTGCTTTCGCTCATTTGGGCTTTACCCGCAAAGCAGAGGGGATTTGTGGCTGCCCCACCGTAGTGACGCGCTCGCTGGAGAGGCTGGTGGGTGCGTGTGCTGCCCAGTTCAGCCCCGGGATGCTCTGGGCGTTCACAGAATCACAGAATTTCCTGGGATGTTCAATTGCCCATATACTCTTGGAGCAGCTCTAATATATGTTTTATTTTTCAAGTATTACATTTTAGAATTAAGATTTTAATGAACCAGATATTTGCTGAATTACTGCTGAAATATTTTGCAGTGAGGAATTGTGAACAACAGCAACTGTAGCAAATTCACCAGTTTGTTGATTTAAACCTTCTGGGGAAAAGGATGAAATATGGATGATTTAGGAAGTTTGTGGATTAAAGAAGCCTGAATTTAACGGGTGCCAGCACCATCAGCTACCTTAGATTTTATTCTCAGTTTGATTTCGGTCTGTACTTTTGAACTATTGAATTGCATGTGGTGCCTAAACATAGGCCTAAGCACTGAACCCAAGTAAATCCCATTGAAGATTTTGACTGAGGAAAATATCATCATCTGTGTTTAAACATGAAAGTAGATCTGGGGATATTAGTCACTTTAAAAGGAATACGCTTATAGTAATATCACAGAATCATCTAGGTTGGAAAGGACCCTGGAGATCATCTGGTCCAGCCGTTCTCCTAGCACAGTTCCCACCTACAGCAGGTCCTTAAGCTCTGAATCGACCCGACTCTTGAACCCCTCCAGGGATGGGGACTCCCCCACCTCCCTGGGCAGCCCATCCCAACGCCCAACAGCCCCTTCTGCAAATAAATGCTTCCTAATATCTAGTCTGAACCTTCCCTGGCGCAACTTGAGGCCATTCCCTCTTGTCCTGTTGCTTTCTACTGGGCTAAAGAGGCTCAACCCAGCTCTCTGCAGCTTCCTTTCAGGGAGTTGCAGAGGGTGATGAGGTCTCCCCTCAGCCTCCTCTTCTCCAGACTGAACCCCCCCAGTTCCCTCAGCCGCTCCTCACAGGACATGTGTTCCAGGATTTTCCTGCCTCCCCGAGCAGGGACCTGTTTCCAGCCCCCCTTGTCTCTTAGTGCCCCTCCTTCTGCCTGATAGCAGGAGGGTGAGGGATTACCTGCCTCCTTTGGAGCTTCCATTAGCTCCCGTTGCTTCAGGGCTTCGAGGGTGTTACTCCACCAGTCAGTTTCCCGTTCACACTCCCTAATACTTCTTAACCTCTCAGCCTCCTCTTTGAGTTCCGCCACCAGGCTGAGCAGGTCACCCAGCTGATGGCAGCGCACGCGGGTGCTGTCCCTGCCGCCCTCCGGCAGCACCGACCGGCTCGGGCACTCGCTGCAGCCCGAGACCTGAACCTTGGCATGTTTGCCTGGCAGCTCCGTCTGGGTCGCCACGTTCTTTCTGGCGGTGGTTTTGATGCGAGAGGAGACTTGTGGAGGACCGTAAAGGGGCTAGCTTGGATAAGTTCAGGAACCCGGAGAGCGTCTGCGCCCTGTCTGCTCGCCCTGCCTGCGCGAACCCCTTGTGGCGCTTTCCAGAAAGCAGAGAATTGCCTTTTATTGTCAAGTATGCAGCGACTTCTCATTTTTCTCGCTTCTAATGCGTGCTTTTCTGCACAGCTGTCAGGGAGGTGAGAACATGAGTCATTTTTAGCTGAAGAAAGAGCTGTGCCATCTGTTCAGCCCTGGACTGGGGTCTGAAGCTGAATTTGTTCTGCACGGACACGTTCCCATTAAACCCAGATGTCCTCTGGTGGCGAGGCCGAGCGCTCCCCATCAGTAGTAACTTCGTGTTTCCTCTTTAACCCCCCCGGTGCTTGCAGGCAGACAGCCAGGTGGACCTGGTTCGGCAGCATTTCTACGAAGTCTCCCTCGAATATGTCTCCAAGGTGCAAGAGGTCCAGGAGAGGAAGATGTTTGAGTTCGTGGAGCCTGTAAGTGAGCGCTTGAACCGCCTCAGCCTCCAAAAAAACGCGTGATTGCGTGGAGGAGTCGGAGCTTGGGAGGAGTCTGTGGCATGGGGCACCCCTACGGTGGGATGGCTGGGGGGGCTCCAGCCTCACCCCACCAGCCCTCCCTTGGAGGAAGATTTGGGGGGAGGAAGCACCTGCGTGAGCCCCGCTGCGTGGAGCTGCTGGCTCAGTGGCCACGTGTGTGATGGGAACATTTTCTGTCACGGTGGGTTGGACTGTGGGGCCTGCTGGCAGTTAAAATTAAAATAGGCTTGATTTAGGGAAAAAAAAATAGAACTGTAACATCCACAAGGGAGAAAGTGTGGGAGTGACGGAAACAGGAAAAAAAAAAAGAGTTTTCTAAGGTCTACCTTTGCTCAGGTACTAAGTCCTTCAAAGCTCCTCTGGGAAGTGCCAAAGCTCCCTGGGTCCTTGCAAAGGCGATTCCTGCTGCGGCAGGAGCAGCTTGGCGTGGGGACGGGCAGCGTGCTGCCTGCTTTGCCCCACACCTCCCGGCCCCGCTCTCCCTGCACCCGGGGCTTGGGGGAGACGGGGGGTCCTGGGGCAGGAGCTTGCCTTGGTTTTGGGGGAAGGAAGCACAGACTCGGCTTTGGGGTCTGGTCAGAGGAGGTTTTGCAAGTGAAACGAGGAACAGGACATCTTGGCAGGGATGGAGCTGGCCCCTCCACCACCGGGCATCCCAGGGATGCTTCCCCTCGGCAGCGGTTGCTCTGGACCTGACTGTGGGTCTCTACTGACCGTCTTGATTCGTTTTACCCCAACGCAGCTGCTGGCCTTTCTGCAGGGGCTTTTCACCTTCTACCACCACGGCTACGAGCTTGCAAAGGACTTCAGCGATTTCAAGACAGAACTGACAATCAGCATCCAGAACGTAAGTGCCTGTCGCTGTGATTGTCCCGCCAGACTAACTAACGCTTCTGATAAATTTTAATCAAGATTTTATTATCCCCTTTTTGTGTGCCATCAAGTAAAAGCTTTGAGTGTGTCATTGAAAGCAAATTCTTTTTTGTAAATAACGCTTCATCATATACACAGCCTGCTTGGCAGGTCGTTCCCTAGGACATACCAAACGAAGACGCCCAGTGTCCCCAGGCAATGCCCTGTGATTTTTAGTGTGGGTTTCAAACCATTTCCAGGGGTTTCAAACCATTTTCAGGTGTTTCAAAGTGCTGCTGGTTCTGGGAAGTGCAGTG
Source organism: Athene cunicularia (assembly GCF_003259725.1). NCBI lineage: Eukaryota > Metazoa > Chordata > Aves > Strigiformes > Strigidae > Athene > Athene cunicularia. Next base: position 1,313,314 of record NW_020799117.1, on the reverse strand, counting down.
CTTTTTGCTGTTGCAGTCTGGGGGCTGTGGAGCAGAAGCCCTTCGGCTGGCTGTGGCCGTGGCCAGTGCGTGGTCGGTGTCCGCACCCTGGACAGGTGTGCAGGGCTTTGGCCAAAAAATTGCAGCTTTGCCTTCTTCTCTTGTTATAAAATGACTCTTTTTTTTCTCTCCCATGGATGCAGGCAGGTCTAATTCTTTTGAAACAACTTTTTCACAAAACGCGTAATACAAACAACTTGCCAACTGTCTTAATATTTTTCTTTTAGCTTAAATCCAGGCCCAGGAAGAAAATCTGTCCTGTGGCTGAGAGTGGGCCTCCCTGGTCCCACTTCCCACAGGGCCTGCGGTGGCCCAGCTCTGGGGTCCCACCCCTGCAGGGTCCCTCCTTGCCGGGCCCACACACTGGAGAAGGCATTCCTGTTTTAATTTGCAGACAAGAAATCGTTTTGAAGGAACAAGGTCAGAGGTTGAGTCGTTGATGAAGAAAATGAAGGAGAACCCTCACGAGCACAAGAACATCAGCCCTTACACGATGGAGGGTTACCTCTACGTGCAGGAGAAACGTAAGTGTTGGGGTGGGGAACTGCCTGCCAGGGCAGTGGGGCGAGTGGGCAGCGGAGGAAGGTGGTTCGTCAGGGTGTGGGGCACGAAGAGTGACTCCGGAAGCTCCAAAATCTGTGGGAGAGAGGGATTGGCCCAGTGGGTGGGATATTAAGGTGGGAATGTGGGAGCCAGGTTCTCCCTGGGGGGGAACATCACTGCCAGGTCCTGCTAAAAGTCTTTCTTCTGAACAGAACAGGGGTAATAATGCTTAATCCTCTTGTAAAGTCCAACCAGAACCGTAGGTACAGAAATCTGTCATGTTAAATGGTTGTTAAACACAACATGTTATTAACGGGAGGGCACTGGAACTGTGCTAGTTCTGGGAATAAAACCGGCATTGGCTTTGTAGGTCACTTCGGGACTTCCTGGGTGAAGCATTACTGCACGTACCAGAGGGAATCGAAGCGGATCACGATGGTGCCGTTTGACCAGAAATCTGGAGGAAAAGGGGTGAGTGTGGACAGGCAGCAGGACTGTGTCCCGGGGGTGTGCTGGGGGGGCCGTGGAGCTGCTGGCCACATCTTCCCCCGGTGCTCAAGGGGAACTGATTTTAGCAAGGTGACACAAAAACATATGAAGTGGGTCAGATTCATTCCAGGCTGAGCGAGTGCCTCATGGGGAATTAAAAAAAAAAAAAAGACAAGCAAACTCCCAAAGCCTCACAGATCTTTGGAAACTGTCAGCTGTGCTGAGGGCAGAGCTGGTTTCCCAGGCAGACAGAGCCCCTTGGACGTGGCTCCGTTTCATGCTCCAGCTCCATATCCCCGGCTGGTGTCTGCACAAAGTTGCAGCAGCTGCCTCTGGGCCAAGACTGGGCCTTTCTCCTCTTGCTTTTAGCTCTGTCCTTTAGTTATTTAATTCTGTTTGTGAGAGACCTTTAAAAGCTGAAACATGTGCAGCTGCATCTTGGGTTCCTCTCTCGCTGCTCCTGGTGGTGCTGCTGCACTGCGCCCGGTGCGACTGGGGCTGTCTGGGGGCTGGGAGCAGAGCAGGGTTGTCCCTGCACACCCACCATGCGCTGGCTCCATCGGTGCCGGCTCCCCAGCCCCTCGTTCCTGCTCTGAGGCCCGCAGAGGAGAACCTGCTCATGATTTCACTCCTTCCCCAATGCCTGTGACTTGGCCAATGAAGCTTTTTTGTTTGTGGCAGAGCCACAGGAGAAGCTGGAGCTGCCCTGGGCCCCGAGGGGCTGTGGAAGAGCGGGGGGAGCAGTGGATGTGGGGTGTGGGGGGCCAGCGCACACCATGTGCCCCACTGCTCCTGGGGCAGCTGTAGCTGGATCTGGCTTTGCTCCTCTATACAGCAGGAACAATGGACCCCCCCGGAATGTTCCTGGCTGGGACGGTTTGCAAACATTATCCCCTTGCAGGGGAGCGCTTCGGCTGGCTGGACAGGCTGCCGCACGGCTCCCTGCTGGCGAAGGGAGCCAGCCGTGGGGAGGACAGCTGTTAAAATTCATTTCCTCTTGCCTCGGAGCATCTTCATTATAACTCAGCATTAAAATATTCCAGCCCTGTAATCATCAGCGGCTGCGCTGTGTTTCATGCGGTCTCTCCCCGTCTCACGCTGTCCCGGGGCGCGGGCGCTGCCGCCCGACCGCGAGCCCTTCTCGGGCCAGGCAGGAGCCCTCTCTGGGGGCTGGGCCAGCCACCGCGCCGCTGCGCCTGCTTGCCCGCGGGTCCCTTGGCTTGCCTGATCCTGCCTGCGCTGGGCCAGCAACCTCCGGCCTGCAGGTTCTGTTACCAGCCCAGGGGCTTGTGGCCGCAGTGCCGGGAACTTGGGGTCGGCCTGGAGCCAAGCGACGGGCGATGTCGGTGCTGCAGGAGGGGACCCATTGCTGCGGTCACAGAGGGCACTGCACGTGGTGTCGGCCCCTGAACGTGTCTCGGGCTGTGGCTGCAGCCGGGTATTAGTGGGGTGGAACTTGGGGCATTCCCTGAATGCTGGGCGGGGAGTCGGGCAGCCTGGGAGCAGCCTGGTGCCAGCAGCGGGGCAGGCTGGGGAGGACCCTGGGGGAAGCCCTGCAGGGAGCTCCCTCGGGTCTGTCTTCCCAGGTCTGTCCAGGGTCCTTTTCGTGGTCTTTTGTGGCAGCAGAGACACGAGGGTTACTGATGTGTTAGAAACCACAGAAACACCTGAGAATGGTCTTGTCAGAATTAGGGCTTCTCCCCCAAAAAGGTGACAGGAACAGCAGCCCAACTGAAGTGCCTCTATGCCAACGCACGCAGCATGGGCAACAAAGAGGAGGAGCTGGAAGCCACTGTGCAGCAGGAAAACTAGGACATGGTTGCCGTCACGGAAATGTGGTGGGATGACTCGCGCAACTGGAGCGCTGCAAGGGGTGGCTGCAAACTCTTCGGAAGGGGCAGGCAAGGAAGGAGAGGCGGTGGGTAGCCCTGTATTGCAGGGAGCCTCTTGACTGTCTAGAGCTTCGTGATGGTGCTGATAGGGTCGAGCGTTTATGGGCAGGAGCCATGGGGAAGGCCCACAAGACAGATAGTGTGGTGGGAGTCTGCTACAGACCACCCAGCTGGGAGGAAGGGGCAGACAAATTATTCTATAAGCAGCTGGGAGAAGTCTCCCAGTCGCTAGCCCTTGTTCTGGTGGGGACTTGAAGTTACCAGACATCAGCTGGAGATACAGAGCAGTGGAGAGGAACCAGTCCAGGAGGTTCCTGGACTCAGGAAAAAAAAAAGAGTTTATGGCCTTTGGAAGAAGGGGCAGGCAACTCAGGAGGGCTGCAAGGGTGCTGGGAGGTTATGCAGGGAGAAAATTAGAAGGGCAAAAGCTCAACTAGAACTTAATTTGTTTACTGCAATAAAAGACAGTAAAAAATGTTTCTGTAAATATATTAGCAACAAAGGGAGGGCTAAGGAGAATCTCCATCCTTTATTGGACGTGTGGGGAAACAGTGACAGAGGATGAGAAAAAGGCTGAGGTACTTAATGCCTTCATCTCCTCAGCCTGCTGCACCACTTGGACACACACGGGGCTGTGGGCTGGAGGGCATCCACCCCAGGGTGCTGAGGGAGCTGGTGGAGGTGCTCACCAAGCCACTTGCCACCATTTATCAGCAGTCCTGGCTCACCGGGGAGTCCCAGGTGACGGGAGGTGAGCAAGTGGGACGCCCAGCTACAGGAAGGGCCGGAAGGGAGATCTGGGGAACTACAGGCCTGTCAGCCTGACCTCGGTGCCAGGGGAGGTCATGGAGCAGCTCATCCTGGGTGCCAGGCACGTACAGGAGAACCAGGCGATCAGGCTTGGTCAGGATGGGTTTATGAACGACAGGTCCTGCTTGACTGACCTGATCTCCTTCTGTGACAGGGTGACCTGCTTAGGGCGTGAGGGAAGGGCTGTGGATGTTGTCTGCCTAGACTTTAGTAAAGACTTTGCCACTGTTTCCCACAGCATTCTCCTAGAGAAATGGGCTGCTCAGGGCTTGGATGGGTGCACTCTTCTCTGGGACAAAACCTGGCTGGATGGTCAGGCCCAAAGAGTGAATGGAGTTAAATCCAGTTGGCACAAGTGGTGTTCCCCAGGGCTCAGTACTGGGCCAGTTCTGTTCACTATCAACAATTGGGACAAGGGGATCGAGGAATGCTCAGTAAGTTTGCAGATGACACCCGGTTGTGCAGGAGTGTTGATCTGTGGAGGGCAGAAAGGCTCTGCAGAGGGTCTGGCCAGGCTGGAGCAATGGGCCCAGGCCAGTCACATGAGGTTCAACAAGGCTCAGTGCCGGGTCCTGCTCTTGGGTCACAACAAGCCCACACAACGCCACAGGCTGGGGCAGAGCGGCTGGAAAACTGCCCCGAGGAAAAGGAAGAGAAGGACCTGGGGGGGTCAGCAGTGGCTGAATGTGAGCCAGAGTGTGCCCAGGGGCCAAGGAGGGCAACGGCATCCTGGCTGGTGTCAGCACTGGCGTGGCCAGCAGGGACAGGGAAGGGATCTGAGCCCTGGGCTGGGCACTGGGGAGGCCGCCCCTCGATTCCTGGGTTCAGTTCTGGGCCCCTCACCCCAAAAAGGCCATTGAATGACTCGAGCGTGGCCAGAGAAGGGCAACGGAGCTGGGGCAGGGTCTGGAGCACAGGGCTGCTGGGGAGCGGCTGGGGGAACTGGGGGGGTTCAGTCTGGAGAAGAGGAGGCTGAGGGGAGACCTCCTGGCCCTCGGCCACTCCCTGCCAGGAGG
>NW_020799117.1:1254811-1308475 GCF_003259725.1 Athene cunicularia | reverse complement strand
TCTCCCAGGTAACAAGTGATATGAGAAGAGGAATCAGCCGCAGGTTGTGCCAGGGGAGGTTTAGGTTGGATATTAGGAAAAGTCTCTTCCCCAGAAGGGCTGTCAAGCCCCGGAACAGGCTGCCCAGGGTCGTGGGGGAGTCGCCAGCCCTGGGGGTGTTCAGAAGCCGTGCAGGTGTGGTGCCTGGGGACGTGGGTTAGTGGTGGCCTTGGCAGTGCTGGGCTAATGGTTGGACTCGGTGATCTTAAAGGTGTTTTCCAACCTTAACGATTCTGCGACTCTAAATATGTTTCCTGGAAAAATGGTGATGTCAGGGAACAGGGTGGTCAGCCAAGGTGCCACCAAGAACAGCACAGAGAGCACAGAAAAGCGGCCATCTCCAGGAACTCGTTCAGAATTAATTTTCTATTGAGTCATCTGTGGATTTTAAAAATTTCAGAAGGAGCAGTGTCTGTGCTGGCAGGGACTGAGCAGGGATTTTCTCCAGCAGAGGACAGCAGTGCACGCGGATCCTGCCGGATTGCTCGGCGTGTCCAAACCCAGTGCAGCTTGGATGGGAGAATGGCTTTGTCGTTGATTTGTTATCTAATAAAGATTTTAAGATATGTTTGCTCCTGTTAAGAGTTCTTGTCTGCAGAATGCTGCCAGAAATGCAGCCTGGAGTGAAAACTGACAGCCAGGTCTGTGATGCGTTGTTCAGCAGTGGAAAATAAAACTGCCTTTGCCCAGAAGTTGTGGTTCCACACTCTCTTCCTGCCTCAAGCCTGGGTTGCGGGATGCTTAATGCACAAATTTAATCGTGTGTGTTCTGACAGGAGGGCTCCTCGTGAGAGATTTTGGACTAAACCTGTCTGTAAGGGTGAAAGACAAGTCCTCGTGTCAGATATATAAATGTATATTTCTAGCAGGCTGACGTTGCCGTATCCCCCCAGGTTTGAAGATGTTTACTGAAAGCGCAGCGGGTGCTGGGTTCACGCGCACGGTTGGTTGATTATTCTCGGCCTTATCTGCGATTTTGTCTCTTCTCAGGGAGAAGACGAAGCTGTTACCCTCAAATCTTGCACGCGGCGGAAAACCGACTCCATCGAGAAGAGGTTTTGCTTTGATGTGGAAGCTGTGGATCGGTGAGCGCCGAGGGTTCCGCCGGCCGTGCGTAGGGAAGGGGTGCACGCATCGGTACTTGGCTTGTCTGGGACGTTCTTGTGCAGTTTCTGTGTTTCCCTTCTCCTTTAGTCATACCTCCGTGAATGGAAAGCGTTAGTCCATGGAAACACACTTCTCCCTGGTGCTGCCAGCCAGGTGCTCTCAATTTATTCAGTTAGCGCTTCGGTTTACAAGGTGCCGAGTTTACTCAAGTCTCTCAAACTTTAATGGTGTTTTAGCACTTCTGCAGTCTCTGGCCACGTAAGGTAAATGGTTGCGAGGATGGAAAAGGTGCTCTGTGGGTGTTTTGGCAGGGATATGCTGCCCCTTTCCAGCACTGGGTATGTGTTGGAATAACTTCAGCTGTTGTGCTGCAGAGTGGTTGTTACTGGTCTGCTGTGGCTGGGCGATAATGGCAGTCCAGCTTGCACCCCCAGGCCCTTCGCTTCTTCCTGAAAGTGTAAAATGCTCTCTGATGTGATTTATCACGCAGCAGCTGAAGCAGATGTGTGTGTGGATTCACTCCATAGCGCCTAGGAATGGGCGCCTGTTCTCATACCTAAGGACCATCAGGCACGGCTCACATACACACAGGGGGACAGGCTGGGGGTGCTCTTCCATGTGGCATTAGTCGCTGCCCCGTGGCTTCCTCGCCGCGGGACGTCTGTGTGGTTTACAAATGCTCACCCCAAAGTCACTGAACGTCTCTGCCCTCCCAGCTGTGTGCCTGTTCGTGTTCCAGCTGGCCTCCCGCTGTGGGAATGTCCAGGAGATCCGGGGAGAACCCGAGTTCGCCCAAACCCAAGTTGTTGTAACGCTGGAATATCCCGCGGTGCCTTTCCCTGCCCGGCCTGTGCCTCGGCGCCAGCCCCTCGCGCTGCCAGCCCAGGGCCTGGAGGGCTCGGGATGGTGGAGCTCTGCCTCTCTTGGCGGAGGGAGAGATAACCCCAGGGCTGCCTCCTGCTCTCTGTAGCTCTGCTTTCCTCCAGAACGCTGCAGTATTTCTGCTGACACGGTTTGGTTTTGTTTGTTTGTTTTTTTTTCCTATGTCCTGAGGGTATTTTTTTAAAATGTGAAAAATCAAAATAAAACCAGGAGGAGGAGAAGCCAGCCACCACAATAGTTTTCTTCTTCAGCATGTTCAGAGGCAGCTGAACCTTCCCTTGATGTTTGGAGCCTGCTAGGCAAGGGATCAAGAGCTACTCCAGAAACATGCCTGCTAAATGTAAATAATGGCAGGGGAGCGGCAAAGGCGGGGAAACCTGAGAAATTGCTCATTTCGTGTACACGTTCCTGCTGCAAGAGACTGCCCGAGAGGGCGGCGAGAGCAGAAAACAGGAAATAAAAGGCTGGTTTTCCTCCCAATAGACGGCAACTCTGCATGGCTTTGGCATCAGAATTTGTTACTGGTTGTCCAAAATACTGGTTATATCCAAAAGAGTTAAGCTAAGAGGAAGAGGAGCCAGCAGGTTTTGCCGTGGCCAAAAGGGAGCTTGCTGAGCACCGGGGGTCTGGGCACCGTCGGGGTTTCAGGGGACGCTGTCAGTGCCGGGGTGTGCTGGGCTCGCCGCCCCCCGCCCCGCTCTCGGGGCTCAGACTGCCTGCCCAGGCGGCGTGTGTCGAGGAACGCTCTCCCTGCCAGCCCGGGATTATCGGCATTGGCAGCGCGCGGATGCCGTCCTGCCGGAGCCTGCCGGCTTCGCTGCCGGGCCCCGGGGGTCCGCGGGTGCCGGGGGGTGCTGGGAGCAGCCCGGCGGCAGGAAGGGGACCCCTCCGAGGCACCGCTCTCCATTTCATGCTGGAGCAGATCATCCCTGGCTTGAGGACCCGAGCAGTGGCAGAGCCTCCTGCGCCCTCTCTCCCCCAGGCCTGCTGACCACAGATGACAGGCTGTCCCCGGCCGAGGGCTGCCTGCACAGCTCTGCCTCTGTTTTCACAGAACAGAGAAGGGTGATTTGTGTAGTGGGCTTTTTCTCTTGGGCTGGTTTTTTTTTGGTTGTTTTTCTTCTTTGTTTTGTGTTTTTTTTTTTTTATTGTCTCTACTAATAGAGAAGTTAGAAACTTGATGTCTTGTTCTCCAGCCCCGCGCAGGAAGTCTGGATATGATTAAGGCAAAGATCCCCAAGATGCTTCTCTGTCTCACATATGTGTTTTGACTTACAGCAGTTCTCCCCTTTCTTTTCTGTTTGCAACTCCTAAATTCAAATTAGACTTGTAACCAATGTCCAGCAAGGAGAGTCAAGCATCTCTTGTCACCGAAAGGTGCGTGCAGTCACCTGTCGTTAAGCCAGTCCAGGTGAGCACTGTGGTGCTGAGAAAACCGCGTGTGTTTGTGGTGTTCAGAGGGAAGGGTGAGTAGTGCCACCCGAGTGCGCTTCTCCTCAGGTCTGAAATCCCCCGTCAGAGGCCTAAGCAGGTGGATGAAGAGAGCAGGAAGCTTTTTCTGCACACAGCGCTTGCTTCCTAGGGACGGGTAGATTGGATTGTCCCTTCTGAAGGACGAGTGGAGCGAGAATACGCCGGGCTGCACGTCTGCCTGCCTCGGCCAGAGCAGGGGGCATTGCTTCCCGCTGTGGGTTTTGGCAGATTTTGAGTTGTTGCCCCCACTCTGTATCTTCCCAGATGCCCATCCCCTCGCTGCTCAGGTGGATTTTCTGGGCTACCTGCAACCAGCCCCCCTGCAGCGGCGTCACGCCCGGGGCGAGGCGCACAGGCCGCCGATGCCTCCAGCAGTGCGGGATATGTGACGGTCACTGCCTCCCAGCATCTGTGTCCCAAACATCTCACTGTTACTCTTGAAGAACCCCGCAGAGGCACCTGCAAGCTGGCGTCCCGCCGGGGCTCTCAGGGGACAGGCAGCCCGTGCCCCGCTGCGGTGTTTCTCTGTCCCCGACAGCGAGTTACTTGTCTGCGGCGGTGCCACGGGGGCAACGTGAAGTCCACTTTCTCCCCAAGCTCTCCTAAGGCGTATTCCATCATTTTTGAAGCGCTCTGCGCACAGACTGGCTTAGTTCCTAGTTTGTTTTATTACGGCCTGACAGGTTGCGACTATCTGACAGGGGTAGGGGGATGAAGCAGCGCCGGTGGGGCTCGGGGCCGAGGTTATCCCTCTGTGTCCTGCTGGAGCTGGCAATATAAAACCCGTGGTAATTGGGGTTTGCTTCTCTGTCAAACCCCGTGCTAACAGCCCCGCGCACAGCGAAGCACACGTGAGGAAATGTCACTTCCTACTCGGGTATTTTTATCGCCCATCACCATAACATTTACGTAGCTCTTCGAGCTCTGTCCGTGCTGACCCGCGCGGCGCCGTGTGCCCACGCCGAGGGCCCCCAGTCCCGCTCCCAGTTTGCCCAGCAGCCTCGGCTGGGCCCTCCTGCTCCCCGCCCGCCGCAGGGCAACGCGCCGCTCAGCCTGGCGTTGGGGGAACTGCTGTGCCTGCCACGTGGGGCGCGGGCTGGGGGCTTTTTAAAGAACGCCCAGAGAAGGTGTTGCTCATTAGGAGGGGGGAAAAAAAATTGTTTTTTCTCCTGTAAAGATGATTCAGCTCTACCGAGCTGAAACTCTTGGGCCTAATCTTTTATTATATTACAGCACTGTTTCCTTTTCCTGTTGACTGATAAGGAGATGCTGAAGTTCCCAGCGCTGAAGACTGAAAAGCTGTGGTACAGGTGTCTGTGAGAGGTCTGAGAAACCCCGGACACTGCATTTGCAAATAGTTCTGATTTTCAGTGTGGGAAGTTAGGAGTATTTTATTGCTTTCTTACAGCAAAATTAGCCCCAGAATGGTGTTGTAGCGTGTTCTAGTGTCTGGCTGAAATACATTCCCCGTGTGATGGATGCTGTGTTTTACCGCCAGTGCTCTTTTTTTCTAACTAAACTTATTTGTAGTCTCTGTGCATTAAATCAGTTTTGTAAACAAGGTAAACAGGGATGACAGCCAGTGCCTTACAAAATGAGCCTTGGGAGGAGTATCTCGTTGGGCTGATGACAAAGGTTTTGTAATTTAGGATAATGTAGGTCATTGCTCTAGGCCAGAAGCGAAGTGCTTCTAATACCATTTGGCTTTTATGGGAACAGGAGGTATTCAGAATGTGGGGGTTTGGGGGTTTTGGTCTCCTGGTCATTCGTAAGGGCAGTAAACTCTGCAGGGGGGCTACCCCAAGTCGGCTGGCACCGCGCTCGGGCGGCGCAAAGGTTGGCATCGGGCTGGGTGAGCTGCGAGGTGCCGGCCCCAGCGTTTCCCTGCCCAGCTGGTTGTCAGTAGGAAGGTTCTTGGCCTTGCCTGGGGTCTGTGTTTTTCAGACCTGAGTATTTCTGTCCGAGTGGCAGCCTGGCTGCGGCGGGGCGCGCTCCCCGTGAGCACCCGTGGGGACGGCGGCTCTCGCCGGTGCTTTGGACAGCGTGTGCAATACGACTTGTACTTGTTCCTCTGCTGGTGTTGCCTTTCCAGTGACCTTTTAAAGTGATTCATGGGATTTTCACCGGCGGGCTGGCAGCGAGCAGATGAAGCTCATTCCCCCCTCGGCGACCACAGAGACCCGCGCTGGCCCCTGCCCCTGCGGAGCGAGCTGGCGGTGGTTGTACCCACGGTGCTTTAAGCTTTGCGTGGACAAACGAGACTTTTCTGAATTCAGGAACAAAGTCTCCCCCTTATTTACATCTTTTCTCATCTTTTGGGGCACGTCTGGCTGCTGGGGGGTGGGGCAGCGCCCCACACCCGTGGGGTGCCCTGGGGCGTGTGTGGGTGCACCGCTCTGCTCGGGTGGGGACTGCAGAGCGCTCCGCGTGCTCAGCGCTGCTCGGCCCTCGAGACCCCGGTATTAGTCCCCTCTTATGTTTTTTCATTCAGCAGTTTAGATCGTCTCAGTGTGATAAGCTGCTGCAGGAGTTGAAAGTTCTTATCTGTTTCTATTGCTTTCATTATTTGTTTGTTTTTCTGAAAGAAGGAAGAGCTATTGGACGTTATGATTTTCTCTGCGTCACAGCTCCTTAAAACCAGGCTTGTTTTTCACAAAAGCTGAGATATTGAGAAAAATTCAAATTTCCTGTGTGGTCTCGTATGGAAAAAAAATCTCTTTAGTTTTTAGATTGTAACATATTGAAAATATACTTTCTTGCAAAGTGTTTACCATGTTCTACTACCCACACCAGCCAGTTCAGAAATGGATTCCTTCTGATCCCAAAATGTCCCTCTCCCCCCTTGCACCCCAGCAGAAGGTGTTTTGGTGCCTGGGGGTAGAATTGCGTGATGCAGCATCTAGTAACGAATCCGCGGGTCCTTTATCTGCTTTGCCACAACAGTTCCTGTTTGTGCATCTTAGCTGTCAGAGCCAGGAGGGTGTCCCACTGCCCCGCTGCCACAGGCTGGGGTGGGCAGACCCCCCTGGGTGGAGGAGGCTCCTCCTGTCCACGCCACATCCCGCTTTGGGAGGGCAGGGGAGCTACAGCGGCAAAATCGAGCTCTGGTCTTCAGGATCAGTTGTGTGTTGGGTGAGGGAACGAAGGCAGATATGTTTTGTTTATCTTTGGGGAAAGGAAGTCAGAGAAGGGCCTTCGCTGTCTCAGGCTCTACACTGAATAATTGAGATATCCGTAATCTAATGGGCGCACTTTCGGAAACGTTGATCTTCAGGGCAGCGGGGTGAGGATGAGGCGGGGTGAGGATGGGGCTGGCTGAGGATGGGGCTGGCCGCAGGCAGCGAGCGGGACACTGCTGCGCGCTGGTAGCGTGAGGAGGACGCTGTTCCAGCACCAGCCATCCTACCTGACTGTTAAGCACATGGTACCCCATGGGCATCGTCCAAATAAATAATGAATGAGGCGTAATGCGTGGGGTGCATTTTAAATTTATCACAACCAGGAGGACGGTTCTGCTCAGGGAAGTGGTGCAATGGATGCCTTGGCAAATGAACGCTGTGGGAGGAAATGCAGAGCTATTTGCAATGTAAATAGGGCTTTAATTCAGTTTCACGGCCCCTCCCCTCATGCTGTTAAATAAGTTTGACTTTGAAGTGTAGCCCAAAGAGTTGTTATCTGCTCAAAGGCAGAACAAACATTTTCGAGTTATCACCTTTTTGCGCTGTGCTTGAGGGAACCTGGCACACCAGATACCAGTACTGTCTCCCTAGGACCTTGTGCTTTGCTGGGCGGCCAGTGTGAACCATTTGTGAACAAATGAGCCATTTAAATTTCTTTGTTTTAATGTCTTGGCTAAAGAAATCCCAGTGTTTCCTTTCCCCATGCCTCCCTAGTTGAGCTAGAGCCTTTCCAGGGCTTTCTGCCTGGGGTATCTGTGCCTTCAACAGCAGCTTGCCTTAAACTCAGACTTAAGCCCTGGCTGAAGGGGGTTGCAGCTGAGTCCTCTGGTCACCCAAGGAAAAGCCTGCTCCTGCCATGGGGGAAAGATTTGCTGTCAGCCTGTAGCCAGTGCCCCTGCCGCTCCACAGATACCAGGGACTATTCTTGAATCGCTTTGTATCTGCACAACAAGGAGCTTTGTGCAGTGTTTTGAAAATATTTGGCGTTGGAAGTTGAACATTTTCTTTCTCAAATGGGGCGATGGTTAAGTGGTTTCCTCTTCCCTTCAAAGTGAGTAAACTTCCAAACCACTAAGCTGGTGAGTATTGACTGAGTCACCAATGGGATTAGCGGAGATCAAACATATTATGTCTGGTTTACTTGGACCTGGGCTTGTTGCGAGCCTGAACGCACAGCTTCTGCTGGTGAAATGGTGCTGAGCTGCCGTGTGTGTGCTGGAGCCTGCCCTTGGGTCGGTTGGGTGGGGAGCAGAGTTAGGGAGAAGGGTTAATCCTTTGTTCCTTGCCCGTACCTACATCAGAAGTGCCAGAAGACAGGACAGACCCACCACTATGGGAGCCCTGTTCATGTGGTTTTTTCTAACAGAGGATTGACTCTTACCAAGGACCAAACGACTTTTGCAGAGTGTTGTTGCAACTCATGTTCTCCTGCTGGGAACTTTTGGGAAGCGTGAGCTAGAATTTACACCTCTTCCCCAGCCTTATCAGTTTTTGAGGATTTAGTACGGAGAGGAGCTCTATGCTCTGCTGACCGCTGTCGGCAGGCGGTTGGCCGGCAGCTCCCGAGGTGAAATCGCTCCTTCCCTTGTGCCCTGGCAGGCTGGTGCCCCGCGAGGGGTGATCCTGCCTCTCTGTGGCCTTTCCAGAGCCGCTGCGCTTTGCCGCGGATGGGAAGAGCAGTGTTGGGTTCTCTGCGGTTGTACTTCCAATGGGTGAAACCCGCCGGGCATTGCTGCGGAGAGCACCCAGGAACCACCCCGAGCCCGCCGAGTCGCGCAGCGCCCTGGCTGTGCCTCCGTCTCCCCCGTTGCCAGGGCTGCTGCCTGCTCTCCTGCAGAAATAGCTGCTGCGCTCGCTAATGCATCTGGAAATAGCCTGGGAGGGAGCAGAACGACCAGACCAGACCAACAGACTGGGGCTGTCTCACTGAGAGCGGGGCACTGTGCGGCGCGGCAGGATGCGACCCCCACTTTGGAGGCTGGGGAATTCGGCCCCAAAGGCATGAGACTGGGACTAACTAGGTCTGGGTCTGCTGGCTGCGAGGCGAGCAGGGGCGTTGAGGAGGGGGAGCGGAGATCTTGCAGCCAAGCGAGGCGCAGTGAATCGTCAGCCTGTGACGTGACCGTGGGGGTAGAGCATCGGCTTCCCCCTCTGTGACGGGTTCCTCTCTCGTGCGAACACACAGCCCGCACCTGAAGCGGTGCAAATGCTCTCCGCAGTGTTAAATCCACCACCCTGCTGGTGGTCGTGCTTATCAGAGCTAGATAATTAAGTTTTAACTCCCTGTAGGGAAAGGGGAAAGGGCTTGGGCTCTGCTTACGAGTGGTAGAGGTGGCGTTGGCCAGCGGGCGAGGGCTGGGCTGGTGGCGTCCCCTGCCTCCCCGGGCTTTGTCTGCAGGCCCTTGGGCCTGTTCGTTTCCCTTCTCATTAAAATAAGTGATCAAACACAGAGTTGTTCTTTGGAGGCTGGGTTTACAGTGCGGCTCACGGGCTGTTTGTGTCACGGTGCGGGTGGCAGGGCTGCGCAGGAGAGAGCACCCAGGGGCACCCCGGGACCCCTGGCAGCGCTCCCCCCGCACGGCTGCCGCAGGGCCACGCGGCCCGGGGGGGCATCACTGCCCTCGCTGCCGGTCACGTCAGCACAGGGACGTGGCCGGGAAAGCGGCGCAGCCGTGAGCGTGTCGGGGAGGAAAGCAGAAGGTCCCCCGCCATGAGCCGGTGCTTGGGGGGGTGGTGGGACGTGGAGGGCTGGGGGGCGCGGGGCTGCTGCTTGCTTGGTTGCCTTCCTTGCCTTCTGCTGCTGCGCGGATGCGCCTAGCCCAAGTGCAGGTGAGCTGGCCGGCTGAAAGCCAGAGGAAGAATTTGGCATCCCGCTCTCTTACACTAAACCCACTGAAAACGCATGGCAGTTGTTGGAGATAGCCTCTGCTCATTTGCTGGCCCTGGCTAGGAGCTGCAGGGACATCCCTGGAGAGGCCAGGCTGGGCTCAGCCCCACGCTGCCGGGGCTCGGCTGGGGAGAAGGTTGTCCTCTCTCTCTTTCTCATGAGAAATTTATCTTTGTCATCTTTGTCTTCCATCCTGCAGTTTATTTATGGTGTTCCCTTTATCTCCGCAGGCCCGGTGTGATCACCATGCAGGCACTTTCAGAAGAGGACCGAAGGCTGTGGATGGAGGCGATGGATGGCCGGGAACCGGTGAGCAGAAATATTAGCGAAAAAGCGTTGGAGAAAATTATGGAGAGCTTTTCGTAGCCTGGGGCAGATTGTTTGCTGTGAAGCAGGCTGTCACGCAGCGCCTGCCAGCCGGTGCAAGAGCTGTATCCGTGGGGCAGCTCACGCCTTCTGCCAAGAGAATAGTTTAATCCCTTGGTTAAATATTTGAGGTAATACTGTATCTCCTGTGCTTGGATTGCTTGAAGGTGCGGTGGAAAGGAGGAGGGTAGGCTTGGCCAGCACAAACACGCTGCTGCGCTGTGCTGAAAGGAAAACATGGCAAAAAGAGCAGTGGAAGAAAATACGCTGTAGATTTCCAGGGCTTTTTGAGTCCTGCAGCTCATCTGGCAGCTGTTTCTGGGTCTTGCAGAGAATTGCAGATTTCATGTGAGCAGAGGAGCGTAGCCCCTGTTCCCTGCGCTCCGCGATAGCCTCCTCGCTGCTGTGCTCGCTCCCGCCGTGCCAAAGCCGTGCAGGCTTCCTCACCTCTGGAAGGGATTAGGGAGGTTTTCAGAAAACTCATAGCTGTTTTGTTTTTTTTTTTAATTTTCTAATGCATCTGCGAACTTCCCTGCCAAGCTGGAAGAGCTCTGGCTGTTTCTGACTGGGTTCCCTGGGAGGGAGGCGGGTGCGGGCGCTGTGTCGTGCCGGCGCGGGGGCCGTCCAGCGATGACGGGCAAACGCAGCCGAGCGGCCTTCGTGTGCAGAGCGGGACGAGACGGTGGCCTCTGTGCCTCGGCGTGGCCAAAAGCGTAGCGGGATCCGAAGAGAAACTTTGCGGATTGCGAGAGCGGCCGGGGCTGCTCCGGGACAGCCCGTACATTTTTTTGTGTCTTCCGGGCTTGATCAGGCTCTGGCGGTTGGAGGAGCGTCCATGCGGGGAGCGGGGTGTCCCGTCCCAGCACAGCCACAGCCTGGTACTGATTTGAGCAGCTCCCCCCTTCCCAGGCCACGAAAAGGTCCTCGTTTGTCAGAAAAAGCGTTTGTTAAAGCCAGGTGAGACGTGGGTACGTGTGGGCTGCTCAGCAAGTGGTGGAAAGCACAGGCTGGGCTTAGGCAAGCACGTTCAGAGGTCTAGGAGGCTGCGTGTGCGTGAGGGTGCTGCCCTGGATTCCAGATAAAGCATCTCATTGTGGATTACAGCCAGGTCTCAGCCTGGAATCAAAGATCCGTTGGGTAATTCAGGTGGGACGGGACCTCAGGAGGTTTCCAGTCCAACCTGCTCGCAGCAGGTTACTCGGGGCTTTATCCGGTTGAGTGCTGAAAACACCTGAGGAAGGCGACTGCTCCCTGGGCGCCAGCTCTGCTGCCTGGCCGTTCTCCTGGAGGAGAGTTTCTCCTGATACCCGCTCTGAACCTTTCCTGCTGTCTCTTGTCCTGCACGCAGCACTGAGGAGCCTGGTTCTGCCTCTCGGCCGCCTCCCTCGTAGGAAGGCTGGGCCAGGTCCCCACATAGCTTTTCCTTCTCCAGGCTGGATAAACCCTGGTCCCTCACAGGGCCTGCGCTGTGAGTGTGGACCTACCTCTGATGGTCACCCCAGTTCTGCCGTGCTGGGTTTCCTCCCTGCAGCAAACTGGTGCTTCTGGGACAGAAATGCTCAGTTATGCCTGCAGACATACTGTTTCCAGGAACAGGCACTGTGGGACGGGCGGGCATGGAGGCACTAAAAGGCCTGAGTGTGTGTGGTGTGCGTGGGACAGCCCCTGCTCCCTCTTTCTGTCGTGTTGAGAAGGGACCTGTGTCTGGGGGAGCCGCCTGGGCTCTGGCCCCGGGTGGCCCTGCCCTGGGGCAGCTGTAGTGGGAGGACGCTCGGGGGTAAGACGTGGCAGCCGTTCCAGCGTGCAAGCTGTCTTGTTCCCTCCTAAGCTGACTCCTGCCTCCATTCTGGTGGCACCCGGAGACAGGACAATATTCTCAATTTCTTCAGAAACAAAACGTCTGTTCGTGCTCGTAGAATCAAGCCTTGTCCTGCTGCAGCCTGCTCCCCTGCTCCCCACTGCCTCACCTCCTTGTCGCGAGGATGTGAAAGCTGCGACGAGGGTGATGTGAGGGTTGTTGCCAGGCTGCGAAAGCCGCGTGAATACGGTCAGCCAGTTGCGTTTTGACCCGCTGATGGTACCAGCGTTCGGCCCAACAGCAGAGCTGGGCTGTGAGGTTTAGGTTGCGGAGGTGCAGGCGGGGGTTTTGCGTGCTTGTGAAGTGCTGCACACGCGAAAGGTGCTGCGGAGGGCGGCCTGGATTATCCTGTTTCAGAATCTGGTTATGCGAACTCCTTCAAAAACTCACAGGTCTTCGTGCCGCCGCCTGCGTGTTTCTGTTCTTCCCTATCATGCCCATCAGCTCAGGGTAGCTTGCTCGTCCGGCACGTCAAGGATTGTTGCAGCGCGTTAATGCAATAGCTCACGGCCCTGAAATGCTGGTGGCGTTTAAACGTGGCCTTCCAGGTGTGCTGCGGGAGCCCTGGGAACGCAGCTTGTGTGGAAATGGATCCAAGAGGCGTTTGACTGGCGAAGATGGTGTGTGCTGACAGACGAGGTGGCTCCTTGTCCTCGGTTATCCTCCCTGATCCATCAAAAGTGGAGTTGTCTGTTCTGTTTGGGTTCTTATCTCGCAACACCAGGGTGTAGGATGTTACCTTGAGCAAGAGAGAAGGATTTAACCTCTGGACTCCTAGAAATATCCATTCTATGCTTTGACTATGTTACTGTAACCAAAAAACCCTACTGGAAAGAATGTCTGGTTTTCCTTTGATTTGAATATTGAGTGTGGGAAAGATTGGCACAGTGGGGACAGTAATTCCATGTGCAGATTTGGACTGTGGAGAGAATAAAGTGGCCTGGAGTTTGTTTCTTAATTATAATTAAAAAACTAAAACCAAATGCTGTATTACATTTTAGTAAGATCTAAACATAGACTGTGGGCTGCATTAGCCAAGACATTTGTCACAACTTGAAAAGATTTATTATATATCTTGCAGTCAAAGCAGTCTCCAGATAGCTATCGTCAGTCTGTTAACTCTTACCACTTGTTATTAATTTGGCTAAACCCCCTATGTTGACTTTGGGTTTTCTTTTATGTTACAGAGGCTGGAAATAGGAGAAAATACGAACTCCATAAGAGAGCCGTTGCGTTCATTTTTGTTAGGCTATTCGGGATAAGTTTCCTACGGTTTTTCTCCTCTGGTGATGCAGTTTGCTAATGTATATGGTAGAGGCCAGAGTGTTTCTTTGAAACTTTGTTGGAGCCAAAGTCAAAAATAAAAGCTGTGTTGGCTCATAGCGGCGGCTGTGGTAGGCTGTAGGATTAAGAGAGGCACAAATTAGGCTGTTTGCTTTGTGGCAAAGAACTGAACAAGATAAGCGTTCTAGTAAGGCTGTGGCTTTGCTTGCCAAGTCTGCAGCGAGCATGCCAGCCAAAAGGGAGATGTTGGTGTCAGCGGTTCCTGCTCTTACTTCCCGAGCAGGTCGGTAATCTTAGAAATCCTTTTCATGTCAGTGAGGGCAGAAGTGGGATGCTGGATTTGAAGTGTTTGGGACATGAAAGCGCTTCTCCAGGAAAGCGGCCCTAGCGAGGTAAGGGTGTGTAGAGGGTTAAGGGTACGAAACGTGTTCGCTCCTGCCCCGGCTGAGCTGTGTTAATCCGGAGTGGTGATGGAGGAGTCGGTGTGAAACGGCAAACGCAACCGGCTGTGATCCTGTCCGAGTCCATAAGACATGGCTGGGACCTGAGCAGTGCTGTTGTGGCACTTGCATTGTGCTGCCCTTTGCTCGATTTCTTTTGTTTTTCCTTTTTGTTCTTTAAAGCAATACAAGTCTATAAAATACAGCCAGCCTTTCCTATCGGAGCTGGTTTTGTTGGTGCTGCACAGCCGAGTGCGCCGCGGGCCGGGGGCGAGCAGTCGGTCTCATGCCCTTGCCGGGGAGGGAGGACGGGCTCTGAAATGGTGACACATCAGCAATGCCTTCTCCTTCCCTTCAGCTCCCCTTACCCTCTCTGCAGTTCTTTAACATAATCTGCAAGTTCGCAAAGGCAAGAACAAAGTACAAAGTCCCTCGTGTGCTTCGGGAAGCTGGAGGCTGGTCACTGGATGGACAGCCAGGCCAGCCTGGCAGAAGCTTTTTGTCCTGGGACCTCCCCGGGGTCGGACCTGTCGTACTGGAAGGGGCCTGTTCCTCCTGGCACTCTTAGTGCGATGAAGCTCCGTCCTCTGGAAGGCAAATAAGGTTTCTGCTCCTGTTCTGGAAGACAATTCCAGGACCTCACCGCTCTGATGTCTAGAAACCTCCCAGGGTCTCGTGCCCACCCAGGCTGTCGTGTCTGCTCCTCCGCTGCTGGGCTGTGTGGCCGCCGAGCGGGCGAAGCTGAGGGCTGTGGGGGACAGTTGAGTGGCACCAGCACAAGAACTCGGAACCTTTCCTTGGCGGTGGGGTGTTCAACAGCCCCTTTCTACAGGGTGCCGAGGGCTCTCGCTTGCAGCCAGCGGGAGCTCGGGGCGATCAGACACATCATGGCGGGCGTGAAGGACTCGATTTCCTTTCGGCAGCCACCTCGGGGCTCCCGGCCACGACCCGGCTCAGCTCCTCCTCGGCTTCACATCCACGAGGGCCACCCTGGGCCTCGCTGGGGCCGTGGCGGCCACCCTGGCACTGGGTGACGGGGTGATGTCGTGTCCCTGGGCTGCGTTGGGAGCGGAGCTCGGGCTCGTCCGGCTCGTCCCCCAGCGCTGCGGGCAGCACAAAATGGAGCAGGGCGAGCGTGGAGGAGGCCCTACGGCCGCTCTCCACTAGATGGCAAGCTGAGACCAGCCCGCTCATTGCACTTGTGCCCCAGCGGGGCTAGGCCAGCCCCCGCTGCACCCCAGGGGCTCTGCGGGGTGTCTGGGGCTGCCCTCGCCCACCCGCCGCAGGGGGCTGTGGTTTGGGGGCGCGATGTGTCCCCCCAGAGCCAGTGCCTGCCACCCAGCTCCCATGGCCGGGGCTGTTCGTGCTGCACGGGGTGGGAAAAGCGCTCACTTCCCAGTTTTGTCCCCAAAAGCCGGCACAGCCCAAAATTGGAGCTGCTTCCCTCCGCTGTTCCTCTGCCTTCCTTCCGCTGCTGCCCCCAAACAAGCAACTGATAATTTTGGGAGCAGGCAGTGTTTAATCAGAGTAAACCTTCAGAACTTGTCAGGTCTCGCGGCGTCTCCCTCCCTCCCCAGCTATGGGGGTCCTTCTCCCCTCCTCTCCGTCCGTGGTCTCCAGGCCTGAGGCTGGGCGTTTCCATGGTGACCACTGCCACCACCTTGTGTCACTCTGGTTTGGGCCTGGCGTGTCCCGGGGTCCCTGCGGTGGGTGCCGGGGGTTGGTTTGGTGTGGTGAGAGGAGCAGGAGTTCCCACCGCCGTGGGCCTGTCCGGCCCCTCGGCCGCGCTCCCGCTCTGACCGTGGCTCGGTGGTGCTGGAGCTCCTTCGGCGTTGCTGCTCTGGAGATGCAGTGTTGTGTTTTTATAGCAAACCCCAGCGTAACAACAAAGCCCAGCCTTGCATTCCTGTCCAACACGCAGCACCCTCGCCTCCCGCCTCCTTCTCGGATATTGCTTCTGGGAATTCTCTCTGAAATTGTTTTTCATTTTCCATGTCTAATTATACAAAATGGTGAGAGATTTATTTCCCAGTGGAAATGATGTCTTTTGAACTCAATCCAGTGCTTTCAACCTCGGCATTCCTGTCATTTTGGCTCATTCAAAACATAAATTCACTTGAAGGGCTTCAGTCCCACCACCCGCGCCGGCACAGGGGGACAGTTGGGCACCAGCCATCCGCCTCCTTCCCAACCTCCTCGTGTTGCGCCGGGACTCGCTGCGGATCTGCTTGATCGTTTTAATTCATCTCATCTCCCACTCCTTGGAGGTCACTTTCTTCTTCTATATTGGTTTTGGTACTGCACTCATTACCTCTGTAGCTAAGTGCTTCCAGCAGAGCTTGAAAAACCCCCTCGGTGGTGGAGACGGCCCCGGCGACGTGTGCTTAGGATGGCGCGTTCGCAGCTGCTGCCGCCCCAGCCTCGGGCAGGACTCGGGGACCAACTGCTCCGGCTGCCGATGATGTCAGCAGCGCTTTCTCTGAGGGCACTGCCTACACATTGGGAGGCACCGAGGAAAGTGAACTCTTAGAGGCACTAGAGAACTCCTCACACAGAACGCCTTTGGCTAGAGGTGGTCTTTGGCTGTTGTCCCCTTGCACGGAGAGCCTGTGGGCGAGGTGTGGGAGCGACCGTCGTGTCGCTCCTCTGGTGCTCTCCAGGGTTTGGTCCGTGTCTGTCCCTTCAGCGGGTTTCCTCGCAGCCTTTTCCCTGCTGATCGTTTTGCCCTCTCGATCCCATGGACGTGTGTTTCTGTGGGCTTTCCAGTGAAAGATGGTTATTTGTATCTGCTTTATCTGGAGTTTTTTCGTGGCCTTCGTACTGTCCGGGTTTGTTTGCTTATGGCAAATTCTTTCTTTCTGTTCTGTTTTCCATGACTTGACTCATTCCGTTTGCTGCTTCTCCATCTCCCCGTCTCTCTTTGCTGAACGGGACTTTTTTTCCCCGCTCTGCCCCCTCTCAATCTCTAAGTTTCTACTGTTTGCTTTTTCTCTTTGCCTCTAATTGGCTCCCTGACCCAGACAACCTAGTGAACTTTCCCTGAACCGCAGCTGCGGGCTCGCCCGTGCTCTCGCGCCGCCTGGGAGCATCGGCACTGCCTCGAGAGCAGCACCTCTGTCTCCGTGAGCTCTGTCCCGTGCGGCTGCAGCGATGGTGAGCCCCACTGCCAGCTTGGCAGCAAAGCCTGGCCCACTGCTTGGCTTTTTTTGTGTCCCACAGTTCAAAACTTTTGCCTCAAAAAGTTCTTTGTCCTTTCTGGGGACGAGGTGGTAGAAAAGGATCCTCAGTGAATCAGCCAGTGCTTTCAGACCAAATGATAATTTGTCACGTTCCATGTTAGTTTTTGTATCACATGCTCTTAGCGCTGTTCCCTTCTCCCTCTTCTGTTTCATAACCTATTTTAAGCCTATAAAAGCAGTAACTTTACATTGAGTTTATAGGCTTTTATTTTGTTTCTAAAGCACTTAAGCCAGTGAGGTCCTAGGCCTTGACTTCAGGCTTTTATTTATGTTTCCAGCAAATGCTGCTTCAGTGGTTGATAGCTTACCCCGCCAGAATCACTGCTGCTTCAGGCTGACTGGTTTTTGTCCTGTGCTTAAGAAGCTGTTTAGGTCATAAAGAGAAAAATACTGAGAGAGGGATTCTAGATCATCTTAAAAAGAGAAAAGGGCCCTCCGGACTGTTTTTGCACACCTAAAAGTGCTATCCCACTGGCTTTTGGAAAGCTTGTGACCTCTTCTCTTTCTTCTAGCTCAGTTGTGGGGACATTCAGGAGCAGAGCAGCGGCTGCTCACTGGTTTTCATCTCCTGTGCAAGAATCCCTCGTCATTTCTTTAACACAATCTTTGCTGTCGCCAGCTTTGCCACGACACTCTTCATAGAGGTCTGTGCTGCACAGGTCGGCTTTGAAAGCTGAGCTTTACTTGGAGACGAGGATGGTTGGTCCCATGACATGAGTTGGGTTCCGCTCTCCCTTTGGGAGATGTTGGCTCTGCTGGGGAAGTGTTGGCAGCTGCCCATCTCCTCTTGTATTATCTTACTGCTGATACCCGCCCGAGGCAAACACACAGAGGAGGAGGGCTGGGGGTC
Source organism: Athene cunicularia (assembly GCF_003259725.1). Classification (NCBI taxonomy): domain Eukaryota; kingdom Metazoa; phylum Chordata; class Aves; order Strigiformes; family Strigidae; genus Athene; species Athene cunicularia. The sequence continues at coordinate 1,290,871 of NW_020799117.1, read as the reverse complement.
TGAGCGCAGGTCTGGTCACAGATCTGCACGCCCCTGCTGTGTGGGACACCCGCCGGCAGCTGTAGATTTTATTTTCCTTTGGTTCAGGCCAGGAGGTGAGGGGTGGTGGTGAGAGGTGACTTGAGTTTGCAGAGTCCCTGGCAACAGCTGGTTGATGGAATTTGAACTGCAGCGTGCTGTCGACGAGCACGGTGTGTGTGAGCGGGAGGGATCAGCTGACGTGTGGTAACCTGTCCGTAACTCTGGGCCTGGACGGGCAAACCCGCTGCAGAAGAGGTTGCAGAGTGGTTGCATCAAGCGATTTCACATTCACACCGCTCTGGTATGAACCCGGCTGTCCACCCGCCGGCCACATCTGTCCAGCTGTGTGGGGAGGCACAAAGCACTTACTGGAGTGAAAGACCAGAGAGTACGTTCGCTTGCCTTTCCTCCCTGCTCGTGTCACCTCTGCTTAGAGATACTTGAGCAGACAATTCGAGGAGCATGTAGAAATTCATGGAATAGCTCCATGCTGGTAGAACAAACTTCTCCCCAAGTTTGAACAGACTGTTCTTTTATTCTACTTTATAAAAGTCATGAAGTTCATTGTAGAATCAGTTGCAAAATCGGCCTCTTTCTTTCCTTCCACCTTTATTGGTCCTTGCGTTTCAGTGATTTACTGTCCTGCTACAGTCCCACCATGGTCCCTGACCCAGGCTTTTTCCTCCTCCTACCTTAAGCATCAAAAGAAAGTCCGCCCTTCGAAACTCCAGCTGTTTTCAAATCATCTTCTTTTTGTCCCTCTGGTCCCTTTCCCGTGCCACCCTCGGTTGGCAGCTGCTGGCAGAGCCCCTGCAGCGCCGTGCCTGCACGGAGCCGGGGAGCGGGGCTGGGCTCTGGCAGGAGCGGGCAGGCTGCGGGCACGGCGCTGCCGGGGAGGGCGGCTCGTGCGCCGGGCTCGGGCTGCAGCAGCGTGCAGGGTGGACGTGCCCCACGCGACCCTCAGCCAGCGTTCGGTGGATGCCACGGGGCTGAAACGCTCCTCGTGGTGCTGTGTACGTGCTGGGGGTGAGTAGTTTCCCGAGGTGGGGGTGGGGGGGGCGTTATTAGCGCTTTGGAATTTCAAGTCATGTCTGCAAAGGGGTAAATGTCCTGCTGCAGTTTTGGAGAGGGGCGCTGAGAGCATTCAGGTCTCTGTCGGGCTGGCTCCCAGCGCCAGGGAGGCGAAGGGGCACTGCGAGCCCATGCGGCATCCCGGGGCTGCTTCAGGAAAGTACCTCGGCGGCTGCCCGGGGCTCACGGAGCCTGCCCGGGGCTCGCAGCGGTCTCCCAGGGTGCGGAGGGCAGGGTTGGTGAGCGTGGGGTCGTGGTCCCCTTCCTGCTGACTCCCCCAGAGCCCCAGTGTCCCCACCGCGGGCTGCGCTGCCCGCACACCCGGCCTGACGGCCGACCCGGTGTCCCCCCCAGCATCGAGGGCTAAAAGTGGTCTCTCCTCAGAGATGTTGCAGTCCTGGCGTTAAACCACAGGCCATTGTTCAGAACAACTGGGCAGTGTCAAAACTTTTCGCAGAGGAGGAACGCGAGGCATGTCTGCGTTACAGTTATTTTAAAAATAAAGACGACACTGTCATTTAAAATTAGGTTGGTTTTGATGTGTTCAGGCTCCTTGTTCGTCAGTAGACGTTGAAAGGAGGAAGGGCGTGTGTGCTTGCGGGAGAGAGGGAGAGTGAGAAGCTGGCTGGACTCCAGCGCAGATAGCTGGCGGAGGAGGATGTGCAAGTTGTTGCTCAAGCATCCTAGAAAACTTAGGGGAAGCTGTTAAACTAGTAGAAGTTTTCGCTCTTAATCAGTCACTTGCGTGATCTGAACGTATCTGCTCCGCTGGACTTGCTTAAAAATGCTGCTCTGTGAAACTTTAAACGCTTTAGATATTCCAAAAATGTATTTTTCTAAACCAGTTGACCTTTAGTTACGTTATTCTAGAGACTGCTGTACATCTAACATGCTTTGCTCCCCGTCGCTTCCACCTACCCCCATGTTTTTTCTCCCAAAGTGTCTGCGGCTTGATTTTTTCCCTTTCCTACCCATGCTAGGTTGGTAGTTTGACCCAGGTGATTTTTTTCCTTGGGTTGACCCAGGTAATTTTTTCCTCGGGTGACAAACACAGCGGGTTATATAACTGCGCTGAGCTAAGCAGTCCAGATGGCTGGCGGGTAGCCCGGTCGGCTTCGGCTTTGGAGGCTCTTGGGAATGCCTGCACTTGTAATAAAACGTGGGCTTGTTTTTAATTAGAACCATCATTTAGTTCAGCATGGAGAGACAGAAGAGCAAGACCCATGTAGAGGATTCAAGCCCCCAGATGCTTCACTTTTGATAGATATTTTTTTTTTTTTTTAGTCTTTTAATCAGGCTCAGGCATCGGTGGAAGTTCTGAGCTGAAATTTATGTTGGAAGGAAGGAGGGGGAGAGAGAAGGAGGGAAGCGAGGTGGGGGGGTGGCTCCGACTGCAATGCATTAGTTCAGCGCTGAACAGTAGGTTGGGAGGGAAGGAAGGAAGGAAGGAAGGCGCTGCCAGGGACCCTGGGCCACCTTCTTCCAAATGAACAGCCCTCATTTGAATGACATAAACCAGCATTTCGCAGCGGGTTTCTGCTGCCCTGCCAAGTCTTTCACTTGGGAAGCAAAGGCATATTTTTTCCTCCCCTCCCCCTGCGGGGAGGTTTGCAGGGATGTGGGCTGGGAAAGATCTTACTCCTATCTCTATCGTTCTGGCTCAGAGAGCAAGGAAGGTTATTTCTAGCCACAACACAGTGTAGTCTAGCTCTGAAAATCCTGCCTGTAGTATGAAAACCTGGCTCTCAGACAGAATTAGAACAGGGTTGATAAGGCAGAGCCAGAAACAAGGGCTGATTTCATCAAGGTTGCCAGGTGTCCTGCTTTTAACAAGGAAATATGCTTTTTTGTACATGAGCCTTCCTGCTCTCTGCTTTGCTGGCATCCTGCTTCTGGGCCGTGTCCCAGCCTAGCAGCTCCGCGCTGGTGTGCCAAGCTTGCTCGGGCGTCAGGTGCAGAGGATCTGCCTGGCGTGGTATGGACCCGTGCCCATCTTGCTCTTTTCTTTTTCTCTTTCTTCCTTCCTCTTCCCCCCTTCCCCGTTGCTGCAGGGGCCAGGGGGTGCGCTGTCCTCCCCTCCCCAGGCGTGCCCACCCCAGCTCGTGTCGGGGAGCCCCGGGGACTCTGGCCCAGCTCCGGGCACTCCTGCGCACGCGGCGGGAGGTGGGACGTTGCAGGGACAGGGCTGGGAGCCTGCGGCCGAGCCACTAGCCCCTGCTTGCCGGAGCGTCGTGGTGCTGCCCCGAGTCCCGTTCAGCTCTGGGTGGCAGCAGGCGGGGCGTGGGGCTGACAGCAGGGCTGGAGGGGTGCTCGTGGGTCCGGGGGTGCCTCCAGGTGAGCTGCTGTGCACGCGTCAGTCCCCGTCTGGGCACGGTGGGCAGCGGGGAGCCTGCCCCCAGCTCCATCCTCGGCTGTTCATTCTCTGTGTCTCTGGTGCTGGACCAACACTTTGTGTGCCCACGCTGTGAACCTGATCTGGCTGCAGGCTGTCAAGTAATAATAATCCTAATAACTGGCTTGCTAGATTAATTTTCATCTGGATCAGACTCCCTGTGCGGCCGTGTAGGTGGGAGAGCGCGGCTGTGAGCGTGCGGAGGGCGAGGTGGTTCCCTTCAGCTGTGGGGCGCTGTTAGAGGAACCGAAGCCAGGTGTGAAACCAGCGTCGTGCTGTGCCCGCGGGGCTGAGCGGGGGCACCACGACCTCCCGCGGGCACGCAGGTGGGAGGACGCGGGGCACTCGGCGTGCTCCCCGGCTCCAGCGGCCGGAGCGTTGCTGCGGCAGCCTGAGCAGCGAAACGACGCACAAAGTGTTCCTGGCAAGGGGAGCGATGTTTTTTTTTTCTGGGGTTCCCCAGGGCAAGCTGCCATCCGTCTACAGGGCAGCACCTTCTCCCCTCTTTCCTCCTGTGGCGTGGGAGAGCAAAGCGAAGAACCAACTTCTCCGGCGTCGCTCCCGAGGGAAAGGGGCTCACGGTGTGCGTGACCGGGCGAGAGCGGGTAGGGAGGGCTGGAGGCTGCCTGGCTTCATGAAGGCCAGTTCTGGCAATAACACGGAAAGACAGAAGTGCAGTTACAGCCACAGGAAAAGAAAACTGAGCGCTAACGTGCCTGGCCAGAAGAAATGGGTAACCCACAGGTTGGCCTTTCTCTGGAGTCCCTGGAAGTGCTTCCATCCAACAGCAGTCTGGGGAAGCGAGGAGGTAACTCCTTGTAGTCTGCGCGGTCAGAGAAAATACGCCGCCCCTATGGGCTAAAATTAGGCTTGAAAATGCTATTTTTTCACTTTATTTTTCCCTTGAATTGCTGTGAAAATAATGGAGTATTTGGCAGTAAAACCAGCAGAAACAAAACAACGCCACCTTTTAAGCTGAGCGTGCTCAATAATTCACTGAAGTTTTGCTCTTTTGAAGTCACTGTGGGTTACCCAAGATCTCCACGCAAAACCTGTTTGTCCTTATGTACATCACCTGCACTACAGTTCATCAGAGGGGATTTTCTTGTGCTGCCAGAGCTTTAAGTGAGCTCAAGAGTTAGTCCTCTCTGGCCTCCTACAAGCACCTGAGCCACCTGGGGCACCTGAGCTGTGCCACATCATCCTGAAGGGATTTCTGGCCAGGCACTGCAGGATAATTTTCATAAATCTTTTCCTTAACGGTTGCTGCTTCTCAGGCTTCCAACTCCTTGTGTAGGATTGGAAACAAATTCTCCAGGACGGATCTTGATGCGTTTCAGTTCGTGTTGTGCTCCGAAGGGGACGAGGGCTTTAGGATCTGGACTGCGGGGAGTGATCAGGTGCAGTGTTGGTGTCCAGGTGAGAAAGAGATTAAGAGAAAAGGCTTGTTCCAAGCAGCCGGGCTGTTGTCCCTCTCACGCAGGGCAACTGAACGGGTAGGAAAAGGGATGTGCAGGAGTCCCAGCACGTGTTACTGCTGCGGGGCTGAGCGGGCCCTCGTGCAGCGGCTGCTCTGCAGCCCCAGGGCGCTGCAGTCACCACCCCACCAAGCACCATCTGAGTCAATCCGAGTGGCTGGGCTCCAGCCTGCATGCTGTTTTTCACCCCATTTTCCTTTTTCGTTTACGAAAAGGTTGCAAAACACCCCGTGTAAAATGTCTGTGCTCCTCCTGCCCGTGCCTTCACAACCTGTCCCTGGGTGGCTGGCAAAGCCAGCTGGACTACCGATTCCGAGGGAATATAATGATTTCTATTTATACTCTTCTGGCTTGTGCATCTTCTGAGCCAAAAGTTGAAAAACTCGTTCGTGGTTGTTTTGAGGATTTCTGAATATGAATCACAAGGAAATTGCATAACACTGCAGCATTTCCTCCTATTGCTCAGGGCTTTGCAAACACTGTGCTCCTCCAGGGAGACCAAGGAAATCTGGCAGGACCGGCCTAATCTGACAGTAGTTTTAGTCTGAATGGAAAGTCTGGGTTGAAGGGTAGGTCCCAGCACTACTAAGAGGATCACGAGGTGGAATCTTCCACGCCCAGACACGGACTAGGCGACCAAAATGGTGGGTTCCTTCTCAAAGGGTGATTTGAGATCAAATGGTGATGCCTCTGCCTGCGGCTGCAGAGCAGAGCTGCCAGCCCTGCTGCTGCTTAGAAATCCCTGCTGCCTCCCACACAATTCTTTCCTCTAGATTTTAGCCATTTGGGCAGCATTTCATGCCAATGTTGGAACCTGAAAGGTGTTGGGGACTGTGCTGAACACGGTGCAACCTCCGGGGGATACAGCTTAGGTTGGGCCATTTTGAATTTGAAATCAAAACCTGTTTTGTGTGTGAAATGTAGCGTATTCGTACAAAGGATGCGTGCACGCGTACAACTGCCGTATGAAAGCGCAGTTAATGTATTGCGGAGGTTAATAGACATCGTGGGTGGCCAGTGTGAACCCTGAAATGAGGAAGTAAACATCAAATTACTCAACATCATCTTTTCTTAGTTCCCCTTCCAAACCGCAGCTCCTTCCTTTTCCTTTTCCTTTCCCACAACCCAGTTTCATCCCGAAAGCCCCACGTACCTGCTTGCCCCTTGTGTGTGCGGTTTGTATAGAATCAGGTTGGGAAGCGGATGGGTTGGATCCTTCTTGGTTGATCCGTGTGTGAGCAGGAGGTGGCACCGGGCTGGCAGTGGTGGCTGCAGAAGGATTTTAGGCTACGGATGGTGATTATTGGAGGATTTTTTAAAATGAAAATCCACAGTTTGTGGATTTACCCACAGCTCCAGGGTAGGTGTTGCTATGTGGAAAGGACAGAAAGTTTGAGGGGGGGCCTGGAGTGGGTCCCGTGGCCTGCACTGCTGCTTCTGCCCGTGCTTTGCTCCACGGGGTGTTGGAGACGTGAACCGAGGAGGAAGCGACGGGCTGTGGCTGCGGGGAGGGCGCGAGTGGGCGCAGCGGGTGGCTCGGCACGCCCTTGAGCATCGCAGGCCTCTTAATCATCTCTATAAAACTGTTTCCTCTGCAAAACATGGTGTGTATCTGGTGAAACACTCCATCGGGAAGAATTAGCTTGTTCTTTGATCAATTATCTTAAATATTGACTTAATAACTGAGCATAGCTCAGGTGTCCTGAGGGGGGGATTTTAACTTTGCAGGAAGATTTCAAAATAATAATGATCTGCAACTTCTGTTGTGCTCTTGGAAAACTTACGCTTCTGGATTACTTACAGATGTATCTCAGGATTTTACAATATTAAGTCATAAAGTCCTTGTTTAAAGCCTCCAAACAGCAGTGATTCTGCAGAAATTAAGCAGCAGTAGCTTCCACTAAAAAGGTGCAGTCTGGTTTTGTTCAGGATATTTGACCATCTACAGCATGAATTTAGAAAACTAAATTCGAGGCATCAAGGTCTGCAAGTTTTGTACTAGGTTAGGTTGTTTGTTTTTTTTTTCTGTACATACCACTTCTGAAACTTCCTAGTAAAGACCTTTGGGCTCTGAAGATACAATCAAATGGGAATAATTAGTGAGAGCGTGATGTTAAAACGACTGCGGTGCTGCAGGGTAGGGATTTGTCTCCAAGTTAGTCACTAGCCCGAGTTTTGTGAGTTTTATAACTGAGCCTGTTCCCACACGCGGTACGTGGGACACGGGCTCTTCACCTCTTGGCAAATGCTTTCTTCTCTCAAATTTCCTACCGTTCATCAGTGACTAATACTGAAAAGCAAAAGAAGCTTTTTTACTTCACAAGAAGCTTTCTGGGTTTAGGTCTGTTTTCTCCAGAGTTGTGCTGCCAACAGGCAAGAGGTGTGTGCGCGTATACAAATACACCTATTTTATGGTGGTTTATCATCTGGCTCTGTCCTGGGCGATGTGCGCGTCTGCAGAACTGCCAGTTCTCAGCAAACCTCCCGCACGCTGCCTGTTGAATGCTGTTACCCTGTGAGGTGTAGCCCCGCTACCTCTTCGCTCTTAGGCTGGCACAAGCACCAGAGCCCCGTGAGCCCGCACCAGACAGCCTGCACAGCCAGAACTGTGCCCAGAAATGCAGGAGAGGGGATTGTGGGAGGGGGAAAAAAATATATCTCCCTTTCTCTTTGCTTGGGAGTTGTTTGGAAGAGGGTTTAGAGAAGGGTTTTGAAGGCTGAGCACTCCCAGTCTGGGTCCCATCTCTGCCGGGCCAGACGTGGCCACAGCTGCACGTCTCGATGCTGTGTGCCCACCCCGGGCACGGCAGTCTCTGTGTCCGGGGCAGCCGGTGCCCCCGGTGATGCTCCTGCCCCGGTGATGCCCATGGCCCAGTGATGCCTGTGCCCCGGTGATGCCCGTCCGGGCACTGCCAGCAGCAAGTGCAGCAGGGCAGCAGGCACTGCCGTGGAGATTGCACAACCATTTCATGAGTGTTCGCTCCTTTGCCGTCCAAATCCGATGGGGAAGTATTTGAGTCCCTTACGCAGCCAGGCGAGGGGTTTCCTGGCAGAGCAGCCGGCGCGGGTGGCTGGGGCAGAGCCGGGCTTGGTGTGGAGGGCAGGCAGCAGGGCGACGGCGGCCCTGGGCTGGATTCAAACGTGGCAAAGGAGAAACAGCCACCGAAACGGCCGCAGGTGCTGCACTGGCTGCGTCTACCGTGCTTCTGCGCGAGGGGCGAGGGGGGGCCTGGGAGGCCACAGGTGGCTTCACAGCCTCTATACAGAGGGCTTCGTTCATCTCCGCGCTCGGAACACAGGCCCAGCATCCCGCCAGCTGTGGGGCTCCCTGGGGCTCTCCCCAGCCGTGCTGAGTTTCTCTGTCCTGGACTGGGTGGCTGAGCCTGTTCCCAGCATCGGGGGGCTGGGAGCGCCCGGGGAGCACCAGGGAGCTCAGGGCCTCCGTCCCTTGGCAGAAGATTGGATTTATAATTTTCTGTGGTGCTGTAAAGATGAATTGACAGTGTAACAGTGTGGTGGAGTCACAGGGAGGATGGTGCAGGGGAAACACGCTTCTGTCTGAACAATCTGTAACTTTATTTTTGTCAGTAATCAATGGAGACTCGGGTATAATGAATAGTAAGAACCTCTTTAAAATGCAGCAGCCTTTCGCACGGAGTTGGTCCACCGGCTGACTGACTTGCATATGAGGCTTAATCTTAAAATGCATCCTTGTGCTTTAACCCCTGCATATTATCAAAGCTATTTTGGAAAGAGCAGAATATTAATACCCATAAAGCCGAGGTGACCTTTGCCATGCCAAGACCCCCCGGGGTCTCTGCGGGCCGGGCCAGCCCGGTCTGGGGGCACTGAGGGCACGTTTGTGACAGCGGGGCAGATGTCGGCCCTTGGGGTGCTGGGGGAGCGTCGCTCTTGGGCCCCATACAGAGCAGACCTTTCTTCAATCTTGGAAACTTTCTCTTATCCTGAAAAATCTCTCTCTTCAGAAGGCTTGAGGCGGTATGGGGAAAGGATTTCTTTTTTCAAAGTAATGTTTTTCTTGGAAAAGGAAATGATACTACAGAATTGGGGCTTGGTTAAAACCCTGATGTTGCAGAGTTGTGTTAATAGATTAACACGCTGACAATGAATCAAAGGTTTCTCCTTAATAAGATGGATGTCGGGTGACAGTATCTCCTTGTTTTATGGTTGCATAGTTGACCTCTGCATGAAATTTCCTTTCACTGTGCACACACTTCGCAATTAACAGCAGAAGTATATTGTGCTTCCTTGTCCATCCTTCTCCCTTTTTTGAAGAACTGATGACTAACAACCCCTCTATTGTTTCATGTAACCGAACTGGAGGAATATTCAGGCAGACACATTTCTCCCTGTGGCTGATGTGCCGGGCACCGTGTCCTGTGGGCCTGGGCAGCGGAGGAACCCAGCAGGTAGCAAATCTGTGCTGGGACGTGGGTCAGGGGCCAGAGCAAGTGGCTGAAAGCTGGGTTCACCCAGGAGAACTGGAAAATATTTTGGTGTCCCAAACACAGGAGCGAGGCAGGGCAGAGCACAGGGCTTGGGGTCTGCGTGGGATCCCGTGCGCCTGCAAGCCTTTGGGTAAGAGTCCCCCCGAGCTCTCTCCCTCGTCCCTTCGACAAGCCCTCAACACTGAAGTCGGAGAGAAAAACTTCTTTAGGGAAAATTGTCTTTGTGGCCAGGGCTGCTCAACAGCACCACCGGCAGAGGAGCCTGCTGGTGGTTTCCTTCCCTTTTCACTTATTTTATTTTCTTGATATAAACGCTATTCCTGGAGGAAAACTCACTTGCTGACTACAGCTGGTTTTGCTGCTGAATCATCCCCCAGTTTCCAGATGTGGGGTGATAGATTTTTCTCCTGCAAACAAAAATATCTCCTTTGTCTTATGTTGCATAGCTAGGTGCCCCAGGAGGGGGAAAGAGCTCCTCGGGAAATATCCTAGGGAGAGTGGGAATTAGCGTGGAGGGGTCAATCTCTGCCCAAACCCCCACTTTTGAGCTGTGCCATTAGATTTGCCCTTCCCTGAACGTGTCTGGGGTGGCTGATGCAAGGCTGGCTTGAGGCCATTCCCTCGGGGCCTGGCGCTGGGGCCTTGGCTCCAGAGACTCATCCCCCCTCTCTGCCCCCTCCTGGCAGGGAGTTGCCGAGGGCCAGGAGGTCTCCCCTCAGCCTCCTCTTCTCCAGACTGAACCCCCCCAGTTCCCCCAGCCGCTCCCCAGCAGACCTGTGCTCCAGACCCTGCCCCAGCTCCGTTGCCCTTCTCTGGCCACGCTCGAGTCATTCAATGGCCTTTTTGGGGTGAGGGGCCCAGAACTGAACCCAGGAATCGAGGGGCGGCCTCCCCAGTGCCGAGCCCAGGGCTCAGATCCCGTCCCTGTCCCTGCTGGCCACGCCAGGGCTGACACCAGCCAGGATGCCGTTGCCCTCCTTGCCCCCCTGGGCACACTCTGGCTCATTCTCACCCCCCAGTCCCTCTCTGACCGGCAGCTCTCCAGCCGCCCCTCCCCAGGCCTGTAGCCCCCCTGGGGGTTGTTGTGGCCCAAGGGCAGCCCCCGGCATTTGCCCCCAGTGAAACTCCCCCAGTTGGGCTCAGCCCAGCGCTCCAGCCTGCCCAGGGCTCTCTGCAGCCTCCCTGCCCTCGAGCAGACCCACACTCCCACCCAGCTGGGTGTCATCTGCAACCTGGCTGAGGGGGCACTCGATCCCCTCGTCCAGATCATCAGTAAAGGTGTTAAACAGGATCGGCCCCAAAACCGAGCCCTGGGGGATTTTATTGTTATTTTATTGCTTTATAATATTGTTAATTGGGGTCCTGTGGTGGGAAGGGTCGAGGAACACTTGCCTGCCTTGGCAGGTGGGAGCCTCTCCTCCTCCCCGCTCCCCTCGGATGTGTTGGCCGTTGCTGCCTTGGGTGTTGCTATCAACATTGCCTTTGGAAACTTTCCCTCCCCGCTTGCTATTTCTGGAGGTGGCATGTGATTAAATCAGTTCCCGGTGCTGCGGTGGCAGGGGGCTCCCAGCTTTGTTCCCACAGAGGAAGGGTGTGCTCCCGCCGGCTTTGTTCAACAGCCTGCACGGGTGGACGCTGCCGCGCTCGGCTCCCCTCGCGATGCTGATGGAGCGCCGGCCTGTGTGTGTGTTTCTGTCGGGGCTCGGGGGTGATGAAGGATTATTTTAAAACATTTTACTCTGTGAAGCTGGAGAAATGCAACCTGTCTGAAGGCTGATCTTGTAGCCGCCGTTTTCATTATGCGCGGCTTTTAAATCGTCCTCAAACTGTGATTAAAACCTTCTCCTATTGTTCTTCTCCTTTTTACTGTACACATGGGAACTTTAAAGTAGCCAAGCTGTAGTAGTGATTGGGACAGGAGGAGGAGCACCAATATTTGAGGGCAGGAGAGTCTTGGGATGAAGTCCTGGCGCTGAGGCGGAGGGTGGCTCTGTCACGAGCAGTGTTGGGTGCATTGCCTCATCCTGCGTTTCAGGTCCTCTCTACATTAATGACATTTCTTTCCCTCTCTTACCCTTTGCCTGACTGACTCATTCAGGCTGTAAATGATTGTGAGTGAGGGTGGCTTCCCCCTGCTTGTCGGGGTTGCACCTACCAGATGTTACTGTAATGCCCGTAGGATGCAGAGGTGTAAGATGTCTGCTCTGCTCTGAGTTTATATCCTTTATGTGTGTCTTCGAGAAGAGCTTGGCGGAGAGGAACGACCCCCTTTGTTTTGTTTAAAAGCCCCTTTAGTTTCTGTTTTTACCTAGTCCGTCCCATTTGCATTCTCTCCTTGTAAGAACTGTCCTAGCTGTTGCAGTCCAGCCCCAAAGCTGTGGCAGCCTGGCGGTGGGAATGCAGAAGGCTGCGGTGGGAGGTCAAGGCAGGTCCTCCCGCCAGCTGTCACTGGTCAGGGGGACACCAGGCTTGTCAGCAGTCCCGTCCCAGGTGGAGCCAGGGTCTTCATAAGACTTTCTTCTTGTGTTTTCCAGGTTTACAACTCGAACAAGGACAACCAGAGCGAAGGCAGTAAGTATTTCCTTCCGGGCCAGCCCCCGGGGAAGGTGGCAGTGCTGTGGTGTGCAGAGTTTGGGGGGCAGCAGGAGCAGCTGAGCTGCGGGTGCCGGTGACACCGGGCTGTGCTCCCGTGGAGCAGGGCTGTGGGGTGACGGGGCTCAGCCTGGGGACTGCAGGGTGGCTCCAGGGAGACGCTGGGTCCCGCACCCAGCAGGGAACAGGCACAGAAACTTGGTGGAGGGACTTGGGGACACAGAGAGCGGAGCTGGGCTGTTCCCTTGGCACTTTGGGGTGCGTCCCCCCCTTGCCCTGGTGTCCCCAGGCCATGGCAGCAGGGCAGAGGGTCCTGGTGTGCCTCAGGTCCAGCTTCTGCTTATCACAGCCAACGGGTGCAGGTGGCATCTTGGGCCAACCAGCTCTCCTTTCTGAACCGGAATCTGGAGCATGAATGTGCCTTTTCCAAAGGGAAATTGGAGCAAAAATATAAAGACTAGGAGGTTGCACCTGATCAGGATTGTCAACAAGAGCCCCTAATAAAAAAAAAAAAATAGCAGCTGTTTTTATTGTAGTTCGGGCAATCAAAGACTTGGGTCAAGAAAGCACTTGTTTTTCTTTCTAGAGGAGTGGTTGCATCTGGTCCTGGCTCGTCCTGTGTTTCAAAACCCTTAACTGAGCCATTTCCCAGTAGGTTTGAATTGCCACAATTGCAATACTCAAAACTCTGATCCCTTCCCTCCTTCCCCCGAAGTCACTGGTCATGTGGGAGCCCAGCCTGGGTTGATGGTTAGTAAACAGTTCATTTTCATGCTGCCTCGGGGCATTTTCATCCTGAGTAGAAGCATTTTTCTCACAGTAATAGGTATAATTTGCAGATAATGTTCCTCACACCTATTTTCAGCCCTTGTACAGAACAGTCTCCTCCTCCTCTCTGCTCCCTCTGAAGTGGGTTCTCCCTTCCCTGTTGCTCCTCTGTGTTGTCAGCTGCACATCCATCTCATCCCGTGGGTATTCCTTCGGGTGACCCAGCTGATCCTCATGGATCCTTCGGGTGACCCAGCTGATCCTCATGGATCCTTCGGGCGACCCAGCTGATCCTGACGCTCGTGCAGGATGGTGTGGCTAATGCCCCAGCTGGGTTTGGAGTCTGTGTAGAACAGCTCTGTCTTTTGTCTATTTTACAGAGGAATAAAATGAGTTTTTTGAGGCACAGAGAACAGGACTTGCTCAACTCTGTCCTACCCCGGCCATGAACTGTCACCACTCTCCGTGTTCCCTGCACACAACCTCTGGCTCTGCCAAGACAGTGCGTGGTGATCTGGCTCAAGAAACGTGTTAAAATAAAAAGTTTTCTAAACTTTGTTGAGGGATGATGCAAAAGCAGGGAAAACATTAAGGATGGGGGCGGGAAGAAGGATTGGTGAAGTAATTACGGCTTCTGAAAGAAGCACTTGTCAAACTGTGACCTTCCCATCTTACGTTTCCCATCAGCCAGAAATCCTCCCGGGGCCGTGACTGAGGCTGGAGTCATCCTGCAGAGGAACAGCGGCTCTTTGAGGGATGGGAAGAGCTCGAGTCAAGTGCATCCGTGGCTTTCCCAGGGTTATTTGTATGGTTTAATCCCGGTCTTCAGCGGCCAAGCTTGCGGATCCCAGGTCGGGGCTCCTGGATGCCTCTTTAGGGTCCCTGTCGGGAAGGGCTCTCTGGGTGGTGGGGCTGCCCCCGGGCTCCTCCTGGCCAGGCTGGTCCTGCCCGAGCCCCAGCTCCTGCCCGTGGTGAGTTGTGAGGCCCGTGCCAGCAGAGTGTGGGCAGGAGCAGGCTGGCTGCTCCGGCCGCTGCTGGCATACGAATCCATGATTTTCCTGGGCTTAATCTGAGGTGGGTGTAGGTGTCGGAGGAGAACGTCTCGTCCCGTCGGGCGGCGGCTTTGAGGAGAAGGCAGGTTTGTTCCCAGGCTCCAGCCTCCCCTGTGGGTTCCCAGCCCGGCCCTGGGCTGCCGGTGCCTCTCGGGAAGGTTGGTTGGGCGTCGTGCCCCTCCGAAGCAGCTCAGCGGTTGGCAAAGCGTAACGAGACCCGTCATGTTTGTCCCTGCACGTCGTCACCGGACGAGTGCAAAGCTGGGGTTTAATCAGCGGAGAAGGCTTTGGCAAAGTTTCTTATCTTTTAGCACCTTTTCCATTTTGATGGTCCGTCTTAGAAACGCGAATCCCCCTTGTCTGCTCTGTAGGCTCCTCCCCGGCTGCGGGCAGCGTGGTGGGACCCTCGGCTGGAGGCTGCTGACGTAGCCGAGCTCCTGAACTCTCTGGTGACAATTATATTTTCACACACGCCTCTGACCGGGGCTGCCGCTGGTGTGTTCAGACATCTGACTCTGCTTTAGTCCTCATTAAAACCATGTCTGTAGCGAACTGCTTGCCTCATCAGCTACACTTCAGTTTGATTCGGAGACTGGCGTTCTGCCACGCAGCCCTTGATGCAGGAGCTTCCTGTGAGGGCTCACCGAGCACAGTGATGGAGTGGAGTCCGGGTGCAGCTCCTGACCCTGCACACCTCGGTCCCTCTGCTTCCTGCCCCTACGGGCGTTGGTCGGAGAGAGGCTCCCGGGGCTATAGTGAGCTCTGCTTTCTGGTCGCTTATTTTACAGAGCTTTTGGGTTTTGCCTCCTGCTGTGTGGCCAGATGGCCATCAGCCTACGGGGTGATTTGTTTTAATCTTTGGGAGGTGGGAGGAAGTGGTGCCGAGCAGGCTGAATTCAGAGGTGCTGGTTTGCAAACCAGGAGCACTTGCCCTGGTTTGCACTTTAGTCCAGGTAATTTGCAGTTACCGCACGGAAAAGCACAGAAGGACTCCTCTCCCTTCCCCTCCCCACCATTTCCCTCTCCTTTTTCCACATCCACTTGGTTCTCCGTTAGTTCAGGACCTCATCAGAAGTTGTCTTTACTTTCAGAAGCTCCTCACAGACCTTGCGTCCCTTGACTGCCCCGTGCGCCTCTCCGGGTGGCCTGGCCCTCCCCAACCATCTTCATTTCCCAATCTTGGCAGCTGGCTGGTAGTTTGAGACTTGACAACTCATTTCTCTCTGGCCTCTGCTGCTTGGTTTCTCCCTTTCTCCGTGGCTCTTCATTCCATCAAGCCTTTGAAAGCATTTATCACCATGGCACTTCATTGCTGGGCACAGAAGCGTGTGGTGGGGTATGCAGACGAGCTTGCTTTGACCTTGCGTTGCCACGACTGACACGCACGCATCTGGAATCAGCAAGGTTGCCTGAGGTTGAACAGAGCTGATTCAGTCTTCTTGCCCCCTTACCGATGCTCTGATGTGCCTTATCAGCATAAAGTAAAGGAATTAATGGATTAAATAGGAATAGTCTGCTAGGCAAAAATAGAACAGGATGAGAGCAGCTCAGTAACACTCGAAATACGATGCTGCGTGAAGGTCAGATAAGTGTGTGTGTGTGTGCAACAGCTGTAACAGAGGCCATGTGTGTCACCTTTGCTGATGTGGAATGTCTCTGCTGGACCGCAGTGAATACTGCATCTCAGCGGTGGGTTGAAACGCTGCTCTCGTACGAAGAGCCAGTGAGACATATCTTGGCCTGGAGCTGCTTTTCAATCTTTCCCCTGGGGAATGAGCCTCCAGGGAGGGGGAATAGCAGGAGCCTGGGCCATAGGCTCTGAGGGGCCGTTTTAAACCTACAGGGCAGGGGTTAGGGATGTCTGTTGGGAAGAGTTGGCCACACTTTCCTGCGGCAGCCCCGGGAGCTCGCTCCTCCCCGCCGCCTTCCCTCTCCTGTTGCCTGGCCCCAGGTGATGGCAGGAGGCAGCTCCACCGTGGTTTAAATCCTTCTGAGCGTGGGCTCTGGGTCCCCTCCCTCCATACACACACCTCTGCCTCGCTGCAGCGGCAGCTCTCATTGAGGTCAGCTGGCTGACGGCCTGTTTGGTGGGTTTTTGATAGAGCGGGCTTGGAGTTTTTTTGTTAATCTTGCTGAACCCTCTCTCTGCTCTAGTCCTGCTGTCGGGGCATGGAGGAGACTGGGGACAAGGATGGGGCTGTGACAGGCCCGGCTTGGTCTGGCTGCAGCTGCCAGGTCCATGGAATCAAACAGGAGCTAAGCAAGGTCTAAGGGGCTGGACCAAGGCTCGGGGCTGTGCATCGCTGTGCTGCCGGCGGGATGGAGCACGTGTGGGATCTGGACAGCAGCAGATACGAATCCGACTTGGATCTGTGCTGTTGCTGAACAGAATCATTGGGTAAATGAATGAGATAAAGAGAAGCTGCTTCGGTGAGAGGGGAAATCAAGCTTTTACAATGCTCATTAAAAGTTAAATTTAAGGATGAATAGAGGCACTTTGGATATTTAATCAGATATTATTTCTGGATGTAACTACTGCAAATAAATCCCCGACCTTTCCTGATCCAGAGCTCAGCAACGAGTGGAAGAGCTTATTCATCTGCTTAGGAGGATTATGCTTGGTCACTTCCCTCCGGAAGGGCTGCGTGATTTCTTACCCCTGCGGTCACCCAGCGCTGCGTGGCAGCGCATCCTGGCTGCCTGCTCTGTGGGGAGCAGTGGGCTCTGTGGGGGGCAGTGGGCTCTGTGGGGGGAAGTGAGCTCTGTGGGGAGCAGTGAGCTCTGTGGGGAGCAGTGAGCTCTGTGGGGAGCGGTGGGCTCTGTGGGGAGCAGTGAGCTCTGTGGGGAGCGGTGGGCTCTGTGGGGAGCAGTGAGCTCTGTGGGGAGCGGTGGGCTCTGTGGGGAGCAGTGAGCTCTGTGGGGAGCGGTGGGCTCTGTGGGGGGCTGTCTCATGCTCACATTCAAACCCGCAAGGGACTGAGGGGAAAAAACTGCTGCTTTATGGAATGGGTTGGCACTTCAAGTGCGTGGCAGGGAGCCCGGAGCGGTGATGTGTGTTGGCTGGACAACACCGTGCAGGAACACCGTAAGATCAGGGTTATGGCCAGTACTAAGCCAAGGTGAATTAGTCCTGCTGAGCCGGGTTTGCCTGTACGGAAGGGTTGGTGTTGTACCTGTACCAAAAGGTTGGTCTAGGGCATGGTTTTCTTGCGACTCAGGTTACCTCGTGCTGTGTTTATCAGTGATCTGGGCTGTGGCGGGCTGTGCCCCGCTGAGGGATTTTCTGCTGGAGCTGTGCTTGGAGCCTGGTTGGGGGCGGTGCTGGGGAAGCCTCCGGGTGCCCAGCAAAGGGCCCTGGAGCTTCTGGATATTCGTACATCCTATGGCACAGGCACCCTGCGACTTGTGTGCTTATGTTGGCTCAGCACTTCGCTGTGCTTGCCCAGAAAAATATAATAGAGCTGTTTCACTGTTTCAGGTTCTTGTGCCATTCATCACACAAGAAACGCCACCAGCAGAGCTCAAAACAAGTGATTAGTAAAGGACTGCGCCGTGCGAGCCATAGGCAGGCAGTGAGCTGGCAGCTGATCGTGCACCAGCAGAGAATCTGTGTTTAAATAAATGATGTGAACAGGGGGAATGCAAAGGAGTAAAATTGCACGTGCCTGCCTGGGAGGACGCTGCCAGCCCTGGGCTCTGATCCCTTCCTGCTGCGCTCTCGGTAAAATGCAGTTTTGTGTCTCTTACCACACGGCCTTCCTGCCAGTCTGTGCCGACGTAGTCAGTTGTCTGGTTCGGAGCTGAGGCTGTGCCTTTTCTGTCTTCTGGGCTTCAGTGTCTTGAACCGGGCGGCCGCGCTGGGCCATCCTCCCTCAGGCGCGGGCGGGAGAATCCGGCTCCTTCCCTGTGCGGTGGGTCGTGGCTCTGCCCCGGTCCCCGGTGACGCTTCTCCCGTCTGCTGGGCCCAGGCTGTGTGGGAGGAGGGATGGCAGCGGGGGCAGAGGCGTCCCCCCAGCTCGAGGGGTGACCAGGGAGGGATCCCCAGCAGCTCAAGGGGTGACCGGGGATCCCCATCAGCTCATGACTGGGGATCCCCATCAGCTCGAGGGCCAGCTGTGGTGAGAGGCTTTGGCTTTGAGGTAACACAAGGCGGGCGGGTGGGCCACGTGTCCCGGCTCCCCTCTCCTCTGCCCAGGGTGCTCGGCTCAGCCCTGGAGCCCACGGTGACTTCACACACCCTGTTCCACGGGGCTTCTGCTATGTGAAAGGTTTCCAAACCTTTATGTAGGGAGGAAGTAATTTTCCTTACAAATAGCTGTCTGCGGGCAGGGTTTGCCATGGAACGGGGCAAAGCTGACTAAGGGATGAGTTCTTCCAGCAGGTATTTGGATCTGAGTATTAGTAATTCCTTGAAATTACATATGAAAACCTGCAGCAGCATGAGTTAATTGAGTTTTACATTCCATTAACACAAATGTTTTAGATCTTACTCTCAGGCAGCGTCAGCTGCCTTCAGGACATCCTAATTTGCACCAAATAACTATTTCATTTGTGCTAATAAAAGAAGGGGCTGTTCTTGAAGTGTGCACAGCTGCAAAGAGTGAGGGTAAATGGGAAGTAGGTGCAGTGTTCGTGAGAGAGCAGGGTGCCGGCAGGGTGGGCGGCTGGGGTTGGTGCTGACCCAGGGACAGGTCCCCTCCCGCTGGGCACGGGAGATGCTTCAGACGGAGGTTTGATCTGAAATTCATTCCCATCTCCCAGTCCCTGTTGCTCTTCCACCTCCACATGCCGTCAGCTCTCTCTGTGTTACATTTTTACCTCCATGCTTTCACCTTTCTTTTGATTTCTTTACTCCATTTTCCCTCACAGCTGCTGCTTAGTTATCTCCTGTTTCTCTTTTCCACCTGTTTCCCCTTTTACCATCACTTTTCAGGGCTCTGACTTGTCATGGGAGTTGTCCTTGAAAAACCCTGCATCCACATAAAACCGCCTCAGAAGCCCCAAGCAGAAATCCGAGGCAGCAAAGGCCCCCATGCCCCGCCCCGGGCGCAGCCGGGGGGGGGTCAGTCCCGTACCCCAGGTGTGCCGGCGGTCCCCGGTGTGTGGTGATGGAGGTGGCCTCGCGGTGAAGGCATCTCTCCGGCACACGGGTCATTTGGGTAGCTGGGTGGAGAGCTGGAAGGATTTATAGGAATTACCTGGGGCTCATCAAGCAAGCTGCCTCGTGTGCCATTTTGAAGGATTTATTGTGTCACAGATACATACAATTCCCTTTTTTTCCAAGCATCCTGCTGTCAGCTTCCCAGACAGAGGTCTCTTCGGGTTATCTCACCTTGATCCTAAATTAATATTTTGACCAACTGCAGACGTAAACGCCTGGCGGAGCCCGGGGCTCTGCTGCTCGGCAGGCGTGGGAGGTGCTGCCTCAGAGGGACGCGGGGGCTGCGAGGACAGATCAGCGTTCTGTGCTTGCCCGGGTTACACCTGGTGTAAGCTGCTGTACTCGTGCCTTTCCCCCCTGAACCCCTCGTGCCTCCCCTCTTGCTCCTGCGCCGTGGGAGCAGCGGTACGGTGGTGCTGTGCGTGTCGGTGGGGACTGCGGGCTCTGCCCCGCCGATGCCATCCCTCTGCTCGGGGTTGATCTCTCCTCTCTTCTCTTCCCTTTCAGCTGCCCAGTTGGATAATATCGGCTTCAGCATTATCAAGAAATGCATACACGCTGTCGAAACAAGAGGTAGAGCAGTTCACCAGATGGTCTGGTTTTGGGGGATGGCCTTGCAGCAGAGCAATTGCTTATTTGCTCTTTTCATGAACAAAAATGATTCATTAATCCTCGGAGACCCACAGCAGATAAACCCTGTAATACGCCCAGGCCTTCGCTGGGACGCGCGTTTGCCCTGTGGCTGGAGTTAGTGGGGGCTTAAGCAAACATCAGGGCAAAAATACTGCACTGGATGTGCAAAATGGGGGAAGGGACTTCACCTGAGCATCCCTTGGTGCGGTGCTGCCGCACGGCGCTCCCTCTGGTGTGCAGTAACGGGTAGATGGGCTTTGCAATCCTTCCCCTAAACCTCCTGCAAAGGCTGTTTAGATCCAAGGGGCTGTCTCGGGAGCCCTTATGGTGAAATGTGGGTCTCACATGGAAATTTGGGCTGAGCAGGGCTCTGAGCAGGCAATATTTCTGCCCGTGTTCTTTCACTGGGGCCTTCTTCTGCCCATAGGCAGTGTAAGATACTCTGGGCTGTTCAAATGTGATGTTTTCCCTGGAATACTGGCAGCAGTACACTGGTGTGGAGAGCCAAGGAACACCTGGGGGCAAAAAAAAAAAAACCCCAAAAGAAGAGAAAAAGAAACAAATGGGTAGATGAACCAAACATGTCAAGTGCAGTTCTTGGGGAAAGTTGAGGGAGCTCCGGCCGGGGAGGAGCCGCACAGCCCAGCTGGGGTGTGACGGGGCTTCTGTCACCACGTCCTTGGCTGCTCTCTGCCCTCGCGAGTTGTTTGGGTCAAGGCCTCGTTGTTCGAAGAACATGCAAAAGGCTCAGACCTCAACGTGAAGGACTTGGCACAGTAAGATTTTCCAGAATTGCCCTTGTGTTGTATGTAAAGTGCAGATCCTTCCTGGTGCAGCCAGAGCTCCCTTCCTGACGGTGTCGTGGTGGAAAGGTGTCCTTAGAGCTTTTATTCCTCAGCTAATTGGGGGTCATACTTTTAATCAATACATGGAAGCCCTGACATCAAAACTTTCTGTAATTTTGTATGTAGCCGGTGAGAGGGTTTAATTATTTTTGTTGTTAGAGAAGCCAAAGAAATGAAAGAAATGTTAGTAGCTCTGGTGACATTCTCCTAATAAGCTCTTTATTTTTCCTAGGGATCAATGAACAAGGGCTCTACCGAATTGTTGGAGTAAACTCTAGAGTTCAAAAGCTGTTGAGTATATTAATGGGTAAGTATCTCGTATTTTGTTAAAGGCAAGTAGATTGTGCCGCTTTGAAGTCTTGCCAGCGAGAGCAGAGGCTCTTGTCAGGGTACCTAATCGTGGTGAATGTGCTCTTAGGCCCACGTGCTGTTAGAGGCCGGGAGGTCCCGGGGCACCGCTGGCGGGTTGCTAAGGTAGGACTCGTGGAGGACGTTTGCTTTCAAAGGTCTTCTGGTGCCGTCACTGGTGTCCTGCTCACGCGCGCTATCGATTTTGGCAGCCTTCCCAAACGCAAACTAAAATCTTCAAAGAAATAGCTGAAAGCTTTGGTTTTTAATCTCATACCTGCCACGTTGTTCTCAGAATACTTTTTAATTAGTTTCTCTTGTGTGTTGCATGCTGCCTGTGGCTCTTCTTACTTTCCCCTTGGACCTTCTTGTGCCTGTTTTAACCCAGTCTTGCCCAGACCTTTAGAGCATGCCTTTCCCTCATGCCTGACGCATCAGGTCCTGTGCTTCTGGGTGCTCGGAAGGAGAGAAAGTGTTGGGTGACACCGTGCAGAGCTTGGTCGTGACAATGTGGGGCTCCTCTGAGCACTGGCCCTGACGTGCAGCCACCCTGCATCTGCCCAGCAGCCCTCAGAACCCCCTCCCCACCTCTGAGGTGGTACCTACAAGTGCCTTTGTGCTCAACCAGCACCCCCGTGGGCCTAACCTGAGCACCGGAACGTGTAGGAGCAACGGGTTTTCATCAGTGAGCTGGCGTTGGTGCTGGTGCAGGCAGACAGCTATGGCTGCCTTCTGGAGCGCTTCCTTGGTGGTGGTGTTGGGTTTCCATCACCCCGTAGCCCTGCAAAGCCCTGCGTTGGGTCACTCTTGTTGGGCTGCAGTGGAGAATCTGTAGCCCGACTCCGTGCCCAGCTGCTGTGTCAGCTGGAGCCCAGGGGTTATACTTGACCCAAAAAGAAATGCGAGCCGTTGCCCTCTTTGGTGTTTTCGCCCCCTTCCCAGGCCTTGGCTCTCCCAGAACCCCCCCTGCTCCCTGTGCCCTCATCTGTGGCCCAGGCTGGTGCTGAGCTTGGCTATGGCTGCGTGTGAGCGAATGGAGCATTTTGTCCCCTGAATAGCAGGCAGCATTTCCATCCCCCGGCGGCAGCCCTCGGGAGTCTGTCTGTCCGGACACGCGTGTGACAGACGTTTGAAGAACCATTTTGAGAAAAGAGACACTTGGGCTGGAGCAGCGGCAGCTGCCCTCCGCTAGTCCCAGCTCGTGCTTCTCAGACTTGGCAAAACCAGGCATGAAATAGCTGTAACAATGAGGAAACAAATGCTTAATGATTTGTTCGCGCCTGTATGAATGTGTTTGCTACTCCTTGGAGGAAATGAGTGACATTTGTGGTCTTCCTCTTTCTATTCACTTCTTATTCTTTTGCAACAGGACTTCCTTTTCCTTCCCATCCCAAAATGCCAGTGCTCCTTTCTCTGTTCATTTCTCCTTGCAAAAAGTTTTAATCCGTCGTGTTTCACTTTCAACACCTTTCCTTCTCCTCTTCCAGTTCCCCCTTCTTCTCTTGCCGTTAAGATGTTCACGGAGGAAAGCCCGTGGTGGCTGTTACGGTTGTCAGCGTTAACCTATGCAAAATTGATAATCCAGGAATAATTAGGAAACAGAAGGGTAAGGCTCTAAATCAGGGGCTGTCGCAAGGGGACCTCTCTGCACCAGTTTTGCTCTGGCATTTGGAAAGTTCGCTGCAGTCACAGGAGCTGGGGACTGACTCTGTCTCTTTTATTAGTAGAAGTTTGGCACGGGTTCCGGGGCATGTGAGCGCGCCCCGCGAGCCACCCGAGCACGGCAGCTCCGGCAGAGCTGTCTCGTGGCTCACACATTTGGCACCGTGGTGTTGAGCATCGCTTAGCTTTGCTGCCCACCGATAAAAATAGGCTGGGGATGGATTGGGTGCCCCGCGGCGCAGCGGGGCTGTCGGGCCGGGTCCCCTGCTTCTGCTTTTGGTGCCGGTGCGTGTCGTCTCGTGAGCTGACCGGGCGGCCGGGCCTGTTTTCTGCTCGTGAGGGCGGTTTCGGGCTGTGTCAGTTCTGAGTCGAGGTGGCGGGGCTGGGACAGATGGCCAAACTCGCTTGGTTGGAGAGCTCTCCCGAGCTGGGAGGCGCTCGGAGTGTTGGACGCCATCCAGCATCCATTATCTCCTCAGCGACTGAAGCCATCAGCTGTCGACCTCGTGTCTCATAACGCGGTGATATATCGTCGGGGTTTTGCCTTGTCCCGGCACATCTTCCTTGGCTGTGGGCGCTGGCAGCCCCGTCAGAGGCGAGGGCGTGCCGGGAGCCGCCGTGCCGGTGACCGCCGGGACACTTTGCAAACCCGTGACTCCCTGTTTTCCTCCGAGTCGCAGGCGATTCAATAATCTTTGACAATCCAGCGTTCAGGCTGCTGTGAGGTCAGCGTCAAACGGAAACGTGTCCGTCGTCAGCCCCCCTCCTGCTCTCGGCTGCCCTCGAGGCTCTGACGTCCTGCCGGCAGCGGCACCGCTCCGCGCGGACGCTCCCCTTCGGATCCAACCCTCCTGCACGGAGGAGCCACGTTGCACTTACAACTTCAGGTTTCCCTTATATTTAGAAATGAATGTGGGCAGCGTTACTGATTCACATACAGTTTAAATGGCAAAAAGATCGAGTTTCCCCGAGCGGTGGCTGGTGTCGGTGACGCGGCCGGGAAGGCGTTTGGCACGAGGTGTCTCTGCAGGAGGCCGGCACCGCGCGCGGCCGACCGTGGAGCAGTCTGCTCGTGGGCAGCAGCTGGGTTGGGCCCAGCACAAGTCTTAGGCTTGGCCACAACAGCTCATCTTTGTCTAAACCGGGGTGAAGCAGGCAGGGGTGCTTCCCCCAGGGCTTGTATTGCTCGTCTGTGCCAGAGCAAGCTGCCTTGCCCTAACCATCGCTGTCACCACGCACCATCAAAATGAGGACAAACCCCAACAGATAGCAGTCAGAGCTCCCATGAAAGGGTTTCTTGTGGAAGCGTGCGCGCAGGACGGTGGTGGTACCGGCAGATCCGCCGCTGAAACTCGGCACTGGATGAGCGGGGCCTTACAGCTCTGCCCTGCTCCTCTCTCCTCCCCGCCGTGAGCCGCCAGGGCCGGCGAGCAACAGCCACGCTCACACCCGGGGCTGGGATCCCCTTTATTCCCGAGCTGCACAGAAGGGTGCGAGGGGCGCCACATGGAGGAACTCCAGCCTATTTATGATGAATCGAAAACCTGTCTAAGTTTACGCTCCTTGGCCCGTAAGCGCTGTTCCACCTGCTATTGGTGAGCTATATTTAAATTAGCTTCTCTTGCTGGAGAAATTAGCAGGCATGCTCCTTGCGGGGGGCAAGTTTTTTCAGTCTTGAATTGAGTTAGTGGTTGTGATCTCCCCCTGCCACCTTTACTGCTCCCCCAGTTTCTGCAGATTTTTGCTGATTTCATGCTTCTTGGGCAACCATCCGGCCTCTGGCTCCTTCTGGGGCAGGATGCTCCTCTCTTATCCGTCCTTTATCACCCCTGCAACGGTGAAGTCGTTGGCAAGGCCTGGATTGTGCTTGATGAGGAACATGTGTACGGGT
Source organism: Athene cunicularia (assembly GCF_003259725.1). Taxonomy (NCBI): domain Eukaryota; kingdom Metazoa; phylum Chordata; class Aves; order Strigiformes; family Strigidae; genus Athene; species Athene cunicularia. The sequence continues at coordinate 1,266,488 of NW_020799117.1, read as the reverse complement.
TATGAGGCTACACGATGTCCCCCCGCTGCCCTGTGGCTCTTTGGGGAATCTCTCGAAGTGCCCAGGCACGGTGGGAACCCAGGTGGTTCCCCCTCCCCAGGAGAAATCAGTGAGGAATTGGAAGCTGCCCCACGGCCACAGCATCTTCCATCCCCAGGAAGCAGATGAAGTTCCTTGGGAAGGGCCTCAGGCGGGGGCTGTGCGGCTGCCTCGGCACCATCCCTGGCCCCCCGTGCGGTGCCTTGCTGCGGTCCCGTCCCGGCGGTGGGTTTGGGGGGTCTGACCCGCCCGGGCCCCCTCCCGCCCGCTGCGCTGCCGTGCCGCAGCCAGCCCCCTCCCTGCCCCGCGGCGCCTGGCCCTGCACCGGGGGCTGCAGGGAGGAACCCCGTCCCCCCCGCCGCTGCGGCTCTTTGCCTCCGGGAGGAAAACAAACGAGCAAAACTGATGTTTAGGGAGTGGGGATGGATTCCTCCCACCCCTGATTTTCTATTTAAATTGTCTATTTCCTGCCATAAAGAAGCGCATTCTCATTTCATCTTGATTTAGATCTGGGGTGCCACAGCTCCCTTTTCTTTCCTCAGAATTGCCCCGTGTGAGGCTGCGGTGACCCGCTCTGGCCTGGCAGCGCGGGGAGGGCCGGGGAGCGCTGTCCTGTGGGGGGTTTGTCACCACGCACGACGGCTGAACCGGAACAGGGGTGACACTGCAGCGGCTGGCAGTGTCACGGTGTGAGCACGGAGCTCGCTTCAGTCTCTGCTGGGATAGAAAGCTGGGGGGGTTCACTCCACACTGCCTTTCCCCTTCCCCTTTCGCTCCAGCCTCCTCCGTATCTGCTAAGAGATGTCAGATTGGTAATTCAGAGCAATAAACAACTTCAGGTTAGTACTGAACTTGGCCTGTGGGTGCTTTTACAGGCCCTGTTTCACATTTACACCGGTCCCTGTGGACGTGTGTCCTTGTGCGAGACAGGCGTTGGCTGTGGTGCTGGCTGCGGCCGCCTCCCGCGGCAGAGACAGATGCCACATCTGTAACCCCCCAAGCTGAAGTTTTGCAGACTCATAGCTTTGAAGGTCAAGGGGAACTGACTGTCTGCTCGGAGCCTTTTCATGAGACCGCCCGTAGAGTTTCACCTACTGTTTCATGAATCATGGCTGTGAACTCCCGGAGGAGCTTTTTTGAAAAGACATCCAGTCTTGAGTTGTTTGTTCAACTTCAGCGGAGGCTTTGCTATTAAAAAGGGTTTGTTTAGGGGTGGTTTGGTTTGGTTTGGTTTGGTTTTTTACTATGCCAAGCTTATCTTTAACGTATTAAAATCTCCTTCTTAAAAAAGTAGTGCAGTAGGAAGTTGCCTTGGCATTGACGAGGAAGGATGGTGTGCATTTGTCTGATTGCTGTGAGACACACACATGATCTTTGTGTGAATATACATTTCTTAAATGTTTACTTTTTCAAGTGCTTCTCTTGATGTTTTTTTTTAATTAAAATAAACCCTTTGCCCTAAGGGAAAGCCGAACTCTTATTCAGTGCATTCTTTTAATTAGTTTTAAAATTACACTCTGCTTACCTATTGCTTTAAAATTCAAGAGCGCATTAGACGTGTCTGTGAAAAGACAAACACCCCCTGAGCTGAATCCGTGGGAGCAGATGGTGTCGGCAGCTGTATCTGGCGTCAGGCTTGGCCTTGGTGGCGGTGAGTGCCTCTCTGCGCCTGCTCCGCCTCGCCAGGGACGCTTGGCACGGCCCTATCCCTGGAATTACCCACGGCTGTGTCTCCCGGGGTCCCCGCGGAGGTTTCCCGGGGGTTTCGGTGGGAGCGGGATCCCTGCTGTGTTTCCGGGTCCTGCTCACCCGGGGCTCAGTGCAGTCGAAGCCCGATGAGGCTGAAGGCTGAGAGATGTCAGGACTGAGTTAGCAAAGGGCGTTCTGGAAGCAGCGTCCCAGCAGAGGAGAAACAAGCAGCTTACACCTGCGAACCAGGCACGCTCCTGCCCAGGTGCCCCCTCTCCCCAGCCGCGCCCCTCGCTTGGAGCAGTCGCCGTCTTTAGCGTCGGTCCTCGGCGCCGCGTGTGGGGTATCCACGGCCGGGCCACTTACCGCCCGGCTGCTGGTGCCGCTCGTGACGGCTGGCTGGGGCTGTCGGCAAAGATGCAAAAATAAACGTCATCCGTGGTGCTGTCTGCCGCGGGCGGGGGCGCGGATGGCAGCGGTCACCAAGGAGCCCCCCTGGTGTGGCCATCTCGGCTCCGGCCCCTGTGGCCGCAGGGTCCTGGCGTGGGCAGAGGGGCCGAGGTGGGGAGCGGTCTCCGCTTCCCCAGGGCTCTTATTGTGTCAGAGCGCTGAGGTGTTTTCACAGAAGTCAGTAAAAATAGCGTCTTATTGATCTCACTGTGGAACTCTGTGCAAACAAGTCTGGCTTCCTGACCTGGGTCGGTGGTTTGCAGAAAGCTGCAGAGTCCTGCGAGTTTGCAGGCGGCTGGAAGGGACGAGCTGCTAGTCTGGAGTCTCCCATTTACATCGTCCAGAACAGCTGCACCGGGTTTTTGATTTCTGTAAAGGAGTTTTTAAAAGGGAACATAAGGGGGGAAAAATGCAGAAAGAAAGGGAAGGCCCTGGAGGAGACCGGGAATAGCATGCTGCAGTGTTCAGCACCAAAACCAGGCACTGCGGAGACTCCCTGGCCTTGCACTTAGGAAGTGTGACCGGGTGGTGCTGTTTGCACCTCTCCTGCCAGCCGGTGACTCTCCGGGTGCTGGCAGCCTGCAGACCTCCCCCCGCAGCGCTGGGAGGGCCACGCTCACCGCCTGTGCCAGCAGCCAGCCCTCCGCGGCGACACGGGCCTGGGGACAGGGCGGGCGGCGGGTGCGTGTGGATGGCAGCTCCATCTCTGCCACCGAGGGCCTGGCACCGTCTGGCGTGCCCTGGGTCCAGGCCAGGTTGTCCCCACGCCGGGTTGTTGCCGCCGTACCCGATCAAGGCTTGTGGAGCCCCGTGTCTGCTGCGGGGGTGGAGGAGGGTGAATCAGGCATTTAAAAATTAAAGATGGCAACGAACAGCCTGCGGTGGGGAGGATGGAGGGGCAGAACAGGATGACAGCGAGAGGCCAGAGGTGACAAATCAGACCGCAGCGTGGTTCTGCCTCACCTGCGACCCTCCCAACCGGAGCTGCCTCTGCGCCCCTGCAGAACACCCCGGGTGCTTCTCCCCGTCCTCCCCGCTGGCAGCTCAGACCAAGCCACTCGCTGCTCCCTCCCTTGTACCTGGGCAGCAGCGAGAGGCCCCGGGGCCGTGCTGGTCCTTGGGGCTCGGCGGGTGTCCGGGCTCTGCGAACCCCTCACAGCCGGTGTTGGGCTGCCGAAGGGGACACGTGGTGGCACGTTCCTGGGGCGGTGAGCTGAGCCGGGTCCCCTGGCAGGTAGCGTGCCCTGTGCGGAGCCCGGCCGCACAGCGCGGGGTGCAGCAGCCCCGCTTCTTCCTCCTGTCCAAATGAAACAGCCGCAGAGCCGAGGGAGTGGGGAAGGGCCTCCCCGCACCCTCCCCGGCCGGTCGGGCTGGCTCTGGGGACTCTTCCCTTGCCTCGGGTGGGAGAACAAGCCGCCTCCTGGTGCTGCTGCCCCTCACGCTGCTTGGGGCTGCGGCAGCGCCCGCAGCCTACGGGGGGGTTCTGCTGAGGCCTGGGGGTCTCTCCATGTGCCGGGGTCCCTGTCGCGTTGGTGCCCTGCTCTGTCACCGCCGTTGCTGAACGCCACAGCCTCCTGCGCCCCGTGTAACGTCACGCTTCGAGTCAAACTGCCCATCTCTTCGCTCACGATCGATGTTTGTCTTTCCTTTTTCTCGTCCCGTGCAAGTGAGCGTGGCCCGTGTCGTGTAACGCACTCTGCTCCCCTGCAGAGGTGTCTGCTGGGGGTCGGCTTGTGGTCACGGCGCTGGGGAATAGCAAGTAAACAGGGACGTGATGGTCTGCCCACACCTCTGTGCTGGTATGAACTGGAATTATCTTCCCTTTGGTTCACTTTTTTCCTTTTTGTCTTCTTCCGTAGATCCCAAAACAGCCACAGAAACAGAAACAGAGATCTGTGCGGAGTGGGAGATAAAGACCATTACTAGTGCACTGAAAACTTACCTGAGGTAAGGTAGAAAAGCCTCATCTCTCGTGCAGCTTCAGGATGGGTTTGGTGATGGTCTGAGGCGTTACTGCCTGTTCCTGCAGATCCTTAACAATAGCACTTTAATAGAAACCAAGAAGTAACTGCTCTGAGAGAATTTATTCTGGCTTTTCCCTTGACCCCTCACCACATTTGAGTAGGATCTGGGGAACGTGGTTAGCTCTGACAGATTCATGTATCATACAAACATTATTTTAAAAGCTCATCCTTGTGTCCCCTGCCTTGATTTAAATTTTTCCCGAAGCTTTTCACAACAGGCTCTTGCCTCACGAGCCTGTGGCAGGAGGTGAGTGCAGAGGGCTGGGGCTGTAGTCCTTTTTCAGAACGGGGTGCTGAGCTGTATTGTAGTAATAATTTCTGTCTGCCCTTGTCGGCGTGGGTTCTTCCCAAAGGGTTAGTTTGTTGGCAGCGCTCAGCAGCTCATTAGCCACAACGTGCTTCTACCTGTCGCGACTGCAGCTTCTTGCTTGCTGTTGCTGTTCTGTGCGTTGGGTTGTATTTGAGAGAGAGAGAAAGCGTGCAAGAGAGAGGCTAAATCCAATTAGAGTGATGAGTATAATTAGCTCGGTGGATCTCAGCCTAGAAAATCACAAACCACTACATAATTTTGCATGATTGGCAACCTTTGCTCCAGAGTTCGAACTGTTTGCAAAGCACTGAAGAATGTCGGCAGGACCAAGATGTCCCACTGAAGGGATGTGGAAGTGGGAGGGCAGGACGGGGAGTTTAATGGGAATGGTAATGTTCAAGTTTTATGATTAGGCTTGTTTCTCTTTTTAATTTATTTTTAAACTTGCTTGGAAATCATGGGTTCACTAATGTACTGAAACTCTGTCTTACTGAAGGAATGCTATAATTAAAAATGAATGGTGCGGAAAAGGCAGGAAGAATAACTCAAAGGTATTTCTTTATATGAGAATAAGATCTTATATATAAGAATGCAGATCTTCTATAACAATAAGATCCGTATAAGAATAGATCTTATTCCTTCTGACGAGGGGAGTTAATTAGAGTTGCTATTGCTTGATTCTGCACTTTCAAAAACGGAGCTGAACTTCTGGTGAGGGCAGAGCTTTGTTTCTGTGGATTGTGTTACTCAGATGTGTTTTGTGCGTGTTACCTTTTTATCTTCCAGAATGCTTCCGGGGCCGCTCATGATGTACCAGTTTCAAAGGAGCTTCATCAAAGCAGCAAGTGAGTTTGTTGATGTTTACGGCACCGGTCTGAAAGAGGAGCCTAATTTGCAAGTAGCTGAGCGTAACCTCTGCCCTGCTGCTTCCCCACCGACCTCCTTGTTCTTAAGTCCCGGAAAGTAGAATAAGAATAGAGAGACACGGGGCATGTTGTTGTTTGGGACTGAACCAGATGAAAAGGAAGCGCAGATGGTGCAGGGGGAGCAGGGAGCTGGCTGGTGGCAGGAGCTGCTGCTGCAGCTCTGTCTTACTGTGACCGTCCTGCGCCAGCGTGGGGGAGGCCGCGGTTCAAACGCCACCCACGGCCTTTTGATGAGCTCGGCTGCGGTTCAGATGTCTGTGCCACTTGCCTTTGGCTGCCCTGGGAAGGTGCTTTCTGTGAGAGCAGGTAGCTCTCCGCTGGCTCCGCGCAGCCTGTGTGGCCACAGCTGGGACCAGGGGGCCGGGAGAGCTCACGTGGCCCGTGGCCACACCAGTGGTGGCCTCCCCGGGCGGTGGGAACAGCTCTGCCAGCACCCGCCGGCCCAACTGGCCGCTGATGCTGCAGCCTCAGCGGGCGCCGCGCTGGGCACATCCTACCCGTGCTCAGAAGCGTGATGAACAGGAACGTGCCCCTGTTCCTGTGGCTGGGACGCTCTGGTTACAGCCAGCCCCTTCCCTGAGCGCAGCCGGCCTTGCCCACGGCTGGCATCCACGCTCAGCTCGCCGCTTCGGCCCGTGAGTTGCCTTTGGGGAACAGCTGGTTGGAGCTGGTGGAAAGGAGAAGTGCTGGGGAAGGGATCTGCAGCGTGCCGGCGGGGAGGAGGGAGCGGGAGCCTCGGGTCCCTGGGATGGCCGGGGTGGTAATGTTTGGGCCTGCACGCCTCTTTCTATCACAACCCCCATGATGTGGAGGTAAATCATCTTTTATTTCCAACGCAGAACTGGAGAATCAGGAGTCGAGGGTGTCCGAGATCCACAGCCTCGTTCATCGGCTCCCGGAGAAAAACAGGCAGATGCTGCACTTGCTGATGAACCACTTGGCAAAGTACGTTTATGACTGATATGTTTTTCTCTCCTTTTTCCACTTCCTCTGAAAGTTAATAGTGGGAGAAAAGTTTCCTTGTGTGTGTGCGTGCGCGCGCGGGGTTGAGTCATATCTGGTTGGTGAGTAACTGGAAGCCCATGTGCGAGGGAAGCGAGGGCTGGCAGCCGGAGAGGGAGGGAGGGAGGGAGGGGGCTTTCCCGCAGCCCCCTGCCCCGCCAGCCCCCCCTGTGCAGCACCGGGAGGAACCCTGCGCTGCTGGAGCGGAGAGATGCTGGGGAGGGCGTGGGGAGGGCGTTTGGCTCTCTGGGAGGCAGAGCGGAGGTTAAGCTCCTCGCTGGGGCTCAGACCAAGCCTGGTATTAAAGGACTAAAAGCTATTCCTTCTCCGCTCCGGCAGAAGACCACTCTGGGGCGTGTTTTCTGCCTTTATGCAGCCTGATGAATCAATACTTCTAGGTCACCTTGAAACTCTTGGAGGGCAAAGGAATTGAATAATTTTTTTGCTTTCAGTGATAGAGCTGACCTATAGCTTCCCATGTTCCTGCTCCTGCTGGTTACCATGGAAACCTTTGATTAGTGTTTAAAAAGTGAGAGCATCATCAGGTGTTTGTGCCAGCCTCAAGGCTGCGGGGTCGTACCTGCCCTCGCTGTTCGCGCCGGCGCTGCGTGAGCAGGAGGGATTAGGGAGGGCTTGGAAGCCAGGGGAAGGAGTTAATCGGCATGGCTGTTTAGAAGGAGGTCTGGGAGAACCTGCAGTTATCTGTTTAAGAGAAAAAATAACACATGATACTTGAAAAAGGCTTAACAGTGGCTCCAGATGCTTTCTCCTGAGCCAGGCTTGCGTCTGGTCCACGGACTCCCCAGCAAGGCTGTTACAAACCAAAGAGCTGGTTCAGATCTCAGTTTCAAACCTCCCGTGTTTCCGGGCTCACGCCAAGGGCCAGGCGGCTCCAGATTCTCCCGTCGGCCAAATATGCGTGAGGAATCTCACACCCACTGAAGTGCTTTTCGTTCGAAGGAAAACCCAGCGGTGTTTGAGATGTGGAGAGGAGAAGCGAGTAATACAATGGGTTTCATGCTGCTTTAGTAGGGAAGGAACTAAACCAAAACACAAACAAACAACGGCTGCAGTGGTGTGTGCTGTATTAGGAAGAGAAACAGCTCACAGTGGTTATTTAATGGGAAAAAAATTTATCTCGGGGAAGGGCAGAAGCTGAGGAGCGAGGGCCTGCTCTGTGCGCCCGCTGCCCGCCGAAGGGCCCTGCCAAGCTGGGGCTGCGCCTCGTGCAGGGCGTTGCCTCACCTTTCTGGGTCTTTTTCTATTTATTTGAAGTAATGTATGAATAATCCAGATTTGCATTTTTATCAGATGAGCTCAAAAAATTTGTCTCACAGTATTAGTGTGGAGAGCTCTTTGGCTGCAAACAGAGCTCAGTCTGTATCTGTCAAACAGAGAAAAAGGCCCCGTCCCGTGTTGCCTTACACCTCCTGGTTCTTGGTTTGCGTCTTCGCAGTTGCTTGAGGAAAAGGAAAAGGGCTCCTTGCGTGGCGTGGGGCTGTGGTTGAGAACAGTGATAGAACTGTGCTAACACAGCCAATACATTAAAAACTGTCAATAATTAACACAAGTTAAATACCAGATGGGATGCGTGCCTCTGAGGCGGGTGAGCAGTGCCCTTCCTTCTGCACAGCAGGGGAATGTCCCGGGTTTCCCTTGGTGGTTGGGTGCCCCCGGCAATTCGGCGTGTGGGGAGAGGGGCTTGTGCCAGGCGAGGGGACGCCGGTGCTGCTGGTCCGGGGCAAAGTGCTGCTGGTCTGGGGCAAAGTGCTGCTGGTCTGGAGCAAAGTGCTGCTGGCCCGGGGCAAAGTGCTGCTGGTCCGGGGCAAAGTGCTGCTGGTCCGGGGCAAAGTGCTGCTGGCCCAGGGCTCGTCTCCCTGTGCAGGAGGGGAAGGGAGAGCTGGAAGTGGGGGGAGGACAGCTCCTGGTGACAGCACAGGCTGGGTGGATGGAGGCGAGTGCATAAATCGAAAATTAACTTGATTTCTGCCTCTGACTGCATCTCTAGGCCTGTTTGTGCTGCCTCCTGTCTCGTGCTCAGGTGTCTGGGCAGTTATCGGCTGCGAAATACAGAGGGTGAGCAAACCCTGTCCCTGCTCCCACGTCAGGAGCGTCATGCTGCAAATTCCCTCCTCTGCCCTACCGACCTCAGTTTCAGTGAAACTTGCTATCATGATGTTATTCTTTGACCCATGAGTAGGTGCAACCTTTAATTTTCTTTCTTGGGACGTGTTCGTGCTGTCAGGATTCCTGTGATAAACCCAGCTGTGATTTACTGTTCCTGAAAGAGAGGAGATCTCTGTTCTGGGGTTTTTCCAAGGGGATCTCTGCAGGAAAGCCTCAACACCCGCGGGCCAGACCGTCCCAGTGAGCCCCATGCCTGCATCTGCCGGCCCTGCCAACAGACACGTCTGGGGGTGCAGAGACTGAACTTAGTGAGACTCTGGATGATCTTAAAAATCATCTCGGGCCAGAATAGCCCACGTCTGTCAAAGAACTGAAAGACAAACCCGCACGTATCTTCTCCTGTCTCTTGTAGCTGTTTCAGGTACCAGTCCCTAGAGCTTAGTCGGTCTGTTGATCCTTGGAGCTCCTGGTGCTTGCAGGGGGGTTCTCCCAGGGCAGTGGCTCCCCACTCTCCCAAATGACTTTTCCAGCATCATTTTTTTAGCAGTTTGGGCCCAGCCTTCCCCGCACCCCCTGGGGCAGCAGCCTCAAGCTCTGGGACTCCTCCTCACGCCGTCTTCAGGGCTTTCTCTCTCTTTATTCTGGGGATTTTGCCCCCCACTGTTTCTAACTGGGAAGGGCGGAAAGCGATCCTTGCCGGGTGCTGCGGAGCACCCTGGGTGCAGCAGGCTGTCCCACGGCACGTCACCTAGCAACTCGCTCCTGCTCGCCTGCTTCTTGTTTTGCTGCAGATTATCTGCTTTTGGCCCAGCACCTGTCTCCAAGACTGGCTGCACTGTAGTTTCAGATGGTTTTTTATCAGTAGAATGTGCCAGCTCCGATTAAACCAAATTATTTTTTCTCTTGCCAAATAAGTTGAAGCAGTTGAAAGCGAAGCGGAGGTGCGCGCGGTGCTGCCAGGCTTGCGGTGGCTGTGCCAGTGATGCTGCTGGGAGCAGAGCTGGTGGCAGCAAACTGCCTTTTTTGTTAGTGGAGCTGTGATAGCATCCCTGTTTTTTCTTCTTTTTTGATGTACTTTCTCTCCAAGGAGTAAATGCTTTGGAGGTGCAGACCAGGAGGATTTCGCTCTGATGATGTTTCAGGCATTTAGGAATGTTTTGGGGGTTTTTTTTGTGGACTGAATTGGACATCTGAGCCTTGCTTTGTTCTTGTGCCGGTGAGATCCAGGTTTTCTCCCTTCAGCGGCTCCCCAGAGCCTCGGCAGCTTGGCATCGCTCCGTGCACGGCCGCTGCTGCTGGACGCATCCCCCGGCCCGAGGAGCCGGGCTGGCCCTGCCCCGTGTCCGCTCCTCTCCTGGCAAAAGGTCAAAACAGTGAAGGAGGCTGCAGCAGAAGTGTGTGTGCGTGTGTTTAGCAGAATTAATTATCTGTAATCGCTGACAGTTGCGGCCCGGCCAACGGTGACTAAAACCCTTTGGTTTTGCTGCGGTGGTATTTTCTAATTTACGTGTTTTAACCAACGTGATGGTGATGGCTATCTCCAGCACAAATTGTTTCCCGCTTCTCAGCGTGGCTGGTTGCCGTGGGCTCTGCAGGGCCACGGCCCCACGGCCCCAGCAAAACCCACCCTCCGTTACGGCCCCTCGGCGGGCAGGGGCTGGGCAGGGAGGGGGGCGCCTTTCGGAGGGCTCCCTGCTGAATGAGGGATTGTTGGTGAAGGAGAAGATAAAAAAAAATCCTCTAGGTCTTCTGCCTAAAAATACAACCCGGCGCTTGTTTTGGTCCGCGTGGAGCAGTCCCGTCCTTGGCAGCCCCGGGCCGTGCTCCCCGGGCTGCGCTGCCCGTGCAGAGCCCCGCGGGAGCCAGCGTGTCCCCCCGGGGTCTGCTCTGTGCCCGCCACCTCTGGGGAACCCCCAGAGGCGCCTGCGCGGGGCCGGCGGCGGCTGCTCCCCAGAAATGTGCTTTTCCCTGGGTTGTTTTCCCTGTTTCCCCCCGAAGGTGCAGCCGGCGAGGAGGCTGACGCCTCTTGGCACAGCAGGTCTGATTTCATCCCCCTGGCAGCTGTTTATGCTGCTGTCTGGTAACTATTCATTTGCTTGATTTATGTATTACTTCCAGTAAGTCATTCTTGTCCAGGACATTCTGGAAATTTCCACTAGTCGCTGAGGCCTCTGAGCTGCACTTCTCTCATATGCTCCTCGCCCGATTCGCCTGCCAGGAGCGAACAGCGAGCGCACTGCCTGACCTCGCCTGGCCGGGCCGGGCAGGGGCTCTCCCGCGCCGCCACCCACTCGCCCTGCTTCGGAAATGCCCTTTTTTTGCCCGGTGCCTGTTTTTCCTCCCGTTGGACCACGGCGCTGCTGGGAGTTTGAGTGGCCCAAAGGATCCGGGTGCTCCCGCGGGCAGCAGAGGGCACGTCACGTGAACGGGGGCTCCCCGAGCACCGCTCCGGGAGGATCTGCCTCGGCCTTGTCTGGCCTGGCTCAGGCTCACACCTGTTGGATTTTTTTCCCCCTCTTTCCCTTCTTTTCCTTTTTCTCCTGTTTTGTTTCTCTGCTTTGGGTCTTGGTTTGGAGCACCAGCCCCTGGCAGCTGGCGAGCCGCGATGGGTGCTGAGCGCTGTGCCCGTCCCGTGTGGGAGCCGCCGGGCGTCCTCAGAGCTGCTGTGCCGAGGCACCCGCAGCCCCAGCCCCCCCCTCTGGCATGGGGAACGGGTGTTTTAAGGGACAGGCGGAGAGGGGGTGCCGGGAGGGGTGAGCCCGCGGCTCCCCACAGCTTCGTCCCCACGGCAGCAGCCTGCCTGCGTCGCCTGCACCTCCCCGGGCGGACGGGGCAGAGCCGGGAGCCAGCACAGAGCACAGAGGAAGGAAAGTTGAGGCTGATCATGCTAAACCAAGAGCAACCCTGGCTTGGAAAACACAGTTCTAAGTGACTTTTAAATCATCCTCTTCCCGACTGGAGCCAAGCCCACTCAGATCAATAAAAATCCCCGTTGTTTTAATGCTTTGACATGATTAGCAAGGAGAGCCCGTTGTCTGTTTATTTTTCTGGTCCTGCGTGGGAGAAGCCACCCAAGGCGGCAGCAGCGCCGCCGGCTCCCGGCAGAAGGG
>NW_020799117.1:1215420-1254761 GCF_003259725.1 Athene cunicularia | reverse complement strand
CATCTGCGCCACGTCCTCCTGGTCCCCCTCCTCCGTCGGATCGGGCTCTGTGCAGAGTCTGGGGGGGGTTTACCATCGGTGGACGAGATGGCTCTGCAGCTCGGAACCACCGGGAGCTCTGCGGGGAGCCAAAGGCCGCGGGGGGCTGCGGGCCCCGGGCAGAGCCCCCGGCGGGGGCTCCCCGCGCTCTCACGCCTTCCCAGCAGTGAGGAAATCTGCCTGGTCTTGCCTTAACATCTCCCTTGTTTTCTTTGGTTCTGAATTAGGCTCCCGAAGATAATTTTCCCTTGAACGTAATTTGTTAGGGGGTCAGTTTTGTCAAGCAGGGGGCTTTGCCGAGAGGGAGGAGCCTGCCCCGTGCCTTCTCCTGCCTGCCCGCAGAAATCCTGTGCGGGTCAGGGCCCGCAAAGCCAGAGGCAGCACTAGAGCCTGGTCCGTGGGGCTCAGACCTCCCCGCCCGTCGCAGCAGTCTCTTGGATGGTCTCGTTCTATTTCTTGGTCTCGTTCCTCCTGCTACCCCAGAATAATCCACGGGATTATTGAGCGTGTGCCGGCGGATCGGCTCCTGGAGCACATCCCGCCAGCAGCAGCGCAGCCAGCGCGGGCCTGAGCTGTGTTTGCAGGTAGCAGCTGGGGTGGCGCCGACGCGGCGAGTGCATTCCCTTGTTTTCCTGGTCGTCTCTCTGCTCAGGACTCGCGCTGGGGGGGATCCTCGCCCACCGCTGGAGCCCTTCTGCGGGCGGCAGCTCTGGTGTGGTGCAGCGGGTCTTCAGGAGCCGGAGGCGTCGAGGCCTCGCGGGGCGGCAGCAGCACTTCGGTTCCCCCCGCCCTCCTCGTGCGGTGCGGAGCACGAGGCTGGTGCGTGTCCCCCTGCCAGCCAGCTCTGGCTCCCTCTGACTCTTCTGGTTTTGTTTTTAATATGAGATTCTGCAGAATTTTTTTAAAAAAAACAAACAACCCACAAAAAAACTTGTAGGTGTTTGCTGTGTTTCTTTGGGCTTGGCTTCCTGTAATGTGTAAATTAGCAAAAGGTTTTATTCTGCTTCTGCGAATGAACTTTTAACCTCCTTAGCCTGGATTGTCAGTAGATGAGCTGTCTGCATTTTCCGGTAGCTGCTTCTTCCACGCTTCTCCAGAAGACCTGTACATTTTCTGTTCCTAGCTGGAGAGGAACACACTTCAGAGACTGCAGCATCTCTCTTATCAGGTTCTTCACAACTCTTGTATCTCCATCACACATAAGAGTCATCTCTCTAGACATGATAACGGGTGTCTTAAATTAGGCTAAAGCTTACATCACCGGCGCTGGCAAGAGCAGGCATTTAGCAGCACGTACCGCGGCGTGTGCGGGGTTTGCTCTGGGGTTTCTGTGGTTGAACATCTCTGCCGAGCTCGCGCCGGCCGGCCGGGATCTCCGCGAGGAGCACCAGGCCTTTTGCATTACCCGGGCCTGAATTCCTGTGGGCTTGCGTTTGAACTTTGTGTTGTTGGATAGAGGTTGTTGATAGCACGTAATTATCCGGATTCTTTTTAATTGTTTATCACAGTGAAACTGAAACTATGTGCAGAAGCAGATTGAATCTAGCATGAGCAAAAGATTTCCAATAAATAGCTGGCGTCTGCTCCGTCGCCACAGACAGAGTAGGGCACAGACATTTTAATGAGAGCTTCTCTAGATTGCTCTTTGTGCTGAACAGACCCAGTACTAAACCAATTCAATTATATAGATTTTAGTCAAATCTTTTTTCAACAGAAGAAAGGAGAATAAGTCACCAGCGCCGAGATGTCTTTGAGCCGCGGTTTTCCCCGGGAGTGATCCCCGGCCCAGCCTGGACCCGTCTCCTCTCTCTGCCCCCGGTGACTGCACTGCACACCGAGTCGAGGCCTAGACTTGTTGTAACTGTGTTCAAACTTCAAAGCATGTGTTTTAAAAAATGTATGTATGTTGTAGAGGGCAATGAGGTCTCCCCTCAGCCTCCTCCAGACTAACACACGTACGTGGCGGGGGGCAAGGGAGCCTGGAACAAGGTTTTGTCAACTGCGTTTGGAAGTTTTCTCCTTGTGACGGGGAGGTTTTGCGTTTCCTGGTGACCTGCCCTCCTTTTGGCTCCGCTGGCCTCCCTCCGTGTTCCTTGGTTCTTGGCTCCTGCTCCCTTGATCCCCCGCGGAGGTTGTTGGGAGGAGGCTCTGTCTGTCGGCCGCACAGGCGCCCCACTGTGAGGTGGGGGATCGACAGGCTCTTGTTTTACCAGATTAAATCGGTACTCTACTCTCCTAATGCAATTCCGTGGAAGTCTGTTGCAATTTGATGGTTATCTGCTGCCATGAAAAGTAGGAAGGGCATCGTGGGGTGAGTGGGTTTGCCCGTGTGTGTGTGGCAGGGTGCACACAATCTGGGGGAGGTGTTTTTCCAATCCTTGGGCAAAACCTTGTTCCACTGGCAAAGTCGGGACAAGCGTGGTACCTGCTGTTAACCACAGCTTTAATTTATTCTACAAAGCTGATTATTTTTATATTCCCTTTCGTTCCAACAGTCCTTTTCAGGAATTCGGTGTTTTGGAGGGGAGAGCACTAACCTTGCATTTGTGAAGCAAACATCCTCCAAAATACCTCTAAGGTGGGAGTAAACAAGTCAAGAAACCTCCTTTCTTACTCTGCCCTGTGGCTGATGCGCTCGTGTGAACACAGAGGTGTACTCGAGGGTAACTTCTGCTCCCTACCCTGCAGCCTGGCCTTTGGCTGTGAATTATTTCCCATGCCAGCCTGGAGGGATAGTGGGACACTAAAACCAGTGCTGGTTCTTGCTGGGAGCCTTTCTGGGAGCCCTTGGATGTTTTACACCTCTCAGGTAGGCTTCGGCACGTTGCTTTCTATTGCAGCAGATCTTTCACAGGATTTCTTTTTAACATAAACTTGCTCTCTTAGGTGTTTATTGCCCCGCTGGCTCTGTATCTTTTCCTATTGCAGTGTGAAAATGTTGATGATTTCTGTTTTCAGTGGAAAAGGGAGGCTTTGCTGTGTGCAGGGGCCTGGCTCTTGCAGGGCTGCAGGTACAGCCAAGGGCTGGCCAAAGCCCCGTGGCTGTCAGTGAGTACAATAGCTGTTACTGTCACGAAGAGAGGAGATAACTGAGTGTAGCAGAGTGAAGTTGTAACCGAGTGCTGTGCTCACACACAATCAGAGTTAAGGGAAGAAGCGAGGCTGGTGGAGGGGGGGTGGGAATGGCCTTTGCCCGGTGCTGCCCCTTGGCCGTGTGCCGTGAAGGGGAAGGTGCCTGGCGCGGCTCTGGGGTTTGGCCCCTGCGGGAAGGCTGCGGATCCTCGGTGGTGCCCGCGTTGCTGCCCCGCGGGCTGCGGGCAGGTGCTGCTCTCAAACCGGGGGCATCGCCGCTGGGGGTGGCAGCGGTGCAGGGGATGGTGTTTGCAGCCTCGGCAGCCCCCGGTCCGGCTCCGTCCCCGGGGACGTGTGGGTGAAGTCCCCTTTGCCTGGCTGTGCTTCTGCAGGTGGGGCTGTGGTGGCGTTTTAACATCAGCTCATGGCCGTGCCCGTGGCTTTCACCAATGGAAGACGCGTGGCAGTGCCGACGCCGTGCCGGGGTTGGGGAGTGCATCCAGGATGCCCCTGTCAGCGCGTCCCCGAGATCTCCCGTCGAGCTCCGCTTGCCCTAAGCCAGAGAGGTTGGCCTTGGGCACCCAGGCGACTTGGTTTGGAAAGCCCGACTCAGAGGAGGGTTGCAGCACCACACGTGTTTTCCTTGCAAGTCCCAGCACACCTGGTATTCCCACTGATGAGCTTTACCGATACTGAACTTCACATTTGGCCTCTGCATCTGTCTGGTGCGACACTAGAGCTTTTTTTTTTTTTCCCTGGGAGTGAACCCAAGCATTCAGCTGTGGCTGGATTCACCTGGGAGAAAAAAAAGAGTCTTGTTGGAGCAAGTCAAACCGCCCAAGAACAATCCAGGCACATGTTTTGTCCCAGCTGAGCAGGGAAACCCGAGAGCAACGCATCCGCTTGCTGAAAACCCCTTTAATTCTTGATGTTGCATCTAAAGGTTTGTCAACTGCTTTTGGAAGTTTTCTCCCTGTCGTGACGGGGAGGTTTTGTGTTTCCTGGTGACCTGCCCTCCTTTTGGCTCCGCTGGCCTCCCTCTGTGTTCCTTGGTTCTTGGCTCTCCCCGCTCGAGCGGCGGCGCGGCAGAACCCGCGCTGGGGGAGGCTCGGGCTGCGCGCGGCGGGGACGGGGGCAGCGTCCCGGCTCCTGCGTGCTCAGAACACGCAGCTCCAGACTCCTCTGGCCCTCGCAGAGCTCCCCACGTCCAAGAGCAGCCCAGAAGAGCGCAGGGATATCCAGAGCCTTAATAAACACGGCAGGATAAATCACGGTGACGCAATCTGCGAGCGTGCCGTTCCCGTGCGCGAGTGCCCAGCCGGGGAGGGGAAGCGGAGCTGGGTGTCCTCCCCGGTTCCCCGCTCCCCGTGCGGATCCACCTCCGCGGCCCCCCCGGCCCACGCACGTGTGCCGTGGGGAACAGTTACCCTGGAGTGTGCCTGCCCGCCTCGGCTGCCGTGGTGCTGCGGGTGTAACTCCTCTGTACCGCGCCACAGCCCTTTTGGTTCTGCAGCTGTGAGCGCGGGGTGGCATCTGTGTGCGAGGGCACTTGATGGAGAATTTCCATTTCCAGTCTCCTCTGTTCCCTATATCGCAGGAGAGGAACTTTGATCTGTTAAAAATCTCTTTTTAGTAACTTGGAATATTTTCACGACTATTGTTATCAGTATTATTTCAAAACTTGAGCTGTTCCTTTCCTGACCCGTTTGCTTCTGACAAAACTCAGCCCTGGGCTCCTCTGTTCCCGGGTCCCAGCGCCGTTCTGTCTCCCTTCCGAGCAGGAGCTGGTGGCTCTGCACAGCCGGGTGGCACGGCCGGGTCGCACAGCCGGGTGGTGCGATCTCTGCAGAGTTTTACACCGCGCCTGCCACAGAGCGCCGGCTGCCCTCCCGCCCATCGGCTGGCGTTCCCGGGACTGCCGGGGAGGGTCCCCGCGCTGGGTTGGGTCCCCGGGGAGCTCAGGGCTCAGCCCCGGGACGCAGCTCCCCGGCCCCTCGGAGAGCGGCGAAGCTGGGCAGGGGAGCCGCTGGCGTTGGTGGCCAGCCCAGCCCTCGCCCGGCTCCCCACCTACATGCTCATCAGCTGCAGCCCAATTAAACTCGATAATGTGCAGGGATGACTTGAATGCACCCAGGAACATTTCCCAGAACTCATTAGATTTTATCTGATAAATACCACCAATTGTGTGCGCTGCAGCTGCCTGCTCTCTGTCCGGCAGCGTGCGCGCTCCAGATGAAATGGATGGAAATGGGGGGAGCTGGGGGGGCCGGGACACGACTGCAGGGTTTCTCTTGCATCGTGCCGAGCCTCCCCCCGAGCGGGGAACTGTACCCCCCCAGACAGGGTTTTCTGGGCGAGGATTCGGTGTCTTGGTTGGGTCTTGCCGGTGTGGGGGAGCGCAGCTCTCCGTGCACCCACCCGCTCCCCCCCTCGCTCTGCGCTCGCTCTGCTCGTCACCTTTCGTTCATGTCCGGAGCCAAATGTGTTTAATTCCTAACGAACTACCCAGAGCAGCCTAAATAATTTTGGGGATTGCTAGCCCTCTGCCTGGTTGGCTTTTCACGTTCAGCAGAAGCTCTAATGGTGGTGGCAGACATGAAATATATTTTTACCTGTAGCAGTATGAATTAGCTGCAGTATTTTCCATCCTGCAAGGTCTTGTTAGGCCAGCCATAACAAGCACTTTGTTTTCAAAGGTTTGTCCCAGGCATGGAAATAGAAACACTCCAGACTTTGCCTTTGTTCCCTCTCAGATGTTTGTTTTCTCGGAGATTTTTCTCTGAATCAGGGAAGATATTTGAACTCATAACAACGCTCTCTGGCTGAGACTTATGTATGTTCATTTTATATATAAAATACATACACAAAGCGGTTCCAGGCACAGAGAGTAAGAGCTTTGTGGGGAGCAGAGCCAGGCGCCCTGGGTAGCATCCCCTGGAGAGGCCGCTGCTGGCCGTGGAGGTGTGTGGTGGCTAGTGCCTGGCACGGCTGGGCAAGCGGGCCAGAGCAGTGTGCTCGTGGAGGTCACGGCATGACCCAGTCCAACAACCCCACCAGTGCCGGTTCACAGCCCTGAAGTCTCAAGCTGGTGCATTTTCTGTGCGTGGCATTAAGCTGTGACACCGGAGCTGGTGCCAGCTCTCAGCCGTGTTACTGGGAGGACTGGGCAGCTCCCATGGGCTACCTCTGAGTGTTCTCCACCTGTACAACAGTACAGGTTTCTCTGTAGGTCACTGGAGAAGCAAATGAGTTAATTGGATTTCCATGAAAATAAATATGAGCTGTTGACCAGGCTGGAGAAACTTAAATCAGTAAGGTCTGTAAAATCAAAGAGGGGCACCCAGCCCTTCCCCAGCCTCAGCACCCCGGCTCCGCTGCAGGTCTGTTGCCCGATGCCGACTGCAAGCCAGTGCAACAAAGAAATATTTACTGTTCCTGTATGCTTTCTCTGCACTGAAGCTTGACTGCCAATTACTCTGTATTAAATTATGTTTGGTCATGCCGGTGATTATACAGTATCCAAGCAACCTAAGCATAATCTAATTTGACACACAACATGGATTTACTCTGCTCCCATCCTCCGTTGTTTTTCTGAAAGTGAATGCAAAGTGAGGGGGGGTCCCTGGACACCCCCAGGAGTGATGACCAGCCCGCTCGGCCCGGGGGACAGCGCTGCCCTTGGCTCTGGCCGGCTGTCCCCGCGGGGTGGCAGGGCTCGCTCCCCACCTCCTCTGGCTGGCTGCTCGCCGTGGCCAGCACGCCTCTTGGGTTGGCACCAAGTGGGTCAGGTCCTCACGGGACAGAATCACCCAGGTTGGAAAAGCCCTTGCAGCTCCTCCAGCCCAACCACGACCCTCCCCCTGACTCTTCCCAACTCCCCCAGACCCCTCAGCGCTGGCTCAGCCCGACTCTTCAACCCCCCCAGGGAATCCCGGGGACTCCCCCCTGCCCTGGGCAGCCCATTCCAACGCCCAACAGCCCCTTCTGCACAGAAATCCTTCCTCAGAGCCAGCCTGACCCTGCCCTGGGCAGCTTGAGGCCATTCCCTCGGGGCCTGGCGCTGGGGCCTTGGCTCCAGAGACTCATCCCCCCTCTCTGCCCGCTCCTGGCAGGGAGTTGCAGGGGGCCAGGAGGTCTCCCCTCAGCACCCTTGCAGGGTGGCTCGGTGGTGGGGGGGGCAGCTCTCCCCCCGCTGGGGGTCTCTGCAGCCTGTCCCACGCCACTGGGCTGATCTCCCACGGAGCTGTGGGAGCCGTCGTGTGCTGTGAGGGGGAGGAACAGCCCGGAGTCCACAAGTCAGCAGGTGCCCCGCACGCTGCCAGCACCCGGCACGGCTTCAGAGGTCGCTCTGCGCGTGTCTCGGGTGGTTGTTGCTTCCCACCTCCTGCTTGTGCTGGAAGTGACTTCTGCAAAGTGTGGATGGAGAGAGAACTGCAGAAGGACCCATCTAAATTAATGTTAGTGAAGCTGCTTTCAGAGTGCACCGAGGGCCAGAAAGAAACAGCAGGTTAAAAGGAAAACACAGTGAATATTTGGAAGCCTTCTAAAGGGCAGCTCAGGAACGGCACTAACAATGCCTGCCGAAAAGCACCAGCATTAAGCACACTTTGGGATGAGAACACCCCATCTTTAGAAACTGCGGCATTATTTTCTAGTAGAAAGGACGATGAAGAGGTATAATTTATAGTAAATTATCGTGTGGGTAATGGATGTGGAATTTGAAGGATGTGAAAGGTGAACGGTGTTTTGTAGCTCCGCTTTGGCAACCGAGCACTGTGAAGGCTGCTGCTGGAAAAGTACCCACGGTACAGCCCAGGAGTTCATGTGCCACCTGGGTTTATCTCAGACAGGAGCCAGACTTGTGCAGCTGTAAAATGGCTTCCACGCTTTGACAAACTCAGAGCAAACAAGTAAGAGTGAAGAGGATCCGGTGCCGGCCGTGGGATGGAGGCGAGCGCCAGCGCTCCTGTCGGGGCGTGTGGGCATTCCTCGGGCAAAGGGCAGAGCCAGGGCTGCGGCTGGTGCCGCAGGACCGTGGCCTGGTCGGGGAGCTGTTAATAGTTTAGTCTGAAATAATTAACAGGACCGTGCACAGCTGCCTCGCCGTAATGAGCCAGTGACAGTGCAATTTATTAGAGTGATGTATTACAGGGTAACGGTAATGAGAAATGCAGGGACCTAATTTTGTAAGACTTAGATCAGTTCGGTTGTTTTTTTTATAAATGAACATTGTTTTACTAATCACGGAAGATTGTTAGAATTATTATTTTATTAGTACTTTTCAAAACTATTTGAATTACAGCTGCGTTTTTCAAAATCCAGCTGGGAGCATGTGAACATGTGTCTGAAATACCAATGTTGTTGCAGTGGAAAAGTGTCACCAGTGTTTGCAAATGGCTTGATAAGGAGGTGGGTTGGAGCGGGGAAAAGGTTTGAATCCTTACCTAGGTAGGAGGCTTCTCCCTGTAGGTAAGCAGGATTTTTCCTAAGTAAGGATTTGTTTCCTATTGGACTTCCCTGGCCTTTCTCTCCACTCTGTGCCCACCAGGGATGGAGGATGAGGAGAGGCTCTGTGCCCACCAGGGTTGGAGGATGAGGAGAGGCTCCGTGCCCACCAGGGATGGAGGATGAGGAGAGGCTCTGTGCCCCCCCGGGGCTGGGGCTGGGGCCGGGGGAGGCGATGAGGTGAGCGGGGTGGCAGCAGCCCCGCCGGGCAGAGCGTTGCCTCGCTGCCGGCACAGGGCTCCTTCCTCCTCGGGTTATCATCCCTGTCACCGGAGCTTTCCTCTGGGGCAGCCCATCTCCTGCAGCGCCAAAGTTTACTGACACGGGAGATTTCTCGGATGCTTGTGATAAAATATTCAGAGCTTCCTGCCAGCGGGGGAGGTTACGGGTAAGAGGGACTTCCCACAAGCTCCCAAGGGACTTTCACCAGGGCCTTTACACCTTTGAAATTGTAACCAGAGCTCTTGGTGGAGGTGACAGACTTCCTGCCTGGGCAGTACATAGGGCTGAAGCTGCTGCTGGGGGCCCTGAAGCCAACAGTCCTGAGCCCCTGAGCACCCCTCGGTGATGGGCTCCTGCCTGAGGAGCTGTATATAGGGATGAGGAATGAAGAGTTCCTTTGCTGGATCAAATGAGATTTGGATGAGAAGGGATGGAAAACATCCTTTTGTTTAAGCCAGGACTAGCTTACGATGTGCTGAAATAAGCTGAGCGTGCACCCAGATGAGCACTGTGGTGGCTTGGCTCTGGGATCAATAGTAAAAGCTCGTGGCAATAACTTTTTGGGACAGTCAAGCAAGATCTGAATCTCAGCCTTACTTTGTGCTGGCCTAGTGCGTTTGTCCAGGGAAAACGGGAGAGAAAGAGTAAAGGGAAAAGGCACTTAAACCCCCCTGAAGCTAAATAGTGATTGCGCTGCCTGAAGTCATCGAGTTTCCTGGTTGAAGAGGTCAGGAGAAAACCACAGGAAAGAGTCGCGGAGACGGGGCTGTGGGGCTCCCACCGCAGGTCCTCCTTGCGTCACCGGCGCACGTGGCCTGGCGCTCCGTGGCACCTCGTGACTCTGCCGAGCCCGGGGTGTCCAGCGAGGTTGGTCCGTGCCTCACACCAGCATTTACCACGGAGCAGCCGAGCTCGTGGGTCCCCTGGGTCCGGGGACCTCGGGACTGCGTCCCACATCGCGCCGTGCCCTCGGGGCCCGTCAGCTCTCTGGGCTGAGCCGGGGCAGAGGACGTGCCCGCTTTGGGCTGCCGATGCTTTGCACCACTAAGACCAGGGGCCAAGACTCTACCGTCTCCAAAATAAACCCCCAAAATGCGCATTAGCCGGGGTGCCAGGGCCTTGGCGCGAGCTGTTGCGCTTTGCTGAGCCGATCTGCTCCCACCGGGCTGCAACACTTGTGAACTTAAAAATAGCCAGAGGTGCGAGCGAGGAAGGCTGGAGCGTCGGGGGTCCCTGGCAGAGCGGGTGTCCGTGCTGGGCGGATCCCTCAGCGGGGCACGGGGAGGCACGTGTGCGTGCACGTGGGCCGGGGGTGAAGCCCCGTCTTCGCCTCCCAGCCTGTTTTGGTTGGGCTGGATGGGGCTGACCTCTGGTGCAGGCAAAAGCATAAATGGGTGAGAAGGAATGGGATTTTGGAACATATTAGGTCACTTGTTCAGTTGGAGAGCAGCGTGTGTCAGAGGTCCAACAGTTTGTTTTTAGAAGGGTTTTTAAGCATTAATCATTCAAGATGTTTTCCTGGGAGTGGTTTGCAACATGAGACTCAGTGGCCAGCGTAGCGTTGGGGTTTTATGGGATTAGTCAATTCACTGCGGCTGAAAGGTCTCTAGTAATACAACAGTTAAATTTGTACTTTTCCACATGGCTGAGCCGTCAAGGAGCTAACCAGGAGTGTAAAAAATGTAAACAGGGGAGTAAGCTTTGTGCCAGCCATGAGGCAGGGAGGGGGTTTTCGCGCAGAGTAGTCGTCACCTACTCTTTTATTTATTTTTTTTTTCTTCCAGAGTTGCAAATAATCACAAGCAGAACCTGATGACTGTTGCTAATCTGGGTGTGGTATTTGGGCCAACGCTGCTTCGACCTCAAGAGGAAACAGTCGCTGCCATTATGGACATCAAGTTTCAGAACATCGTGATTGAAATTTTAATAGAAAACCATGAGAAGGTAATGGCTTTACTTGCTTCTTTCTGTGCAGTTAATTTTTGACAACGAATTTGTCTCGGCCCCCTCTCCCAGGGCCCCGCTGCTCCCCGTGGCCGCCGCAGACGGCGGGGTTGTGCGCGCGAGGGCAGCAGCTGGCACCTCCCAGGCGCTGCCGCAGCGATGGCCACGACTCGGGATGGGGCGTAGGGGCTCCAAAACCGGCGGTTCTTGGGCTGTAGTTGCATAACCAGCGCTGCTTTTTATGGTTGTCTCTGTGTGAGTCGGCGTGTCCATGTCTTCATCGCAGAAATCCCCCTTTTCTCCCCTTTCTGTTGCTTAATGGGAATTTGTCCTCAGTTTGAGGAGGGATGAGGGCTGAAGGAAACCAGAGTGAGACGCACGCTTAGGCTGGCTTCCTGCTTTTCTGACTAAAGCCGGGTTTATTCAACTGTGGCTTCATCCGCAACGTTGATCTCCTGAATTACGGTGCATTTGTGTTGGTTGGCTGTAAGGATGTTCTTGTCTGTCAGCGGAGCAGAGGCGGCTCGGTGGGGCCGTGGTGCTGGTTGTCCCTCGCCACCGGCCGCGCGAAGAAAACGCCGTTTCTAAATTCAAACAGTTCCCTGATCACGATTGTGTGTTTGTCTTGTTTCTGTTGGAAAGAAATAACCAATTTGTGCGTTCGGGCTGTGAAGGAAGAAGCAGGCTTGCCCCCGGCCGGGGCAGGGTGGCCGCTGTGGCGTTGGCGCTTTGCTCGTGGAGGTCTGGGAGGAGGTTGTTGCAGGTCGAGGTTGGGGCTGAGCCTCTGGCACGTGGCACAGGTGGCAGCCCCGGGGCACGGCTGCGGGGGGCTGCGGAGGGGCAGCACACACGCGACCGGTGGGGACGGAGAGACAGTTGTATGTTATCGGAGAGATTGCTTCCATGGGTGCTTAAAGGCCACAATATTTATTTAGGACAGAGGAGCTGACTCTTCTCCTCTGCATGGAATGTGATGGCAGCGATGGCGTAAGGACGAGCCTGCGGCTGTGAGCAAAGCCCATCTCCCCCAGCCCTGCTCCCGCGTGGAGGAACCAGCACGAAACCTCGTGCTGGCCTTCGGTGGTCCTGTCCGTCCGTCTGTCCCCTCCGGTTCCGTGCAGGGGAGCGCTCGCTGCCTCTCCCCACTGGTGCTGAGCTCTTCGGCTGCGTCACGAGCGTCACGGCATTGCTGTGAGCGGGTTTTATCTCCCTTCCCCTTGCTGTGCTTTATGGAGCCTTTCCCTCTTGGGCCCCTAGAGAAACATGTCTTTAGACACTGGATTTTTTTCCTCCTGAACTGAGTCTCTTGCTGTGCCAGCCGAGCCCTCCGTCAGCTGCAGGGCAATCGAGGACAGGTTTCTGCACTGATCACATCTGGGTGGGCTGTGGGGCTCGTCTCTGCTCACGAACCACATCACAGCTCCTACCCCAGGGCGTCCTGCCGCTCCTTAGACGTAATTTATGGCACCAGCAGAAGGGTGAATCCTCGTGTTGGTTGCATACATTCGTCACCAGTTAGTGCTGCAGGTGGGTGTACCTGCTGCCCAGGGCGCTCGGATGTTGCAGGATGCGGAGCTGCCCTCACAGGGCTCCCGGGGCTCACAGGAATTACGGGGCTCCCGGGGCCGGGGCTGTCTGAGGCTCCCTCTTCACCCAAGGACGCTGTGAGCAAAACCCCTGCGAACCCGTGTCCCCATTTCTCCAGGGCTCTTGGGAAAAAGATGCTGGGAAGGAGGGAGATAGGAAAGAGGTAACTCCAGGAAAGGAAAATCTTAAATGTGGTGTTAGTGCCGGTTCAGCTCCCGCTTTAGGACTGTTTCGTTTCAGTGTATTTCTTAATTTGAATTGATTTGGGCTCATTGAAGGTTCCCCGCAGAGCTGCCATAGGTGATTAGCAATAAGCAAGTTGCTTGCGCTTGTGCTGCTGGTGCTTTATATTGTTTTACACCAGTGACTCACAGACACTGTTTATGATTAAGTACAGTCACAGGGAAAATGTAATTGATTTGAATGGTTCCTGGCAATCAGCAACTGTCTGCTATTACATTATATTTCCCCCAGGTAAGTGGAATGCCTCTCCCGTCAAAATTACTGTTGTCATTGTG
Organism: Athene cunicularia; assembly: GCF_003259725.1. Taxonomy (NCBI): domain Eukaryota; kingdom Metazoa; phylum Chordata; class Aves; order Strigiformes; family Strigidae; genus Athene; species Athene cunicularia. The sequence goes on along the minus strand of NW_020799117.1, from coordinate 1,241,874 downwards.
TAACCAAAAAAAAAAAAAAAGCAAGCTTGATGGTGACATCTCTTGGTCTGAATAACTGCTGGCAGCTTGTTTACATGATGGCTTCAGTAGGGTTATCTGACTGCCGGGGCAGGGGAGAGGGTTTCGGGGGGGTACTCAGTGTCCCCCACTCTCCTGCCTGCGTTTGCCATCACCCCACCTGAGATTCAGCTCATCTTCCACCTGAGATTACCTTCAGGGAAACACATTCGTCCCGAAGCCATAGAAGTATCAGAGAAGGGTGCTGGAGGATGCGGGGCCGATCTAACGCGGGGCCTCGGGGATAACGTGTGCCCTGCGCGCCCGGTGCTGCCGATGTGCAGGTTGGAATCACAGTCAGCAAAACAGGGACGTTCTCAAGGTTCCCAGAACAACTGGTAAATTATGGTTTGCTCTCTGCTGCCAGAGCATCCGACACAGACCATTAAACCCTGTGTGTAATCCAAAAAGTGAAATTGTTTCTGGAGATTTAACAGGTTTCCAGGTCTCGGATCCAAATTGTTTGTTTTACTCGCAGTAACAGCAGTAAACTCTGAGATGGTTTTTAGAGCTTCTCAGACATGTTCTCCTTGAGGTCTCTGCACATCAAGGTATCTCAGCCCTTGTGTATGTCACAGAATCCCAGAACCATCTTGACTGGAAAAGCCCTTGAGGCTCCTCCAGCCCCACCATGACCCCCACCCTGACCGTTCCCAACTCCCCCAGATCCCTCAGCGCTGGCTCAGCCCGACTCTTCAACCCCTCCAGGGATCCCGGGGACTCCCCCCTGCCCTGGGCAGCCCATTCCAACGCCCAACAGCCCCTTCTGCACAGAAATCCTTCCTCAGAGCCAGCCTGACCCTGCCCTGGGCAGCTTGAGGCCATTCCCTCGGGGCCTGGCGCTGGGGCCTTGGCTCCAGAGACTCATCCCCCCTCTCTGCCCCCTCCTGGCAGGGAGTTGCCGAGGGCCAGGAGGTCTCCCCTCAGCCTCCTCTTCTCCAGACTGAACCCCCCCAGTTCCCCCAGCCGCTCCCCAGCAGACCTGTGCTCCAGACCCTGCCCCAGCTCTGTTGCCCTTCTCTGGCCACGCTCGAGTCACTCAATGGCCTTTTTGGGGTGAGGGGCCCAGAACTGAACCCAGGAATCGAGGGGCGGCCTCCCCAGTGCCGAGCCCAGGGCTCAGATCCCGTCCCTGTCCCTGCTGGGCACCCCAGTGCTGACACAAGATTCTGATACGTGTCCTTATGGTTAGAGTTGTCACTGGGAGCTGCTGCTCTGCGGGTGATGTCCCACGGGTTGCACTGGCACCAGATCTTCTGGAAGCGTGGGACAACGGTGGGATGAGAGTAGCACTGGGGCTGGGGGAGGAGGGGACAACGGCTCCGTTCGCCCGCCAGGTACCACAGCACGCAGGAACCCTGGAAAAGCCGAGCAGGAGCGAGGTGCCCAGCGCTCTGCCCAACGCTACCCAACAAAATGTCAAATTGGTACTTAATAAGATACATCCATTAGTGATTCTCAGCATTTTCTGTGTACGGTTGTGAACACAGTGCATTAAGGTAGTGTGTTATAAAACGTATCCTGATGATATATTAAATGGATATAATTAAATGGATCAAATGATTTTTCTCCTATGGCTCTGGAGATGTTGCCATGACAGGCAAACCAGGAGTGTATCCTGTGCCTGGTTACTCAAGTGACTGGCATTTAACACCGTATTTCTGATCTAAAAATGAAATGTTAGCCAAAAGTGATATTGAAATGTTATTCCATTGGACAATTGCAGATGTCCATCCATTTTCTTTTCCAAAGCTTAAACTTTTATAGCTCTCTTGAAAAGGCCATTGTTCTGAAGTGTTACAAAATTAAGAGATTGATTTACTGTCTTGATGATGTTCCCTCCAGACAAGAGATTGGCCAGGTGAAATGTTAATGCAGCCAGTATTGATGACAAATAGGACACTAGTTCATGCGGGGAATTACACAGACCCAAACGCTAACCTCAGTACATGGTAAGGACTAACACTAAAGTCAGAGCCCTTCAGCACCTCGTCTTCATTTTATTCTTTTCTGTGATTAGCTGAAATGTTTAGTGATGCTGTTGGCAGTTTTAGCTGGTCCTTGTAGAAGACATTTCGAACGTCACAGCAGCTTCTCATTCTGCAGGTTCCCCACGCGAGTCCCGGTGCAGGTTTGTGTGTGGGCTGGAGCAGAGGCCAGGGCTGGGCCCTTCTCTGCTGTTACCCCAGACCCTCCTGGGTACCCAAACCCTCTGGTTTTCACCTTCCTCATCATAAAACGGGCATAACGGGGTAATCAACGCCGAGCAGGAGCATGCTGGCGGGGAGGGCTCTGACAGAGGGGTCACCAGCCCTGGCCCCGCCAGCGTCTCCAGCTCCACGGGCCGGTCGCTCTGGGAGAGGTGCAGGATAAAGGGTGTCGCAGCACCCAGGTGTGTTTCATTCAGAGGTGGGAGGGGTATCAAAAAAACCCCCTTTTAACTACCGTCTGAGGCGAGGTGCTGCCGCGTCTTTGCCGTTCTGCAGACAGAGGAGAAGGTGGTGTGGGGCCGCGAAATCGCTGCTTGCATCAGGCCGAGCGCGCACGATCCAGCTGTAAATGTGATTTATGAATCCTGGCTGCTCCTCTCCTACTCTGCCTATTAAACTGTCTCTCTCTCCCTGTTAATTGGACTCTGTGACTGGGAGAGCTATAACACAGGTTTGAGCAGCGAGGAGCATGTCTCGGCTGTTCTTGTTAAATTTAAAAAAAAAAAAAGAAACAAACCTGAGAAACTTTCCTGTGAAGAAGATTGGGGGTTTTGGAGCTGAGGGAGATGGGGCGGGAGGTTTTGGTCCGGCAGAGCTGGTTTCCTTTGCTGCGGAAGAGATCTGTGCCGTTTTCCCGTGCACCGTAATGGCAAAGGGAGCAGGTTGTTGGGGGTCTCTCCTTAGACCTTCAAAATCAGCGCTGTGCTTTTTTAAACGTAGCTTCTAATTGACTTTTCTCCACTGCGAGCGGATAAATTTAGCCCGTGTGCTTTGTGCCGCTCCGAGGTGGTAGAGAGAGCAGCTTTTAATAGCGCTGCCCCCTCCTGCACATCGCCTCCGCTCCCCTCGGCTCCGCGGGGATGCCGGGGCGGGTGGGGACGCCGAGGAGGATGGTGGTTGCGGAGCGTCGTGGAGAAAGGCCGATGCTTCTGCGGCGTCAGGAGCCCCGACTGCCCGTCCTGCCCCTTCCCCGGGGGAGCTCGCTGCTCGAGGGGCGAAGGGCGCTCAGGGAGGAGGTTGGGGCTTAAAAAGAGAAGTTGATAACACAGCCAGCAGCTGTCGGGAGCCCGAGCAGTTGTGTCGGTGCCCGCAGCGCCGGCTGGAAGCCCAAGGGCTGGGACTGGAGCACGTCGGAGCCGGCGGGAGGAGGAGATGGGTGCGTGTGCTGCTGGGCGCAGGCTGCCTGTGCCCTGCCTGCACCTCTCCTGCCTCCGCCAGCGCAGAGCCTGCGCGGGAGGGCGCGGGGCAGGCTCTGCGGTGGGGCTGTTTATTTGGGCTGATCCAGCGTTTGAACGGAAATACAAAGTTGGTTGCGGCGAGCTGGCGTGTGCAAGATGTGAAGCGCTGAAGCTTTGGAGTAAAGTTATTCCGTAACGACGTTCCAGCTGCGTTTAAAAATGCGGCCTCCTTCTAAGTGAGGCTGGTTTCAGTCACTGGGGTCATAATTCAAGAACGTATATATCTTCACTTATTAAAGACCAAAAAAAAAGGAAGCAAAAACCCGGAAGTTTATTTTCAAGTGTGCTGTGGGAAATCATCGCATACAATGCAGTTTGTAAATCAATACTTTTATCTTGCTTGATTTATACATTCCATTACATTTCCCAAGTACAATTTACTATTGAAAAGCAATTAGAAAGCGGGAGCATGTTAAAGCAGAGGCAGTGGAGCCCAGGTCAGGCGAGGTGCCCCCGGTACCAGTTTCAGGCCCCCGTTACGAGGATCCTGCCCCAGAGAAGCTGCTCTTAGCTGGCAGAGCGCCGGGCTCACGGCGAGGTCCCGGCAGCCGGGACGGGCACCTGAAGCATGTGCAGCTGTGTGATGTTTTAGCTCGGTAAGCAATGTGCTACGAATAGCCCTGCGAGCTGGCCTGAGCGCCGGCGCTGGGAAGGGCAGCCGGGGTGCTGGGGACGGCTCCTGGGGTGCTGGGGTCAGTTCTTGGGGTGCAGGGAGAGTTCTTGGGGTGCTGGGAAGGGTTCTTGGGGTGCTGAGGTAATTTCTTGAGGTGCTGGGGAGGGCTGTTGGGGTTCAGGGAGGGCTGTTGGGGAGCAGGGAGAGGGCTGCAGCAGCTGTGTGAGAAGCCGGGGAGCTGCTTCCCCCAAACTCCCATGGAACAGCCCCCTCGGAGGTGGGAACGGCTGCGGGCTGGGGTGCGTGGGGTGAGGACGAGTGGCGCTGCCTGCAGAACGCGGGGCTTGGGCTGCTGCTCCCTCCGCGGAGCCACAAGCCTGGGGGGAGTGTGTGACGGAGCTCCCCGGGCAGGGCGGGCAGCGGGGTGTCCCGATACGCACGGGCGCTCGCCCAGCGGGGGCCGGGGCCTGGACTCGCAGCCTGACACCCCGCTGCGTCCCGCTCCTCGGCCCCCACACCCGGGTGCCCGCACACAGAAGGGCTGAGGAGGAGCAGCAGCCTCAGCCACGGGGCATTTTTAGCACTGAGGGATCTGGGGGAGTTGGGAACGGGCAGGGTGAGGTTCACGGTTGGACTGGAGGAGCTTCAAGGGCTTTTCCAACCTGGATGGTTCTGGGATTCTGCATTTGACTCCGTGAGCCGGTTCCGTAGTTCCTCTCCGAGGGCTGTAAGTGCCGCCCTTCCCCTCCACCTCCTCACGCTTTTGGGGAGGGATGGGACATTAAAACCTTTGGCTAACACCTCTTGGCTCTTTAGCGTTTATTCGTATTAATCAGCATGGAGGGTTTCTGTGTGCGCGTGAGGATTTTGTTGTTGCTCCACGAGACAAAGCCATCATGTGCTGGCGGGCGCTGCGCTGGCCGGCGGGCGGCATTGGGTGGCTTTCTGCAAGGCTCCCCGGGCAGAGAGCTGCCTCTGGAATAATGGTTTTCCTGTTGGCAACCCCCGGCAGGGCCGCTCCGTGGGCTGTCAGGGGCAGGGAGAGCAGGGGAAGACACGGGGAGACGGCGTTAAATATACTCGAGCGAAGGGAGACCTTGAGAGGGCAGCACCGCTGTCATCTGAGCCTGGGGTGCCAGCAACGACACAATAAATAACCAAACGTCAACAACAAACAAAACCGCTGCCCTTTGGGTTTGTGCGGTTTTAAAATTCCAGCCCCTCGAGAAGAATGTGATTACTCGGTTTTCTGACAGCTGTGGCTGGAAGCGGCGGAGGCTTTCCCAAGGGCACCGAGGGCCGTGCTGCGGGGAAGCGAGCGTGGGGACGCGCCGGTTCGTGGTGCCCAGGGCACCATCACCTGCTGGGGCCAGGTTAGCGGGGTTCTTCCCACCTTGCCACATGCTTCCTGGGTGAAGAAGAGAGAAAAGGAGGCAGGGGCAGGAACGTGAAATTTGGGAAATCGTACCCAAAATGTTGCCTCGCTGAACGCGTTGTCTTCCTCACGCGTTGCTCTGCGGAGGGGTGCAGCCGGGGCAGGTAGGCAGCTGTTCTGTTCGACGGGGTGATGCCAAAGAACAACTTGTTTATTATTTTTAACAGATATTTAACACGGTGCCAGAGACTCCGCCATCGAACTCGCAGCTGCTGTTATCTCGCAAGAAGAGCACGGACTCGAAGCCTCCCTCCTGCAGCGAGAGACCGCTGACGCTCTTCCACACGGCGCAGCCCAACGAGAAGCGTGAGTGTGCCGAGCCGCGGCTCCCGGCTTTCCCGCTTGGCACAGTTTTTGCCCTAATCGTAACGAATGGATTGTAATTCCCGTGCCATTCCCATGCAATTTTAGTGGTGTCAGTGGAAGAGGCGACTCCCGTAACCAGATCAGGCTTCGGTTTTCCCTGCTGTCGCGTTGACGGGGAGTGTGAAGATTGCCTGGCATCCGAGCCCGCAGCCAGGGCCTTGCACTGAGGCCGCGCTGGCCGGGTATAGGGTGTTGCTGCCCCTTCCCCACCTGACGGGCCCCGCTCTCATGTTCCTCCAGCCCCTTCTCGCCGCCGTCAGCTGCCGGAATGCTCCCCCATGCAATGGCACAGCGCATGTGCCCAGGGTGGGCGCCCACCGCGTCTCCGACCCTTTTTGGGTGCCCTCAGGCACTTTGCCTTTTAAAGACATGAAAACCCAGCCAGGAGGTTCTGCATTTTTCTGAGGATTATGTACCACAGCAGTTTAAAAATGTTGAGGATCATCTTTCCATTTCTGTCACTAATTGATGCTCCAGATATTTAGGAGTCAGCGCCCCGTCCCTACTCATGGTGGGGGGCAGAAATGTGTCTGCTCAGGCTGTTGCTTCAGGTTGCAGCGTGAGCCCAAGCCCCGGCTCTTCCCGTCCCTCCTGGCCATGCGCTCCCAAGCCTTGCCCAGGCTGCTCCTGGAGCTGGCTGGCTGCACAGGGAACTGTCCCAGTTGGATAAAAAAGCAGGAGAATAACCTGGGGAGCAGAACAAGTGCTCGGGGGCTCAGCCTGCTTTGCTCGGGCTGGGGGGAGCGCCGGGAGCGGGGAGCAGCGGAGGGCTGGAGTTAACCTGTCTCCCCAGGACTTGAAACCCCGAGGTGGACGGGGTGGTTGCTGTGTGCTTTGCTGACTCTCAAAACATGTGGGCCTGTCTGCCTCTGATTGAGTTACTGTTAATTATCAGGCACTCGCATTTCGGGGGATGTCCTGGCCGTACACGTGGGTTTAAGGAAGCAGTGGCAGCCCCAGAGCGTGTGCTGGAAATAGTGCCTCGCATGGCTGTCAGTGGAGCCTCAAATATCAGAAGCTGCTTTTGAAAAAATTCAGCCCAAGTAATTTATTTGCTGCTAACTAAGCAGTTGCTCGTTAGACTCTAGAGTCGCCTGGCTGCTGGAGCCTCCATGTACCGTCCTCCCCTTGCCTGGAAGAACTGAGTTCATTTCTTCATTTCTGCGTGCATTTATTCCCACGAGAAGCAATGTTTTCTCACCTTTCCTCCTGACAGTCCGTAATCTCCTGTGTCTAGGGGAAGTCACCACCCTTTTACTCAGTGTTTGCCATCCCTGCTGCATGTGTCAGGCTTTAAATAGGTATTGGAAGAGGTAAAGGTGGCTGGGAGGAGCCCCAGGCACAATGGGAACGCTGAAGGCATGCTGCAGGGGCCGTTCATCTGTGAAACAAAGACATAGTAAGATCTGTATAGCTGGAAATTGAAGCTGGACACATTCAAAGCATTAACAGAGTGCATATTTTTTAAGACTGAGAGCAATTTAACGGTAAGAAGTTAAGTAGGACAGTGAATTTTCCATTACCTGAAATCTGTTCATCGAAGTCAGGTATCTTTCTAAGATTTTCACTCAAATTCATCATGCAAAGCTGTGTAAAAGCAAAAATTACAATGTTCAACAGACAGGATCAGGCAAGAGAGCAGAGCAGACGATAGTCATTATTTTGTTGTTAAACGTTCACATTTCTGCCCACAACTGACCCAGGAACTGGATATTGTGAAACGAGTGTCATTAACACAGCAAATACACCATTTTGTCCCTTATCAGTTGGTCATTATAAACAGCGTTCTGGCCCTTGGCTCGTATTTTGTTACTCGGAATGCTTTTGTCATCACTTCTGTGCTCCCCGTGGACAGCTGTTACCGAGGTGCCCTGGGTCAGGTTATCAGCCACGCTGCGCTCCGGCCGGGGCTGGAGGGGAGCCCGGGGAAGCTTCAGTGAGGCTCCCGTGGCTCTGTTTGACTTATTTTCCATTAAGCTTCTCACAAGGCTTTGGGTTAAGTGGTGAAAACTCAAACTCAGGTCGACGTGTTGCTGGTTCTTGAGCTGGAAGAGGGGGGCTGAGACTGGCTGAGCAGTTCAGCGACGGGAGAGTTTGTTGTTTAGCGAAGGGGAGACACCCCCCCCGCCAGCTCTTCCGCGTGAGGGAGAAGAAACACGCCTTAGCTGACGGGCAGTTCTGCTCGCGTAGCTGTAAGACCGAATTAAATCTCATGGCAAAGAATCCTTCACAGAAGCTTTTAAAAACATGAAGCAAAATACAGTATCAGGCTTTTGAAAAGGAGGAAATAAAATCAAGCAAGAGTCTCAGATTCTGCCATTCATCTCCCTTCCTCTTTAGATGAAACACTTCCAGTTTCTTGGCTGATAGGGGCTTTAATTCAGTTTTGGCCGGTCGCTAGCTCTGAGATTAGGCAGACAATTGACACTGATTTGTTAAGCTTACAGAGCTTATTTTCAGACTTCAGCCTTGGGCAGAAAATGTTTGGAAATAATAAGACGTGGTGTTAGACCTCGCAGCCTCCCGTCCGGCTGGGGGGGCTCAGCGGGGGCAGCCCCTGGGCTCGGCCACCGCGGCACGCTCCGGAGCTGCTCTGTCACAGCACAGCTCAACACCTGGCGGATGCAAAAAATAGAGGAGTGATTTGAGTTGGCCTTTGGGGTTTTGAGGTCTGTAGGCAGCTTAATTTCGCTCTTATTTCATCTGCTGGCTCCCGCGTCTGCCTGTCAATATTTGTGGGGTCAGCCCTCTGCTTTTCCTCACTTTTGCCTCTTCTCACGTTCTGCGTGGATAATCTTTTTCATCATAAAGTGCTTATGCCTTCCGAGTCCCTTCTGGGGGAGCTCAGAGCTTCGTGTGAGAGGACGTGGGGCTGCGGCGGGACCCGGCGTGTGCCCCTCTGTCAGTCTGGGCCCCCCTGTGACACCCACAGCCTGCACCCCCTGTGACACCCACAGCCTGGCCCCCCTGTGACACCCACAGCCCGCAGCGCCGGCACAAACCCACCTCCTGCTGCTGGGGCTGGGCCCAGAGCACGACCCAATAAATGTCTTTAAATTGGTCCCTCTGGGGAAATCGCTGTGAGCTTTTCGTGGTTTCAGGCTTCTTGTCTGAGCCACCGTATGGCTCAAAGCTCATGAGATTGTTTGTATTTTCCTTTTGGCGCATCAGACAGTGGGAACCGTGGCCGGGCAAAACCCCCGACTGGGGAGGTTGGGGGAACACAGCCGGGGACAGGGGTGCGTGCGGTGCTGGTTCCTTGGTGGCTCATGGAGATCAAGGTTCACGAATTGCAATTTCAGGAACGTGTTGACGCGTATCAGCACAACTAACATATCCTTGGCTTTGGCTAATCTCTGGAAGATAAGTTCAACCTGAGCTAAACCAAGTTTTAGCCCTTTCTTGCTGCCCTGTAGGCACTGATTTTGTCCAGGTACCAGGAGAACGGGGCGTGACAAGGAGCGTTAGACTCTGCTCTTTCCCCGGCACCCACAAACCTGTCGCCAGCGTAGGCTTTTCTCTTGGAAGCGGTGGCAGAGAGTTGTCACAACGTCGTGCTCCGCTGTGCCCGAGACAACCCCCTACCAAGCTATTGGACAGAAATGTAGGTGGGTTTTGTCTGCTGTACGCTCAGGATTGACTTTTCCTGTACCCCGGGAGTTCCTCTGGCACTGTTCTACCCTTCTTTAAATGTGTACGGGACGCAGATGAGCACTACACATTCTCCTAACACAAGCGGAGGTGTGCAGTTTAAAGGGATCGAGAGTAAGGGACTCCCCGTCACTGTGTGCTTTTTGGTAGTAATTTGATCATATTAGTGTGCACTGGAAAAACAATTTTTTAAAAGATTTATCACTGAAGTAGGACTCATTATGTTTTCCACCAGGTGCCTATCTTTGAGGAAAACTCCATCGCAGAAGTAACAATTCTCTGCTTTCCGTGCCATCAGTGATGATAATTGCTTCTCACAATTACAATTACTGATTATACGGAAAAGGCATCTTATGAAAACGAATTAATGTGATTTTAGGTAATTTGGCGTAGAGCTGAGGAGGGAGCCCATGCTGCGGATGTCGGTTTGGGATGCATAATATTTTCATTCCTCACTGCTGAAGTTACACAAATAAGGGGAAGTCTCTTAAGAGAGTATGCTCGAGGGAAACAAGAAACTCCAGGAAAGCCCCAGACCGGTGGCAGAGCAGCGCCGGCGTTTGCCCAGCGCGGTGCCGGCAGCACGGTGGCAGGAGCGGGCAGGAGTGGGCACGAGGCACTATTTCAGACTGGGTATAAAGCCAAGTTTCTGACCCACAGCTGCTCTGTATTTCGGAGGAGCTGAGCCGAGGTGGAGCGGGGACCCCGTCCCCTTATAGACCCGGCCAGGACGGATCGATGGCAGTTGACGTCCAGTGGTAGGCTGAAGCATTTTTTGCCGAGATAAACGTCAGTTGGGTGATCTGTCCTCTTCTTGTTCTGAAACGTTATCCTGCTGTCACACGAATGCTCAGTCCCATGGCACCCGATTTCAGTCACAGAGAAATCCATTCCTGCATGTAGTTTGCATTTTAATTTTTTTCAGGTTGTGTGGTACTTTGGATGCCTTTAGGAACATAAAATATTAATGCCTTGAGAAAAATGAATATTTTCTTACTAAAAAAGGTATTAATTTAAAATGGAGCTGCAACTTTTTTTTTTTTAAAAAAAAAAAGAAGTGCCTGGTATTTGTTGTAGTTTAATGTACAAAACTCTGTTAGCTGACTGCCTGTCTTCTGAGATGCGGTGAGGTGCTGCCCCGTTTGCGTTAGGGCCGGGGTTATTACCAGGAGCGCTCGGCGCCCAGCGCTACGCTCGTGACTCGTGTGTGCGGTGGCAGCTCTGTCTGGTGGCTGATGGTTCTTGGGTTTTGATGTTTTTTTTTTCAGAGGAGAACAGGAACAGCATCATCAACTCCAGCCTGGAATCCGTCATCTCTTCAAACGTAAACAGCTTCCTCAACTCCAACAGCGCTCCCCAGCCCAGCCTGAACTCAAGTGATCTTGAACTAGAAGTAATTAAACCCAACAGGCCAAATTCACTGTAAGTACAGTGGTAATTAGTGTTTTATAGGCTCTCTGTCCTTAATCTTTAATCACGGCTGTTTCTTACTCTTAATCCCAGCAGTTTGTTGAAGAATACAATTTAACATTTTAATTTTTAATGGGTGCCTAGCATGTGCCCTGCATTTTTAACTCAGTCTAAGTGGTGGAATTAGTTACTGTGGGTTATATCTGGTGGTGAGTTTCAGCTCTAATTATTTTGCACATGTGGAATACTTTTCGAGCAGAACTCCGCATTGCCGCTCGGGCTGCTCGACCCATCTGGTGATAACTCCAGCGAACACAAAGGACTTTTTTCTTCTGAGTTAAATTCGATGACTCCTGTCAGTACAGTTGATCTCCAGCCAAATCTGTGCCATTGCTTCTGCTATTGCTTCCTTCATCTGGAAAGTTCAAGGGAAAAAATAGCGACCTTAGCAATGACTCCCTGGGGAGGGCTGAGTTATTTATGAAGTCCCCTGAACTTGACACAGCTGAGCCCTCGCGCCGATGGCCGCCTCTGCTGGGGGAATTTCCTTCCTGCCGTGGCTCTGCCGGGCCCGATAGCATTTTCCCACAGAACCTCCTCTCCTCGCACATGTGAAGATCTGCTCAGATCTTCAAGCGCCGTCGCAGCCCTTGCAAGCCGCAGGCAGTTTCCCCCGCAGCGCTCCTCGGCACGCCCCTGCCTGTCCCCGCGGGTCGCCGGCAGGAACGCTGCTCCCTCCACGGCGGTTTATGGCCTCGCTGCAACGCGGCGACCTTCACGATTGAGGGAGACCTTCCTTCCCACCCCTCCCGTCCTCCCACGGGCCCCAAACACTTCCAGTTCCCACTCAACCGTAGAAGCCCCCAGCCCCCGGGGGAGCAGACAGCGACATTTTTGCCTGGTTATCAGCAGGATGGCGAAGGGCTCGGGATGGATGAGTGCCAGGGCAGGTGCTGGTGAAGGTGGTGGAACCCATTGCTGTTGTGTTGGCTGGCGGCAGGGGCTGGGCTTTGGGGGGGCTGCGGCACAGTTTGCGGGGCAGAAGGGTAAGTAGGTAAGTACCCAGCGGGCAGCCGGCGCTGCTGCCCGCCTCGGCGCGCCCGCGACAGGGGACAGGCTCTGGCTGCCATCCACCCGCTCTGCCTCGCTCCTCGCCGCTGCTGCCACTAAAACCGTGAGCTGCCTGAGCGCCCGACCCACCCGGCGCCTCCTCGGCCTCTCCTGGCGCTGCCTGCGGGAGCGGGGCTGTGGGACTCGGGTCCCTGCCTGCCTGCTGCCTGTGGATCTACCTGCTGCCAGAAAATCGCCTGCAGCAGAGTTGTGGTGGCAGAATAGAGCATCCAAAAGGTAGGACACCTCTAAACCAGGGCTGCGCGTGACGTGTGTTATGTACTGAGTAAAGTTGCCTCGATATCTCCCGCCCGCACTGGTGGTTGAACTCTGGAAGTCGGTCTCATACCATTCCCCCAGAGGATGCTTTTAGTTTATTTATCCTTTGACGGGGGGGAAAAAAATGATGTGACTTACAATAGAGCAAGGTTTGCGAGCCTGAGTCTTGCTGTGACCCTACAGGAATCGTTTGCCAAATTTGCAGTTTTTCAAATTCCAAGAGTTGCCTCTTCCCAGTAATTCCGTTTTTAAAGGAAGTCATAAAGAAGCTCAGCAGAATAAATCCGTTAAAGCTATGTGGGGCTTTGGGGAGCGGAGGCGTCTTGCTGTTACCGAGGAATTAAGTGAGCAGACTGGCAGCAAAACCATTTGCTTGCCGCCAGTTAAGGGGCTTTTACAAGTTTGTGAAGTGAAACAGTGATTATCAGGGCAGCTCTTGTGACGCTGACAACGTTTGTGGCATTTGGTACTTTTCCTCAAATCCTGTGATTATGTGGTAATTTTTACACACGCAGGAATACACACGTTCCCAGTCAATGCTGAGCTAAAGGTTGAAAAGCGAGCCTTAAGGTGGGCGAACAGTACCACAAAATAAATATTTTCTTCTGTATAACCCCAAATATTTAAATATCTTTAACCCAATCTTTCGACGAGAAAAGAAGCATCTGACTTTTATTCTTTTTAAACAGTAGGTATAGATGTCACGTCAGCCCCTGTGTGCCCACACAAGTCTGTGCCTGGGGTTTTGGCAGGTCCGGGGTGCTTTGCTCTCGGTGGCGGAGCGCTCTGGGGGGTGTTGGTTTGCCGTGGTGAGGATGAGGAGGGTGAGGAGGGCTGCCCGCAGCAGGTCTGTCCCTCAGCCCTGTCTGAATGGGGCCGGTATCCTGGCAGCTCTGTCGTTGCTGCTCTGCAGAACTACCCAAGTAATGTCTCTATAAAGCCGCCTCTGGTTTTTAGGCAGCGGAGTAATCTGGGTTTGCGGGAAGCCTTGGGCCTACGCACGCTGCCCTCGGTCTGTGGGGTCTGTTACTGCCGTGCAGGGGGCTCTGGTGCTCCCCTGTAATTACTGGACCCACAATTAGGGTAATTGGCAGTGGGGAAGGTCTCAGGGTGCCTTGCCCTTTGTGCTCCTTCAACTACTCCGCCAAATTCTCTGCCAGTGATGTGAGACCCATCTATGAGCTCTGCTTCAGGACTTTGGGGTTTTTTCTTGCATTCTTCACCATTTTCTGTAATTTTTTGGCCGTGGACCAGGGCCATCCTGTTCGAGGGCCCGTTCAGGAGGGGTTGGCTTTGGGGCAGCCTCCCACGAGTTGATCAGCTGCCTGAGCCTGGGAGCCAGCGCTCGCCAAAACTCAAACCCTGCAGCTGAGGAGCTCTAAGATTCCAGGTGTGCGGAGGCCAGGAAGTCCTGCTTTCCTCCTTGAAAGAAAAAGGGATTTCTTTCTGAACAAGAAACACGTTAAGAGGACAAGTACAAAAGAATCCTGGATTCGGTGTTTCCTTCCCTTCGAGGCAGGGACCTCTGCTGCCCTAACAGGACAACAGCAAAGGTTAGTGAATTAATTAAAACTACTCCAGCCCAGAATTTGACTTACTCCTATTTTCTGCTAAATGCATCACTGAAAAAAAACGGGCTGATGGAGATATCGGTGCAGGGGAAATGCCTCATTAATTAGGGCCTTCTGCTTTATTCTGAGGTTTGGTGCCTTTTGCTGTGTCTCTTGCCCCCAGCAGGCACGGTGACCCCGGTGCTCCGCAGCAGGCAGAGCGTGACAGCTCTGATGGGTAAAACACACTTTTTCCTGCTGGTCCCAAGGTACCAAACTCTGGGCTGTGCTCGGGGAAGCTGCGAGGTTGTGTTGCCCCGAAGCTGTGTCCACCGTGGCGCCAGCGGCCGGGCCGGCTCTGTGCCTGACGCTGTCACACTCCCCGTCGCTGGTTGCCTCCTCCCCACAGGCCGCAGCGGAGTTCAGAGCTGCCACCTCTGTCCTTCCAGCCGTGGCAGAGCCCGAGGGGAGTGTCCCCACACGTGGCGCTTCGCATTGGGCACGCGGGAGCTGGGGGAGCTCCTCACCCTCCGCAAAAACGCTTGGGGAGACTGCAGGGAAAGGACTTGGGTGCCTTTGACCTTCCTCTTATTAAGCTGAAAACTGATGTTCTTGTGGAAATAACTCCTGTGGACCTCAGCGGGAGACGTGTTGGGACTACTGATGTTAAGGACTGCAAGTCTGGGGGATTTCTTGTTTTCCTGTCGCTGCAGCGAGCGCTGGTGCGATCAGAGGTTGCCTTCCAATGCGTGATGCTAAAACCCACGAACGCTCTGAAACTAGAGATATTTGAGCGCTTGTTTACAAAAGCTTCTCAGCTCCTTTCTGAATGCTTTGAGTATCCCGGGGGTCTGCTCCGTGGGCGGCTGAGCCGGTTCCTAAATCCCCCCTGTGAGCGTGTGCCGTTGTCCCCCAGCCCCAGGCTGTGAGGAGCGTTGCAGCAGCGACGGCCCGTCCCGGAGTCCCCCCGCCCTTGTCCCCATCCCTGTCCCCCCGCCATGGGCGTCGTGGTCCTTCTCCCACTTGCCTTCCCTCCAGCGTGGTCCTTCACCAGCCAGGAGGGAAATTGTTTTGCTGCAGGGCAAAGGCTCTTCCTTCCCAGCCACCAGTCGGGGTTTTACTATGGGAATGCATTTATTTAGTAGAGCTGGGTTTATTTTTATGGAAAAACCGCTCTGGGCGGGAGTTGTACTCGGTGAGTCAGCAGGACTCCGCTGCCCCGTGCCAGGAGCTGTCACTGCGGGCGGCGGGGCGCAGAGGGAGCGGGGCTGCCTGCCCGAGGCCACCAAAGCCCCAGGGAGGGGGATTTGTTTTTAAATAAGAGTCTGGTTTCTTTATCCTGCCCTTTCAGAAAATGTCTTCCCGAGAAAACATGGCAAAACACGAAGCAGAAAGTGCAGTGATTCTAGCATAGATACATGCTTCAGCTGAAGTGGGGGAAGTTTTCAAGCTAGACTGTGTGATCATCAAAAGCAAAGATTTACAATTGCTGTTTTAAAATCCTTTTAAAAAAGCACCTTGCTGTGGTGGCTCTGCAGCACGTACCTGTGGAGCCTCTGACCTGGGGTGTATCGCTGCGGATAACCGACGCCTCAGTTTTGGGGTTGGTAGTTTTCCTTCTCTGTTTTATTTCTCTGTTAGTCTCACCTGGGTCCCCTGGATCCCTGAAAGAGCTCTGCTGCCTGCAGGGCCCCGAGTGCCTAAATCTGGCTGAGGCCAGATCGGAGGTGGGTGCTGCAAACGCAGCCGTGTTCCACAGCCTCCTTAGAATCACCTTTTAGTGCTTCAGATCAGCGCCGTGCCTTAGTCTGAAATCAGCTCTTGGGTAGGATGCTGGGCGCTGCTGGCTGGCCCCCGGCCTGCGGCTTGCTGCGGGCTCTGACAGCTGTTTGCAAAGCTGAGCAACTAATGTGTTGCAGTTTGGAAAATAAACAGCAGCCAAAAGTCACTGGAGGAGGTAGTTGGAGTGGCGAGGGTTTCAGTTTCTCCTCTCCCATTAATTTCTCGCGGTGTGGGACTGTTTTGAAGGCGGGGTGGGGCCGGCTGATGTTTAGCAGGGTAACTAGATGAGCTGCATTTTTGTCCTGCGTCTCCCAAAATTCCCAGCCCGGGCTCTTGTGAGTAGGAACGTGCAAACGATACCCAGGGGCCTTCTGCCTTCTCTCTCTAAGGGTAAGGGGGAGGGAGCATCGGGAGCGCCCAGGAAGGGCTGGGCTGGGTGGCGGAGCACCAAGATTCACAGCTAGCCCTGGGGACGGTTGCCCAGGTCCCGCGGGTTCCCTGTTTCAGTGGTAGCCACACAGCCCGGTCAGCTGGCCATGGGACGACCTGCTGCGGCTCCCAGGGAGAGGGGCGGCAGGGGGCTGTTGGGAAGACAGGCTGGCTGCTATTTCCTGCCCAGAAAATGGGACTAGAGTACGAAAGCTGGACACTTTTATTTTTTTGAAGTCCTTGGCCACGTCTTTGCAGTGATGCTTCCCCGTGGTGGCTCTGAGCTCTTTGTAGTTTTTGCTGGAGTGCAGCGCAGCCTGACAGGCTCCAGGGTGGTTCTGAGCAGCTGAGCAGTCACTTCTTACAGGTTTCTAATGCCCCCTTAGAGGCTGATTTCTGAAGTTAGAAGACCCTCTGCCTCTGCTGGAAGATTTATTTAGCAGCGTTTGCAGAGGCAAAGCCTGCCGTTGCTGGGCTGCCTTGGTGGCAGGGTGCCCCAGGAGAGCCCGGCCATTTCTGCTCGCCCGCCCGGTCCTCCCCCGGCGGCGGGCAGGGATTTGTGCCAACCTGCCTGGTTGCCTCCGGCGTGTCCCCGCGGGTTGAGCGGGCAGCGCTCTGCCCGTAGCTCAGCCTGCCCCCACGCCCCCCCAGCTGCCCTGGGCTGGGCTTGCAGAGACGAGACCTTCCCGCAGGTGGGCAGAGCTGGCTCCCGCGGCGCGTTCGCTCGTGCTCCTGGCAGATGCTCGCCCCTTTTTCCCGTGTGAGGTGACTTTGGTTTAACGCCCCGAGGAAGCACCGTGGGCGCCAGGCCTGTGTGTGCTCGGACCCAGCAGCACCCGGGGGCCGCAGGGCTGGGGCGAGCCCGGGGCTCACCAGTGGCGTGGGAGTGGGGTGAGTTGCAGGAGAAGGTTTTACCTCTGCAGAGCAGGCACAGAAATGCACCTTTTTTTCTGTGGGGTGGGACTTGAGCGTCAGCTGTGTGAGTGGGTGTCTCTAAAAATAGCAGGGACTGAGCTATTCAATAGCCCAGACCTCGGGCACCGGCAGGCTTGGCTCTGCCCGGGGCTGACCTGGCATGACCCTGCTGCACCTGCTTGGCCTCTCTAAAGCCCCGAGAAGCCCCCCGACTTTGGAGGGGATCCCCTGAGGTTGGGATTCCTCACGCAAAGGAAATGCCAGAACGAAAGCTGCCGTTTGGCCCCTACAGCCTTCATTTCCCTGCCCTGGTGCGTACGTGATCTGTCCTTTAATGCCTCTTGCTTTCCCCCGGCGGCGCGGAGGGGCCCGGTGCGTGCCCTGCCGTCGGGCAGCCAAAGGGCAAAGCTTCCCCAGTGCTCTGGTGCTGACTTGTTCCAGCTTTGGGGTACACGGCTTGGCAATCTTGATGTCCTTTTAACGAAGGACAAGTTCACGTGGCAGTCGGTGTCTGCTTGGTTTTGTGCCGGTGTGATCATTACAGAGCAGCTCCCGTGACAAAGTCAACGCTTTACCGGTTGCCCTTGGGATTTGCTTTATGAGTGCAAACCAAGTCCAAAACAGTAAACGCAGGAAAGAAAATCACTTGATGGAGGAAATATCATCTGTTGCTCCCTCAAAATGAAATATTATTGGCCCTTTTTGCCCGATTTATTGCGTAGATGCAACCAGCCTGTGCTTGACGGTGTCTGCCGCTCTCCACACCCTTCCGAGCCCATTGGCAGTCCCGGGGAAGCTGTGGAGACCCTTGAAGTCGGGGCTTTTCCCAGGTGATGGGGGAGCAGGGCCTGCCCGGGGGAGGCTGTGCCCAGAGCCGAGGTGCTGGGGGCCGCGGGACAGGCTGAGCCCCCACTCCTGCCCCCAGCCCCGACACGTCCCGTTTGCTGCACCTCCTGCACCACAGGGACCCTGCCCTCAGGGAAATAATAGCTTTGGGAAACTTGGATTTAGTCATCACGTGTCTATTTGCATTTTACTTTATTTTCTCATTGACCAAGTATGGCTATTTCTTGCCCTCCATGCGTATGGAAAGAAATGAGGAGCAGATCTAAGGTCTAGTGGTCATGAAAAAAATAACCCAGTTAATCTAAGGAAGAGAGGTTATTCCCATGTGCTCTTGATTTACAGGACCAGAATAAATCTTCGTTAGGCATCCCGCTTAAAACTTGAGCAACCATTTCTCTGTCCCTGCCTGAAAACGAGAGACATTTCAAGTAATATATATTTGCAAAACAGCCTCCCTCAGCGACTTCTTACTGGGCCTGGGCAGAGCGGTGGCCACGATGTGCCGTTTGAAGGATGGCACCTTCTCCCCATTGCCCCATCCCAGTGCCCTGCTCTGAAGTCCCTCGCCATCCCAAATCCATGTCTAGCAGTAGAGAAACCAGCGTAGCTTCATCCGTGTATCAAACAGGATAGGATAGTTTGGGGTTTTTTTTAAATAAATAACCTCTTAAAAATGTAAATGTCTTCTGCATTTGTCAGCTGTGATGCATGTTAGCAAAAGCACACTAGGAGAAGTAACTAGACCTTTAAATGCTGCTGGGTCCTTGCAAAATTTGTCACTTTTTCCACTCTGAAAAATAACTACATAAACATGACACAGCCTTATTCAGCAGCTCTGCTCCCCATGCCTGTGCACAATGCAGATCTCTGCAGCAAAAATAAATTGTTCAGTTTTGCCTGACTTTTTTTTAAAAAAAACTTTTGTGGAGTTGTCAGTAGTAGGAGTGATGTGAACTTTACGGTATCGTGCTTCATTAGCCACATTCCTGTAAGGACAAATCCTGATTTCAGGAGCCATGTCCCTACACTGTCAGCAGGAAGATTATCCCGGTGCAAAGGGCAGCAGAAGCTGGTGCTGGTTGGGAATTCAGGGGAGAGTTTCTTGGTTTCTGGATGCCGTGTGAAGTTGGCAGCTAGAATAAACTTCTTTTATTTATAGAAAGACCCCCCTGAAGGCTGTTACGGAGAGCATGTCTGGGGAGTTACTTGCAGGCTCTGAAAGCCTAAGAACTCTTTACAGCCATATTCAGCTTTTCTTTTCCCGGGCACAGAAGCTGTGGGGCAGTGCCGTGTGGTTCGCGGAGCAGAGCTCGGTGAAGGCACGGCAGAGGGGTGATGTGTGCCAGTGCTGCCGGGAGTGCTGCTCCGGGGGTGGGACGGTGGTCGTCCTGGCACCCCGGCTCTAGGCCAGCTTAACTCGTACGGTGGAAGAAACCTCTCCTCAAGACTGGATCTGTTTTCCTGTAAAATACAGTGCTTTAAAACATCCTGGCAAAGCTGAGCTTTCTCGTGGCCGCAGAGTTAACCTGTGCTTGCTGTCAGGGATCATCTCCGGGTCTGTCACAAAATCCTGTCATTTCTGTCTTGCTCAAGTGCTGGAAATGCTCAGACGCTTTGAACTTTCGTTTGGGTTTTTTTACGGGTGTTTGTGATATATTCTATTGAACGTCTTGTTGGGTAAATAGAGTTGGAGAGGCCAAGGCGGTTTGTCCGCGGGCAGCAGCAGCCTGGCCTGTGCCCTCTGTCCTGCCCTGGGATTCGCATCCTCTGAGTAAATCCCATCTTTATCACCGCGGATTCAGCAGTGAGAGCCGGGATGGCAGCTGCTCACAAGGGTTCGGTTTCAAGCTAGGAAAATGTCCAGTTGCAGCTGAGGTTACTCATTCCAACATGGTGTTAGATGAGCTGTCGGGTGAAGTGGAACCAGCTGGCCTTGGGAGGGAGATGCTCCTTAGTCACTGCTGCAGTTTTCACACCTTTAAAATGCAAATGAAGTTGGCTGATAACGAACTGTTGCACTCACCAGGTAACATCTTGCTGACCTGGCAAAAAGATTTACCGTCCTTGTCAGCAGAATGCTTCTGCTGGGTGCCCGAAGCAGCACCGTGAGGTCATCCCATGCCATGCAGAAGCGGGGACGGTGCCGGCAGGCTCGGGGCTCCCGTCTGCACCGCGGGCTGCAGCGGCAGCATGGCCGGGAGCCACGGCCCCCGCCGGCAGCTTTGGCTCCTCTCAGGCTGCTGCTGCCCCGTTCGGCGTGGCCCAGGCCTCGCGGGGGCTTTGGGAGCTGCCACATTATATATACAACCTCGGAAATATCCATGTCGAATGCTTCTTCCCTCTTGTTCTCCCTCTTTCGCTGCCCAGCCTGTTTTCTGCTGGGACGGCACAAATGGTGCTGGGGTGTGAGCTGCGCCCGACCCAGAACGGCCACTCTGTGAACAGCAGCGCAGGATTTCATCTCCCCCTTCCCGATTCGCCCAGGTTGAAGCCCAGCTGGCTTTTCTTGCCGGTACAGCCACGTGCCCGGGGTGGGATCCCCTATCAGAGCCGGGCCGTGTCCTCTCCACCTTCCGCATCCCCAGGGCCAGCGCCGGGTGTGGAGGAGCGGGCAGTGCTCACCCCTGGAGGGAGGGGAGGTCCATGTGCAGCCGAGCCCCTTGGAGGTTTTTATTCCTCTTCTGCCAACTAAAGCCCTCCCTGGGGTGTAACTGGTCACAGGTGACTGGTCTGAGAGCAGCTCTGGGTTCGGGCAGCAGCTGGTTCCCCTTGGCAGCGTGTGGGGACCGTGGCAGTGCCAGGGTGTGGAGGAGCCTCCAAGCATGGACCTGCCAGGGAACTTTTGAGCTTGTTTCCCTCTGAGCACCAGCATTTCTCAGAGGTCAGGCTTACGGGTCAGAGTATTTCTGAAATAATCCCTCCCCTGTTCTCAAACGATGTAGGTGAGGTGCAGAACTGATGCGTTTCATGGTTTTAAGCTGTATTTTCCCTATAAGTATGTTGCCTGTTTCAGAAGGATGAATGAGGTTCAGGAGATAGGAACCCGGCAGTGCTCCTAAAAGGAAAAAAAAATTATAGGTTAACGTAAAACCGTACAGAGACCATCAGGCAGGAGACAGCAGGCAGCGCCTGCCCGTCCGTCCGCCGTCCAGAGGGGTTGTGATGTGTCAGAAATGAGCCCTTAACCTGCGTGACCTCTTCAGTTCCTCTCCCTTTTGTCACTTGCCCTTGTTTTGCAGAGGCTTTCATGGCTCTCTTTCTTTTCTTTTGCTCGTGTTGTTTATATTCCTGAAGAATAACAGCAATTAGAGGTGCAGAAGGCGCAGGAGCGGGTCCCACCCTCATCCTGCCTTCCCGTCAGCCACTTTGAGAATGTCTCTCTGAAATGGCATCTCTGGGACTTCTGTTTAAGAAATTTTCTCATAAATCAAGTACTCCTGTCCCTAAGGAACCTGGATTCTCACCCGCTCTACCCCCACCCCAATATTCTGCCCCGCTTTTAATATGGAAAAAAAACAGGAAAACGCACTGGGTTTTGGTTTTTTTTTTTTTTATTGACTTGTGTTGCTGTAAAAATGGGGTAGTTTGTGCTCAGAGGGATCCTCTTCCTCCTGGGTGGGAGAGCCGGTGCCCAGGAGGGTGTCCTGGGGGCAGCAGCTGGCAGGGATGGGGCTGCCATGCTCGGGGGGTTGCACTGAACTCCTAACGCCAGCCGAGCGGGTCTTGCTGTAGTAAAGACATTTGTCTTTACTTCAGCCTCATTTTCTAGTTCTCTCTGTTCATACAAAATTGTAAAAAAAGCTTTGTGGTGGGTACAGGGTGCCTGCACTCTTACGTGGCGAGTGAAAACTGCCTAGTGCGTTTTGGGTAGGTAAAGCCGGACCGAGGAAATCGGAACTTGATTAATTGCGAGGCTTCGGGCAAAACAAAGCTGTTTCTTCTTCCTTCCACCGCATTGTGTCCGGCTGGCCAGGAGCCACCGCGGCTCCGGCGAGAGCCAAGAGCTGGGAGAGGCGTTGTCGGGGTGCTGCGCTCGGGTCGGGGCCCCCCCAGCGGGCCCCTCCTCTGCCACCACGGGTCCTCTGCTGCCCGTGCCCGGGGGGGGGAAAGCCCTGAGCGCCCGGCCTGTGCTGGGCACCATTTGGTGGCGCACAGCTGGGAACTGCTGGGGCTGGAGAGCCGCCTCTGCCGCCAGCCCTGCTCTGTGCAGCCGCGCAAAGCTCGGCCCAGACCCCAGAGCGCTGAGCTTTGGCCTAGTCTGGGTTTTAATTGCAAAGGCCAGCCACGAGGGGCGGGTCTTCTGACTGCCAAACAAAAAATGGCATTTTTTAGGGATTAGGTAAAATCTTGTAATCATAGCTCCTCTGGAAAAGCCTTATCTACATTTCTTTTTAAGACGAGCAGACCTGTTCTGGGCTGCGGTCGTGTGCTGGGACCGGGGGCTTTACACTTGGCATCTGTGGTCTCAGGGGGGTGGGATGGCCGGAGCTGGCGCGAGAGGTGCCCTGAGTGGTCCCCAACCCCAGGTCACCCCGGGGGAAGTTGCTGCTCGAAGCGTTGCTTTCCAAGCAGTGTCACGACACACAACTATTTTGCCTTCCCTTCCCTCGGTACCTCCTCGTGCAGCTGGTCAGGGTTTGCATCTTTTCTGTCTCCTATCAGAGATGCGACGTGCTGCCGCGTTGCTTGTGGAAATGGGGAAGAGCCCTGGGGACACCCCTGATAACTGATCTGCACATAATTTTGTCTGGAGGGACAGAGGATTCTCGGCTCTGAAGCTGCTCTTAGCAGCAGCAAGTCAGCCTGTGCCATTTGATGAGGATCAGGGTGAAGTTACCCCAAATGTAATTGTTTCCTCTTCTGTTTGGAGTCACAGGCAATATTAAAAGGTGACAACAGCAAGACTGGGGACAGCGCAGCAAAAATGAGGTGTCAGGTTCTGTGCCAGGAAAAGAAATGAGTTTGCTGCAGAGGCTCACCATGAGCATGGCTGGAAGGGCGCTTGGCGGCACTGCGGGCCGGGCCCTGGGGAACGGGAAAATGCCAAATTTCTGCAGGAAAAAGGCAGATCCTGCAGCTGGGAGAGCAACCGTCCTGCTCCAGTCACCTGCCGGAGGGCCCGGGGGTGTTTCTCTGCGCCGGGCCAGGCAGGGGGGTTTAGGCAGACGTCTCCAGGGGCGCGTTGCATTTTGTATGTTAGACACGGGGTTGGCTTTGTGTTCAAGAGGAGCAGAGATTATTTCCAGTTTAAGACAGAAACCGCCTATCTGCTAGTTTTCTTATTTGAGAAAAGATCCTAAAATTCTCAGCCTGTTGCTTGGCTTATTCCACATGACGTAATATTCAAAGTATCTTATGACTTGGTTTGTTGTTTTTTTTTTGGTGCAGACTGTCGTAAGGGTGCCTGTCTGTTTTTTTTAAAGTGGTTTTAACTTGGGAGTCCTAGATTGTGCCTAGTTAGAAAGCTCCGTAAACTTCAGTGATTCAAGGGTCTGGCAAACATCCTTAAACCTGTTCGTGAAGAACACCAGCCGCGTACTCAGACTCCGCAGATACGTGTACTTGAGGCTTAGTTGCTGATGGCAATACATTTTAAAACTTGCATATACATACATGTATGTATTTCTTAATTCTCTCCTACGCTGCGTTTAAATAATCCCGGATTTATTTTCTAAGCATCTCCGTGATTCCATGAGGTATTTTAAGATAGGTGAAAAAGAGCGATGCCTGTAGACCACCAGAGCAGTGATCTTCTTTTGGGGAGGGCGGAGGGAAATGACAAACTTCCATTTGAGGTGAGATATTTCAGGCTGTTTGGCCAAGAGGAAAAGTCCAGCACTGAAGCGACGCCAACCTCCCCCAGCACCTCAGCTCAGCGGGCTCGTTGCTTTGGGCTCGCAGAAGGAAAAGGTCAAAGACAGATGGTTTATCTGGTTTTTTTTTCTGCTGTGTGGGCTTTTCATATCCCCCAGAGTTTGGAACAACAACTTCTGAAAGCTTTAGCTCTTTCACTTTTTAGTTGGCTCTTGGTCTAGAAACTTTCCACAAATTGAACTTGAAAATTAAGCCAAATATTCTCATAAAATAAGTCTCCAGTTCTGTGGCTAACCCCATGTGAACTAGTAGTCATACGTCAAAATGTTTTCTACAGGCTCATCCATTAAAACAAAGGTAATTTGTCAGGCTAAGAGCCCTTCCACTAATGGGATCAGGCGCCTCTTCCCTTTCGCAGCAGGAGTGAGTTATGTGCTTGCTCTGAATCTGCTGCTTCGCCGTTCCCGGGGGTTGGGCTCCCCCGGGCGCTTTGGCCCGCACGGGCTGTGGGTGGCTGCGGACCGACGGACGGACACACGGACACTGCAGTCGCCGTGTTCCTCCAGCCTGGCTCCTGCCGACCGCAGCTTTTCCCAGCGCTGCCTCTCGGGAGACTTTTCAGAAGTTTCTGCCTTTGAACAGCACTGCTCTGTGTGATTTGCTCTGGGAACATCTAAGGGTGCTTCTCGCAAGCTGAATTAAATTAGATCTCCCTCCAAGATCTAAAAAAGCGCCTTAAACTTCAGCCGCACATACTCTTAAAAGCCAGCTTTCTTGAAAGC
Source organism: Athene cunicularia (assembly GCF_003259725.1). Taxonomy (NCBI): domain Eukaryota; kingdom Metazoa; phylum Chordata; class Aves; order Strigiformes; family Strigidae; genus Athene; species Athene cunicularia. Next base: position 1,217,387 of record NW_020799117.1, on the reverse strand, counting down.
CCGGGAAAGAAAATACAGACATTGCACTTTCACTTCTTTCTTAATTCATGTAATTAGTGTGGAGATAGCTGCATAGCTGTATTTTCTTCAAAGAAACTGCCTCGGACAAATATTGGCTAATGGAAATTTTACTTTCAAATAAAGCAGTATTTGAAAATACATTAAGGCCATTGTGGGGAAATGGATGCGGGAATCAAAGATGCTACACCAAAGCCTTCCCTGGGGCAGCCCGCGGAACAGTCTGTATTTTGTTAGGAGCTGATGTGCAGATCTCAGACTCATCTTCTGGCTGGCCAGTCCCTTCCTTCTCGCGGTTCCCTTCCCTGCCCGCCGCCCCCCTTCTGCCCTTTGACGTGGGCCGGGTGGCGGGACCCGGCCTGGGTTTTGCTCCGTGGCTGCGGTGCAGCGCTCACATCCCGGCTCCGCTTCGAGCAACTGCTCCGTCTGCTTCGGAGTTTCTTTTGGGCACAAATCCCTCAAGCGTGAGCCTAGCCAAAATTTTTACTGAGACTGCTGAAAGCGAAATGATAGTAAATTAGGTCTTTCTGCCACCTATAAATGTCAACACAGTCAAAATATTTTAAAGAAACGGCCGAATGCATTCTTTCTGCAGGCAGATTCAATTCAAAATCAAGGATGTAGCCTAGACTCTCCCTTGTAAAAGTCTTTTGACGAATGTGAGAGTGTTTTCTGAAGGCAGTGCTGGTTTCCAGCTGTACCACACAGGCACTGAAAATGCTGAAAATGTACCAGAGCTCCCCAGTCGCCCAGCAGCTACAACTGCCAGGGCCGGGAGTGAGCTGGGGCGGTTGGCGGGGCAGCGCGTGAGCGGGGTTCAGATGGGGACCACCTCTGTCCCGGGGCCCCCGGCCCCCTCCTCGCCCCTGATCCGATTTCCCAGCAAGAGGCTGACAACTTGCCCCGAAGGGGCAGGAGGAAAGCAGGGCTGCTGGCTCACAAAGACATCCTGTCTCCCTCTGAAAGAAGATCCTTGTGCCTAATTAACTTCATAAATTAGCTGGAGCTGTAACGCCACCACTTTAACCTAAAATGGAGGTAACCCAATCTCCCCGGCCCTTTCTGCCGCCGTAAGGGATCCTGCCCGCCGATTAATTTGCCCTCGTCCGCTTTCTGTCCAGCTGCACGTTGCTGTGCACAAGCCGCTCTGCAGACACTGTTGACAGGGCTGTGCTAAGCTGGGAAATTATCGGTAGCGTAAGAACCGCCGCCAATTATTCGCCTGCCCCCGCGTGCTGGCATCGCTCCCCCCGCCGCGGCTCAGCCCCGCGGCTGCCGGCACCTGGACGCGGTGGCAGCCAGCACCGGCGAGGCCGCCCGGGTGTGGAGCGGGGCAGGGACAGAAGTCATGGGAGGAGGGAGCGGCATTCCATCTTTTGGTGTTGGCTGCACTGGCACTTGGAGAAACACGGCCGCCAGCAGCCGTGTCCGCTGTGGAGGGGAGGAAAATCCCCTCTGGCTTCTGCCCGCGCCGGGGTGAAGGCCTGGGAGTGGGGGGAGAGGGGAAGGAGCCGCAGGCACGGAAACAGAGCTGTCTGCTCGAAACAAACGCCCAATGCGGCGGGGAACTGCGGAGCAGGGAAAATGTATCTCCCCTGTCAGTGCAGCCGGAGCACAGGGCTGCTGGGGAGCGGCTGGGGGAACTGGGGGGTTCAGGCTGGAGAAGAGGAGGCTGAGGGGAGACCTCCTGGCCCTCTGCAACTCCCTGCCAGGAGGGGGCAGAGAGGGGGGATGAGTCTCTGGAGCCAAGGCCCCAGCGCCAGGCCCCGAGGGAATGGCCTCAAGCTGCCCAGGGCAGGGTCAGGCTGGCTCTGAGGAAGGATTTCTGTGCAGAAGGGGCTGTTGGGCGTTGGAATGGGCTGCCCAGGGCAGGGGGGAGTCCCCGGGATCCCTGGAGGGGTTGAAGAGTCGGGCTGAGCCAGCGCTGAGGGATCTGGGGGAGTTGGGAA
>NW_020799117.1:1207834-1215370 GCF_003259725.1 Athene cunicularia | reverse complement strand
AAGAGACAGGTTCTATAGGGGCAGTGACTGGTGGGTTGGTAACTTGTTGTGATACTGCAGATTCTCTGTTCTAAACGAGTTGTGTGACCGTTAACAAGGTGCTTTTCTGTATTTTTTTTCCTGGATCTCACCGGCCAGGGAAGTCGCCCACCCGCCGGTGGCACTGACATGAGCACCAGCCCCATGAGCTCCCTCTCTGCGGTGCCTCCAACGCTTATTCATGCTGAGCATGCATCCATTTCTGATTCTCTGCTTATTCACTCAGCCTTTCTCCAGCATTAACATCAGTCTCTCCGCTTCATGCCAGAAGGCTGTACCAAACCAGCAATGTCATCGCATCCCTTTGAAACATCAAGCATCATCTGTCTGGATTTGGAAATGGAAATGTCTATTAAGGGGGACAACAAAAACTCCAGCTCTCCTTCCCAAAGTCAGAACTCTTCCCAGTCACTCTCTTATTTAAGTGGAAAAGCTTTTAGATGGTTTATGAAATTACTAGGGCAGGGAAATATTTCTACATGTGGGAAATAAGCCAAGCAGCAAAGTAACATGACAGACCAACGTGCCAAGTATCTTCAAGATTACAAAGAGGGACATGTCCATATTATTGAAAAGAAGATTCAGTAATCTCTGCTCCTGGACACAGGGGAACTAGTAAATGGAGGTGTGGGAAAAGTTCCTGCTGAAGAAGTTGAACTTTTTTGGACCTTTTTGGTCAAGTGGCGTTGACTGCAATGTGTTTTGGCTGCTTATTTCCCTAAGCATGTCATTATTTTCCACCTGAATGATTATGCAGCAAGCTAAGTCCTGAGAGAATAACACTGAAGAGAGTTTAACATCATTTTCCTTGCATTTAAAGTACCCAGCAGAGGAAGAGTCCTACCGATCTGAGGCCCTGGGGGCTAATGGTCACGTACAGGGTCGTGCGTGGTGCCATCACTGAGGCTCCTGGGGAGTTCTGGCTAGAGCCCATCCGTCACGCTCGGAGCTTCGCTGGCACGTGCAGCAGCGCATGAACTTCATCAGCTTCTCAACCCAAGGCTGCCTCCCATTTCATTTAGGCAACAGAGCCGTGTCCGCTGGTCAGCTGCAATCTTGTCCTGGTTTTAGCAGAGTTTAAGTGCCCTAGAGTTGAACAATACTCTGATCAGTTGGGTTTTCCGTTAGCTTTGAGAAGAGCCTTAGGCCGTGCAGCTTTGTCTATAGGAAGGGATCAGGAGGTGAAGGGCTGGGTGGTTCTTGATTGTATTTTAATACATCAGTAAAGGTATTGATAAAGTCAGGGTGGGATTATTGTTATTTATTCTTGAGATGGTTTCTTGAAAGGGCTTTAATTTGTCAGTAGACTGTGCCCATTCATTGTTGTTAGATGTTCTGTGTCAGAAGCAGCCCCGAGTTCCACAAAAATAAACAAGTTGCAAACATTTTTGAAGTGGAACTGGTGTCCTCTCAGCCAGAAGAACAAAGCAGCAGAAGTTGTCTGGAAACCCTGCTGAGAATAACTCTTCAGACCTGTAAATGCCTTGAGGACTTGAGCTGTGTAAAGAAAGTGCCAGAGGCGGTCTGGGTAGGCAGGCTGCAGAGAAAGAGGAGTTGAAAAGAGGCAGGTTATGAGAAGGGAATGGAAAAGAGATTTTTTAGCTACAGCAACTGGAGAGGAGACTGCAGCCTGGAAACAAGAATTGCTGCTTTTTTCGCATGTTCAGGCAGCAAACTAAACATCAGAATGGGAAAAGCAGTGTGTGCAGCAGGCAGGGGGAGCAGGGAGGAGGATTTAGCTTCTAAATTTATTTCTAAGTGCACTTGTTGGCTGGGAGAGTGGGGCTGCCAAAGCTGAAGGCTCAGGTGCCCCCGCAGGCGGGAGCTGCCGGCTGTGACACGACGTCCTCCTGCTCCCTGCCCGTTCCAGGGCAGTTTCACCAACCCGCGGGGTTGCATCTCACGGCCGCCACGTTCGAGGGCACAGACGGAGCGGCGGGAAAGGCGAGAGCCTGGGACGTGTGGGGCTATGGACCCGGGGAGTTCCCTCTGCTGCTTCTGTGGGGGAAAATCCACACCCGCCTCGGAAGACTCTCATTTTAGCCGCTTCTTTCTTTCCTGGTTTTGGTATCTTTGGTTCTTAGCATTTTTCTCTCTGTTTTGTTTCCCACTATGCACCCAACAGGAAAGGCCCCTCGCAAAGTCCTCCAGAGTAAGAAGAAGGAAAAAAAAAAAAAGTCCAGATGTCATTTGCTTTCTGCAGGCAGAACTGAAAGCAGGCAGCAGCCAACATTTCCCCAAAGCCTCTCACCACCTCTGCTCTTTCCATCAGAAACAGAAAGGAAATTGGATCCTACAAGAAAACCAGTTTCCAGAATGCCAGAGACCTCAGAATAGTCTGTTCGCTCGCGTGCAATGACTTCTCCAGCGAGAAGGACTCGGGTCTTGCGGTCACATAAGCTCAGAAAGGTGACAACTCAAGCGGTATCTTGGAAATAAATACCTGTATTTTACGGAAGGGAGAGGAACCCTCCGTGCACATCATAGCCCCGCGGTCTGTAGGTGCCGGGTCCTGACATGTCCGTTTGTTCTTCTTGAGGAAATCACAGGAAAGACAGAGCGGGACCGCAAGGCTGCGCGGGGGCGGCTCGGCCGCCGTAAGCCCACGTTCTCTCTTCTGTGAGCAACCTGATTGAAACAGGATGGTCTTCATACTTAGGAACCCCCGTGCTGTCATTAGTTCTCTCCGTTGTTTTGGTGGGCGTGGAGAGCATTTTCTTTGCCACCAAGGATCCAAAGACACCAAAATCTTGCCCCAAATTATTAATCGCTTCTTAGATAGAGGCTGGCCTGAGTGCTGGCTCTTGCTGTGAGGCTTTTTTATGGCAACATCACAGAAATCACCCTTTTCTCTGAGAATCATATTGATTGCATTACGCACCGTAATTAGTGTAGCAGGCCGCGCAGTTGGGGAAGCGATGACAGAGCCGACTTTGCGCGTAGTGAGAGCTGCATTCTTTTAAAATGATTTCATCTCAAAAGGCACATTGGGAATTTCTAGTCCCGCAGCCCTGTGCAGTCAGATATTCCTCCCATCCTGCAGTGAGGAGGACCGGGGCCGGTAGCGGAAGCAGGAGCCGTGCTCTTGCACCCCGAGCCCACTGCCCTCTTGCACCCAACACCTGCTGCCCGCAGAGGCGGTGGGAGCCGCGGCGGGAGGGCCGCTGGGTGTCGGTGGCCACTCTCAGGAGGACAAGCCCAGCCACGTTTCAGTCACCAGCTCCTCGCCCCCTCCAAGTCCCACCTTTTCCGAGTTCCTCTGCGAGGAGGGAGTTGCCGTGCCATTCCTTTGCGCTCTCCTACCCCGGCGTGGGGCCTTTGCGGCGGTAGGAGGCTGCTGCCCGCAGGGGTGTAACCACGGAGAAGACGGGCTGGTGGCTGGAGGAGCCTAAGCTGCCTCAGGACTCATCCTGCCCTGCAGACGGTTCAGTGGACAGGAGCCTCGCTGGAGCCAGGGCCTGGAGGCCGGGAGATTCGCTTACCAAGGCAACGCTCCTCACCTACAGAGAATCCACGGGCGGAGCAGGTGATGTGTATTTGGTGAAGAGCTTTTTGAGATGAGGAGGAGTCTGCGAGAGGCCGTGGTAAGGCAAGAGGCACACCTAGCAGCTCCTCTGCCTCCCGGGGGACAAACCCACGCATCCGTTTGCCGTGCAGGCACGTCCCAGCTCGGAGGCTCGCTGTAGTAGCTTTGCTGGGCAGAGCCAGAGACTGTTGTGTACAGGTATTACAACCAGTGGGCTCTGGCTTCCAAAACTGCGCCACTAACAGTGAAGGGGATGTTCTAATTCCCGCTGCCCAGAGCAGAGCACCCTCCACGCCTTCGGATGCATCTGACATGTGCTCTCCATTAGAGGGCAGAAGCAGGCTTGGCTTGTCCACAGCTAAAATAAAGCAAAATGACCTGCCCTGTGTGCTGGTGAGCTGTGTGGAGGGGAGGTAGGGCACCATCACAAATGACCAGACAACCGCACCTGCAAGAAAGGAAAAGAAGCAGCAAGAACTGGTGCTTCAAGGGTTAATTTCTGTGTTTTGGGCTCACTTGGTGGTCTTTGTAGCACCTCCTTCTGTTTAAAGTTGGAAATAGATTTAATACATGGTAAGTACCAACGTCTTAACAGATTTGTTAGAGTAATACAGGTAATCGCTCATTTTTGGCAAGACTGACAATTTTGATGACAGAGAAATGCAAGCAGATTGCTTTTAAATGGTGACAATTGATAGGAAGAACATTTTGAGGATTTCTGTTAATAGTTTCCCTGTTTTACAGCCCTCCTGTGACGCACTGCTGTATCTCGTTTCTGTATGCATGTAATCCTCTGACGTAATAAAGGTGTTGCCCATAATTACAACGGGAAATCCTTAGTTTCTGTCGAATCCAGCTTCTGCGAGGGGTAAAGCCAAGAGCTTGGCCTTAATCAGATACGGCCCTCAGAGCAGCTCAGGCCAACAATTTAACCTTCTTTAGTGTCCCCTAGGTGCCCCTGCGGTGGTGATATTTATGACATGGGCACTTTCCCCCTGGACGCTGGACCCAAGCCACAGGTCCCTCCTTCCCCGTTGGAGTTGTGACCACCAGAGACTGCCGGAGAGCACCGGCTGGCAGCGCCGCTTGCGGGCGCGCGGGAGGGCACGTAGGGACCACCGGCGGGAGTCACCGGCCTCTCGGCAAGTGCCGGGGCGGGAGGAGGAGCCGGGTACCCCGCGGTGAACCTGGCGCAGGCGAGGGAGGCGTCGGGGTGTCGGTTGTGCAGGTGCATGAGCTGGGGAGAAGCTGGTGTGCCAAGAGTGACATTTTAGTTTTAAGGTGCTAAATTGTAACTCGAACTGAAGAAAATGACAAGAAAACACCAAAGTCAAGATTAATCGTAAATATTTCCTGGAGACGCTCTTTGGATGTTGGAGGAGGTTGGTTCTTTTCAATGATAGAGATTGAGGTTTTATACTCAGCTTGAAATGAAAGAATGTTTGTCATATTCTCTCTTAATATATGAAACATTTCATTCTGGGCTTAAAGAGCAGAAGGCAGGGCCTGAAACAATGAACTTCTGTTGTGACCACTGAATGATCATGTCTTAACCCGTTACATCTTTTACAGAGAATTCCTCCTTCTGTTGAAGGTTTAAGAGGCGGCGTTGGCTCTCCTGGCCGCTGCCGGCGCTGCGTCCCGCCGCGTGTGCGCTGGTGCTGCCCATCGTGTTTGTTCTGGAGGGGAGGGGGATCTTTTGTCCTTTCTGGAGTTGTTTTTTTTTTTTCCAAGTTGGCTTCTGGTCCAAGCCATGCCCCTCAGGAGGCCTCTCCTCGAGCGTGAAGGAGCCACATCACTGCACGCCGTGCGGTGACCGGAGGAAGTCTGAGTTAAGCATAACTAGAAGATGTTTTTATAATCCCAGACAGGTATTTGGAACAAATGATACTTACAGCCCGGAGCTGAGAGGGAGGTCTGTGCCCCTCTCTGCACGTGGGCCACATTTTCCCGTGTGCCCTGGCACCCCCCCATATCCCTTCCCTCTTCCTCAGGGCCCCCCAGCTCGGGACAGGGACAGCCTGGGGGTCCCTGTGTGGTTGGACCATATCCCCACCTCTCAGGAGAAAAAGAAAATAACAGAAATCCTGTTGCTTTTACAAAACTTCTTGTTTTTACAGAGGCATTTTCCGTGTGGAGAGGTTTTTCTGGTGTTTTATCAGGGATGGAGTTTACAGTCTGAATTAGAGAATACAGATGAGTTGATAAGCACAGAAGCAGCGGCAGATGAATCAGGCTCAAGTTGTTATTTTAGTTCAGTAATTGCTTTTTGGTGAACCCGAGAATGGCCTAAATCAAACAGTTTTGAAGGGACCAAACGCTTCTCGCCCGACTTCTGCATGTATTTACTAGTTCAGCAACTTGATTCAACTTCAGTTGGCAGCGATAGCTTGAAAGCAAGGAATCGAGAGCAGTCTGCACAGGAGAGAAAAAGAGTTGTTGAGCGGAAAACAAATCAATGACAAGTTTGTGGTGCTGAATGCCTGCGCCCGGCAGGAGCCCGGAGCACCGGTTACCTCACGGTGAGCGCTGCGGGGTCCCTGCGGTGCTGCTGGCGCCTGCAGGGTGGGCTGGGCTGGAGATTTTCTCCTGCTCGTTGTTCTCAGACAGATGAGAGCGTGGAAATGACAGCCCCGTCCTGCAGGTAACGAACTCCTCAGGGCTCCCAGCCTCCCAGACCCCGTTGGTTAGAAATGTAAGCGGGCGGCGGAGGATGGGGATCGGGGCCCAGACTCTGACACCGCAACAACCGACCTCCAAAAGGGGATGGAGGCCACTCGCGGGCATCGTTAACATCCAGAAATGCCATCGACTATGCCAGGCAGCAGTGGGGGAAATAAAACAAGGCAGGTAAGTGGCTGGGCTGGCAGAGCGAGACAGCCCTCCGCCCGGTGCCGGGCTCGCCGGGCGGGATGATGGAGCAGGGGTTAATTGGAAGATCCAGCTCTTGTTGTCTAGAGAAATGCAGATCTGGCCTTGAAACATTTCCCAAGGTCCTGGCACTTCATTTCGTAGCTGTGTCTCATGCTCTGACTATTCCCAAGGCACTCGCTATCGTCGGATGTCGTCTGACTGTCTCTCAGTTGCTGTTTGTTTCTGTGGTTGCATGTTGATAAGGTATCTGGTTATGTCTTGCAGCCCTCAGAATCCAAGCCCAACGTCACCCCTCTCACCGTCCTGGCCCATGTTCTCCGCGCCATCAAGTCCTATGCCCACCTCCTCTACGTCCAGCGACTCATCCCCCATCAGGTCTGTTGCAGAATTCGCTTTGCTTTCTGTTGCTTTTGCTATTTTTCTGTTTAATTTACTCGGTTTCCCCCACTTCACTTTCCTTTTTCCCTCTGCATCCTGCTCAAACTCCCCCAACACAGCTATATCTGCACTCAGCAAGAGAGGAGCTTTCAAACGCCTCCAGCCCCAGGGGGGACCCCTTGAATCCCCACTTTGATCCCCTGGTCAGGCCAGCGGAGCCGGCGCTCGCAGTGCTGGTGTGGCGGGGGGTGCCGTGGTTTTGCCCAGCCATTTCGACTCGCGCGGTTTGCTCTACTCCTCTGCCACAGGTAAGAGGGTGTTGGGCCTTCCCGGGCGCAGCCAGGGCTGAGCCCTTGTAAAACCCTGCTTTACCTCATTTTCTGGCCAATTCCTTTTCTTACCTGCAATCTGAGGGTAAAGAATATGGGGCAACGCAGACGTTTGCCACTGGGTGCCTGTGTCTCGGGCTCCTGAGCATCGCCGGAATAAATCAACCCTCAAAGTTGCAGACAGCCTAAGGGAGGGTTTCCAGGGACGCCGGCGCAGCGGGCCAGGCTGTGCACATCCCCCCGGGGAGCGGGCGCTGCCAGGGGGTCCCCGGGGCTTTTGGCCCCGGCGCTGCAGCCGTGGGCAGCGTTGGGGACCCGCTCTGCAGGTCCCGGGGATGCTCCCGCCGGGAGCCGGGGCAGTGCTGCCTCTGGTCTGTGTGCAGGTGCCCT
>NW_020799117.1:1204291-1207784 GCF_003259725.1 Athene cunicularia | reverse complement strand
GTGGGCAGGGGTGGGCGCTGGCGGCTGCAGCCCCCGCACCCCGCGCCCGCCCTCCGCGCCCCGCAGAGAATCACAAGACATTCCCGCTCCCCGCTGGCCCCTCCCGGCCGGCGCCTGGAGCTCTCCCGGGGACCCCTGGTTGGGGGCTGCCTGTGCCTGGGCTCCGGGCACGGGCTCTGGTCCTGCGCTCGGACTGGGATTCCCGGTGCGGTGAAAACTGGGAGCCTTCAGCCTCCTCTGGCGTCTTCCTCGCTCTTCCCCTGAGCAGCGTCACCCTGGACCCTTGCAGAGCTCCTTGGAGCCCTCTTCGACAGGCACCCCTTGCGTGGACCTTCAGCACAGCGGGGAGGGGCGTGCGGTTGTGTCCGAGTCGAGTATTTCTTACCCCAATCAATATTTTCTCCTTGCAGCTCGCCGCTGCGGAAGGCCCGAGCCCTGTACGCCTGCAAAGCAGAACACGACTCGGAGCTCTCCTTCACGGCGGGCACCGTGTTCGATAACGGTGAGTCCCGGACCTGAGGGAGGGCGCGGGAGGCGATGGGCTCGTTTCTCAGCCCCTGGTTCGGGCCGCGGTTCCCGGCCCGGTGCCGTGGGAGCTGCTGTGCTGGCTCCGTGCCCGGCGCCGAGCCCCGCGCGGGGTTTGCTGCTGAGGGGGGGACACACCGGGAGCGTTCGTAACGCACCGCCCGGTGACAACGGCCGTGGCGCTACCCGTGGCTGGCGGCAGCCTCGCTGCCAGGGAGCAGTGCCGAGCGTCCCCGCCGCTTCCAAAGGGGCATTTCCCTGCCGGGGCAGCGTAACAGCACCTCACCTCCCTTTGGGGCGGCGCAGGCGCGACCGGGGCGTGGAGAACGCTGCGGACGCTTGGCTCTTATTTTAGCACCGAGTTTTGCAAATTACTGAGTTTGTCTCTTCCTGTGACCCAGGAATGATTTGGCCTCTCAGTTCATGAGTTTCCTCTCAGTCCTCTGTTAGACTCTCCCGCTTCCACCACTAGAAATCCCCCAAAAGAAGAAAGCAGAAATACTGAAACGCAGGCATTAAATCCGAGGTGTACCTTGCCTTACTTTTTGCATCCACGCTGAAAACAGCTGATCATCTCTGGGATCAGTGGGAAAACTGCCTTCTGAAGATCCCGATTTACTACCGAAGGGAAATAAATCTATTCCTAAGGGAAATAATCCCTGAGACCGACCTGTGGAACAGGAGGGGTGCACGGGTGGGCTTCCCCTCCTCTCCCCCGGCGCAGAGCGTGGGAGATCTCTCGGCAGAGGTGTCCACTCTGCTCCTCCCGCCCCGCGTCCCGCTCGCCGCCCTGCCCGTGCCGTGGGGTCGGAGCTGGCAGCACGGGGCGGTGGGTTTAGTGGCCCCGGCAGCGGGGGTGGCCGCAGTCCGCAGGGCGCGAGGCGAGGGTGCGTGGGGGAGACCAGCTCTGGGTGACCACCTTTGTCCGGATGGGTGGGACCCCCCCACCCTGCTGAGGGCACAGACCCTCGGTTTGAACATCAGGGAGGAGCTGGTGAGCGGCCGAGTGACATTTTCCATATACAGAGCCGTTCCTCGACGGTTTTCCGGGTAGGAGAGATCATCTTCCAAGTATCGGCACCAGAAATATTCTGTGCAGTTGCCACCGTGTTCCGTGCAGGAGGTGGAAAAGCAGCGTGCACCTTTTTCCCTCTGGATACTGAGAGCTGGCCTAGGTGGGCTCTGGTTAGTCGGATTTTTGGAGGTGATGTTAATGAACATTGATTTTCTGTTTCCTGCACCAAGGGAAGGAGACTGTGCCCCACAGGAGTGAGCAGCTCTGGTTTAGATACAATCCCAATATAAAGAAAAGACTTTTTACTACTTTCCAAGTAGTTCTTGGCTTTTACATGTTAAGTGTTGTCATTTGGGAAACTGCTACCACATGCACTGGTTTTGCCCTGGGATATATATGAGAATATAGCAGAAGGGAGAAGAGAAGGAATACGTTTGAATTAAAGAAAATACTTTTCCTAAGCAGCTCCATAGATATCTTATAAATAAACATGGTCTCCCCTTGGAGAGCCTGTGGGAATTAGAGCAGCTAGGAGAGGAACAAGTCTGAATTAAATACATTGTGTTTTCTAGATAAAAATCAATGGTTTATTCAAGGGAAAAAAATATACAGCATGTTCTAATCACTTAGCAGCGTAGCCAGGGCTCACATTAACTGGAGGAAGTGAGTTCGAAACAGCACTGCTTGGTAGAAATAGAGTTATGATGAAGGGGTTTATAAAACCCAGTGAAGCAAGTGGATCTTGGAAATACTTAGAGCTTTAAGGTTCTCTGAGGTTGCCCACGGCAGAGCAGCATCTCGGTCCGGCGGGGAAATCGGGGTGTAAACAACACCGGGTTTAGAGGCACGGTTAAACGTGGTGCGGTTCCTTTCACTTACACAAAACCTGGATTTTCCAGCAGATCTTGGGCACTTGTCGTGGCACTAAATGGGGGTGGGGGGGCCTGAAATCGGGTCAGGTGAGAGCCACGGGCCGGGGAAGGGAGGCCCGCGTGTTTTTAACCAGCCCTATTCTGAAGCAGGTGCCCCCGCCGAGCTGCTGCTGCCGGAGACTGCAGTTCTGCACCGCAGTAGGAAAGTTGTGTTGGATTGTTTTTATCCCAAACGCTTCGCTTGGGCCAGCCCCGCAGCGCCAGCCCGCAGCGGAGCGTGCGGCTCGCTCGTCCTTCAGGTGCTTCCCCTGGGTGGTCTCTGACCTCCGGCGGGAGCGCGGGGGGGTCCCGGGGGTGAGCAGGGGAGAGCGCTTCAGCTTTCTGAGCTCTCAGTGTGTTCGTTTCCTGATTTTAAAATAAATCCAGATTAAAGGTCTCGCTCCATCCCAAGAGCAAGTTTGAGGCTGGCAGCGCGCAGAGAGCCTCAGGCCGTGACCCCCTCCTGTAGTAACTCGCCTTCTCCTTCTCTCCTCAAGTCCACCCATCCCAGGAGCCCGGCTGGCTGGAGGGGACCCTCAACGGGAAGACAGGATTGATCCCCGAGAACTACGTCGAGTTCCTATAACGGGGCGTGCGGAGCGTCGCCGCTGAGCTTTCCATGGTATCCATGGCAGCCGCTGGCGGGGGGGTCCTGCAGACAGTTTTGCTCTTTGCCCCTGTGCGACGCGGGGCGAGGACTCCCCCGCACCCGCTGACTGCTCCTGTGGGCAACGGCCACCGTGTCTCCTCCCGCGGCCCGGCACCGTCCTGGGGAGATGGCTCCGCTCCCCCAGCCCCGAGCCGAGGCAGGTGATGCCCGACACATCCACGTCCCAGCTGGGAGCCCTTGCAGCAATCCACCCCCCCAAAAAAAAAAGAAAAAAAAGAAAAACCACCAAACCAGCCACGCAGCAGCTTCACGCCGCAGCCTGAGCGCTCCGTAGGGGACCAGCCTGCAAAGCGTGAGCCGTCAGGAGAACCCCCCAGCCCGGCGCTCCCTCCGCCGAGACCGCTGGGCAGCTGCGGGGAGCATCGGCGGGCG
>NW_020799117.1:1199900-1204241 GCF_003259725.1 Athene cunicularia | reverse complement strand
GCTGTGACCAGGTACCAAAACGTCACCAGTGGCTCCTCTGGGCGCTGGGGGGGGGTCGGCCCTGCCCGCAGGGTGCCGGGGTGCCGATGCTCACCCCCGGGACGGGGCAGGACCAGCACCTGCGGGGCGCGGGCTGCACTAATCCCCACGCAGGGGTTCTGTGATACTGATTTCAGGCTCTGCTGGCGCTTTACGGGGTGAACTGCAGTTGAAGCACTGGAATTTTCCCTCGAAGGAGGATGTGTCGCTTATTTTAGTTTCACTTCTGCTGACAGCTTACAAGAGGGTGGCAGCGAGGGACGGGAGGGGGATGATTGTTAGAGCCTCGCAGCGCCGTCACGGCCGGTCCCGCAATAGCCAGCTGATGGCTCTGTTTAAAGAGGAGTTATTCTGAGTTATCTGAGAGATTTCACAGCACAAATCCAAACAGCTTCAAGTAATAGTTCAGTCCCTGGGGTGCCTCCAAGAGCCTTTCCTTCATTTCTGGCCAGTTTGCCCTGAGGGGCGCTGGGGCCGCAGGTGATGCTCGGGCACGAGGAGCTGCGTTCCCCTCGGCTCTTTTCGGTTCATTTTCAGGAGGATTTTGTTTGGTGTTAGGGCTTCTCTGCTGACCTGCCCCTCTCAGGGCAGCACTGGGGGAAGCGGGGAGTTCCCTGGGAGCTGCTCTTTGGGGAAGGGTGGGGTTTGGTCAGTGGGCTCCTCGCAGCCGGCCGAAACACGGTGTCAGACATCGCCCTCTCCCCTGAGACCTGCGGCCACCCCGGTGCTGGGGACCGCAACTGGGGGAGAGACGTCAGGAAATCAAAAAACACAAGGTGACGGGAGGCGCAGTGGGGAAGGACTCCCGGAGAGCGGTTCTTTTCCCAGCCAGGCACCCGACGTGACCCAGTTGCCGTTTGACAGGGATTCTGATGCCCAAGGGCAGAACCTCGCTTTGTGTGCAGCGTGTGCCCAAGGCCGCTGTACGGAAGGCGAAGACTCAGCATCGTCCTTTGCCACGGGAGAATGCAAAGGGTCTCCTGCTTCTCCCCACATCCACAGAGATCTCTGCCCCCCACTTTCTCGCAACGTTTACCTTTGTGAGCTGTTTGCTTCCTCTCCCCCCCCCCCAAACCCCCCGGGGCTCCCGGGCTCATCCAGCCCGCTGAGGCCAGGCAGGCTTTGCAAAGCCGCCCGGCTCAGAGCTGCTGCTTCAGGAGAAGGAGAGAGGAGTAAGCAAAAACTAACACCCCAAACCCTGATTTTTCCTGTCCCAAAGCACGCCTGGAAAGGCTCTTTCCCTCTTTGCAGTTTCACAGGGACACATCTTTCCTATGGTGACATCATTTATATTTTCAGCCTTCAAGTGCATACTCATGAAAAGGCAAAAAAAAAAAAAAGTTCCTCAGCATCCAGGAAACCTTTTTTCCTGCCGTCAGGCTCAGCCCTGTCCCTCTGTCACAGACCCAGGCCTGCCCTGCTTCTGCTCCCCATCCAAAGCTGTCCCCCAATCCCCGCTTCTTATCAGAGCCTTTGGTGCGATCTCCAGAAATGATTGAAATAGCACAAAACCCGTGATTCCAGAGCTCTCTGGAGCACTAAATCACAGCCAGCCTGGAATAGCACTTGGTAATAAAATACAGAGCACAGAAATATCCCCCGGCAGGGCCGCCTGCGAGGGGCTGAGGTACCCACGGAAAAGCAAACCTGTGTTTCTACTCAAAACAAGGAAACGTTATTTCCCTGGAAGCAGGCGCAGGCTTGATTACACATCAGCTTTTTTCCACTGGCTGGGGAGGCTTTAGCTCAGCAGTTCTGGGGACGTTTTGGGAGCCTTGCTTGGGCCCCGTGTCCCCTTTGCAGGGCATCTGCACCCGGGGGCATCTGCCCCAGGGACCCGGGATGCCAGTCTCATCCTCCTTCTCCTTCTCCTTCTCCTTCTCCTTCTCCTTCTCCTTCTCCTTCTCCTCCTTTCTTCTCCTTCTCCTTCTCCTTCTCCTTCTCCTTCTCCTCCTCCTCCTTTTCTTCTTCCCTTCTTTTTTAGGATCCTTTTTTCAGCAGCATTTCAACATTGCCACTTGCTCTGGGGCCAGGCGTGCAGGTACGCACGAGCATCCTCCAGCATCCTTCTTGGACGGTTTTTGAGTTTTGTATTAATAGCTGTTTATATTTAAAGGCCAAGCGAGCCATCATCTAACGTCACCTCTCTCAGGCTGGAGGGCACGCTCTAAAAGAAGCACCCGGGTGGTTTTTTATGTTGCCGCAGTGACACCCCACAGACCTGCTTGACGAAACACAAACCCAGCCCGGTGACCCCGCACCGGGACGGGCTGCAGGGTCCTGGGGGGTGCTCGGCCTCAGCATCCCCCAAACAACACCCGTGGCAGCGCCCTGGCAGAGCCACATCCCTGCGGGGCGGGAGGGGACCAGGGCGATTTCCCCACCCGTGTCGGGGGGACCCTGGTGACAACGGCACGTGGCAGGAGGCACCGGCTGTGGCTGCGGCCTCTCTGTGCTCAGGGTAGAAGATTCTCGCAGCTGGGACGCTGCTCACTTGTTTTTCTCTTTAAGAAATCCCACCTCGCCCAGTGTTCTGACTCCCCTAAGCCCAGGCAAAGCTCGCAGTGGGGCCGTGGCTGCGACAGGGCCTGTCCCAGGCGGCCGTGTCCCCCCCCAGCCCGCTGGGAGCAGAGGGATCCCTCACATCATCACCAGCTCAATGCAGAATCCATCGAAGTCAGGTCTGTCTGTAGCTGAGGAAAGTCACCTGGGCAAAAACAGAGAAATCCCAGTGCTGAGGGGACATGTTCTGCTTAGCAAGTGCGTGGTATTTTAATTATTCTAACGAACCAGAAACCTCAAAGCAATTATAGTTTGTGCATTTGGGCTAATTCAAATTTTTAGCTTTTGGGAAATAAAGTTTAAAAGCAGTGGGTTTTTTTTAAGAAATAGCCGTTTAAAGTGCTATTCTCTGGGTGAGGAGCTGATGATTTGAAGACAAGCACAGCAAAGCAGCTTGTAATTTAGCACGACTGTCTGACGGCTCACGAGGTAGCACCCAGCTATTACTTATTAGAAACCCTCCCTTCTGTTAATGAAGCTCATTCTTGCTTCTAAACCTCAGACAATAGGGTCTAGAGAAATCACACCTGTGCTCTAAAACCCACTGACGCACTCAGGAAGGGGAAAAAAAAAAAAAACCAAACAGCAGCCGGGCACCCTGGAAACCTGCCGCGGGGCTCAGATTATACGGGGAAGGCCGGGAAGGTTGGTCTGGGCCTGGGAGCGCCGGCGGAGCTTAAATCCACCCATTTCCACAGCGGGATTGCTGCATCTCCCCCAGAGCCCCCACAGCTCCCCGGCTCAGCAAGAGCTTCGCATCCCGCCGGCTGCTCCCCCTTTGGTTACCGGAGACAATTAGATAATTAAATACCCACAAAGTGATCAGAGCTTTCGTTAACAACCACCTGTGGGTCGGGGATAGAGAAGAAGCGTCGCAAAAGGGGATGAGCACCGGGAGGGCTGAAAGGTGAAACAGAGCGAGGGCAGACCCCCCCCTTCCCCCTGTGAGCGTCTCTGGGGCCCGGGGGGTTCAGTGCCCACCCTGCCCCCTTTGCTCTGCTCTGTTTTAATCCCAGTTTTAATTTCTGATGACATCCCTCTTGGGGCATGGGGAGGTGTCCTGGTGCTGGTGTGTCCAGTCTGTGGCGGGTGGCACGGTCACCACCAAAACCTCCAACTTCACACCGAGAATGTCCAACTTCACACCGAAAATGTCCAACTTCACACCCAAAATGTCCAACTTCACACCCAAAATGTCCAACTTCACACCCAAAATGTCCAACTTCACAGCTTTCACAGCCTTTCCACATCCAGCCCGTGTGGGCTCATCAGACCAGCGAGCCCCCACCACTCCCCAGCCCCGCTGAGAAGGCCAGGCAGGCTTTGAGGAGCCACCCCCACCTAGAGCTGGTGCTTCAGGAGAAGGAGAGAGAAATAAGAAAAAAATAACACCCCCAAAATCTGATTTTTCTTGTCCCAAAGCACTCCTGGAAAGGCTCTTCCCTCTCGGCACCCACCGCCCCAGCGCACCTGTGCCTTGCTCCAGCTGCAGCAGGCTCAGTGTTACAACAGAAGCAAGCTCTCCTGTTAAAAGCAAAAAATCAGCTTCATGCAAAACTGATTCGAAGTGGGGGTTTGAAAGAAAACCGCTGGAGCCGCACCTAAACATTTCTGGTCCATGGGACACCACCATCAACCTCCCCGGCTGGTTTCTGCTCTCCAGGCGCCCGGCAAAGAGGGGTTTTTCAAGCCAGCACTGAGAAAAGCCGCCGCTGTGGCTCGCTGGGCCACGGCACGAGG
>NW_020799117.1:1196257-1198807 GCF_003259725.1 Athene cunicularia | reverse complement strand
CTCAACACCCCCAGACCCCTCAGCGCTGGCTCAGCCCGACTCTTCAACCCCCCCAGGGATCCCGGGGACTCCCCCCTGCCCTGGGCAGCCCATTCCAACGCCCAACAGCCCCTTCTGCACAGAAATCCTTCCTCAGAGCCAGCCTGACCCTGCCCTGGGCAGCTTGAGGCCATTCCCTCGGGGCCTGGCGCTTGTGTCCCCAGCCTCGTGCGGGCAGTGGCTGCAGGGGACCAGGGACCCCCTGCCCTGGCTCCAGCCACGACTCCTGCAGGTAAAGCACTTGCCCGGCGTTTGCTCCGCGGTGCCGGTGCCTCCCTGGGCACACCCGGGGCTTGGTGCTCACCCGCAGCCGTCGGTGCCCGGCCGAGGCTCAGCGGAGGGGATGGGGCCAGGATGAGCCCCCGAGTCCCTCACAGCAGCTACAACCACCCGGGGCTCCCCCAGCCCGTGCCCGGCCGGGAGCCAGCAGCTCCCTGCAGTAACCCCAGGGCTTTGCCAGGACTTGGAGCTTCGGGCAGGGTCTCATTAGCACGAGGCTGATTAACACCCACTCCCATGGGAGGGCTCGCAGCGGGACAGTGCGGCAAGGTCCGAGGCTCCTGGGTGGGCACCTCAGTGAGACTCCTCTTTGGGCTGGGTTTTTCCCTTCTTTTTGCTCCTGTCCTGGGCTGGAGCTCGTCTGGGGGGTGTTTGATGACCCACCCATGCGCACGTACCTCGCCAAAGGGGCCAACCACTATGTCCCATCCCACCCCCTGCCTCGTACTGCTTGTGTCTGTGTGTGGCTGCTTGGCTTGTAGTGCCTGCTCAGGGGCAGCGCCGAATTAACGTGGCACGTTTTGATTAAGGTAATTAATTAGAGAGGCGTGTGTAGCAAACTACATCAGGCGCTCACCTGGGGCTCAGCGCGGGCGGCAGCGGCTGCTCCCCGGGGGGCTGGGGGGCTGTGCAGAGCCGGGGGCTCCCCCGTGGGTCTCCGGGAACCTGCACAGAGCAGCTACCTGCACAGCCACAGAGCTCTGACGAGAGGTATACAACACAATCTCTATAAATGCTGCATAGAAGACATTCATATTGTTCTTTAGCAATAAATACTTGACATACGCACCGAGCAAGCAGGAGATGCGCGACACGGCGTGACCAGGAGGACGTTGCTGGTACCTGCTCGTCCCCGCTCCTCGCTGTCCCGGCCCGGCCCTGGCAGTGACCAGGGACACGTCCCTGCGGCAGGAGCAGCGCGATGCCCCCCGAAACCTCCCCGGGGGCAGAGAGCAGGGGGGCTTCTCACCGTGACTTGGTGTGGTTAACGCTCCGCTGGATTTTACATTAGTCACAACTCCTGGGATTTGGCTCACGGTGCCTCAGGTCAGCGTCTGGTTTTCCTGTTGTTTGGGACTTGTTTTTTCCCCCCCTCCTCCCCGAGCCCTGGGATGGTCACGGGACACATACACACAGAGCTACGATGAGCAACACACACACACATATATATATATATCTCGATATCTGCATGCGCACACGTAGTTTGTGTGTGAATGCCCTGTGACCGCCGGGCACGCGAGCCTGGCTCTGTCCTTGCCCTCCTCGTCCTCCCCAGGCACCAGCTGCAAGCAGCGCGGGCTCAGCACAATTCTCTGTGATTTGTCCCCACTATGGAAGAGGAACTGGGCGGCCGCGTGTGGACAGGAGGGCTGGGAAGTGCCGTGTGTTGGGCACATCAAAGGGGAGTGTAAAAAAGATGGGGGGGAAAACGTGAGGAAAAAGAAAGGAGGGAGAAAAAAAGAAAAGAATGTAGAAGAAAAAAGTCTTGAAAAGAGTTTAGAAATGATGCCCTGGCCCTGCAGGGGCATGGGGGGGGTGAGCTGGCCCCACGCCCCAGTGTGGCTCTCGCCAGGATGGTCCCGAGTGGGTTTGTCATCCCTGCCAGCGCGGATCCTGCCCACGGCGGCTCGTCAGGCCCTGGGCAGCGCAGGGCACCCGGCCGGGGGCTGCCACGGTGGGATGAGCCCGACGCCGAGAGCCCGCTCATGCTCGTTCTTAAAGAAACATCCCAAAAGCAAAAAAAAAAAACCAAAAAAACCCACAAAACACCCAACTACCCCAGCAAGTGTTAGGAAAAGAAAAAAACCCTCAAAACCAAGCCTGGCATTTCCGAGCTGCCGGGGGGGCAGAAGCCGCCTTTGGGATCAGGCTGGGAGGGGATCCAAGTGCCCCCTGCTCAGCTCCGCCGCCGAGCGCTGGCTCCCAGCCGCCCCTTCACTCCGCCGGGCACAATGGGTCACTTTTTTCAGCGTGTATCACATCAAGCAGAAAGTATAACCCCTGTCCTATCGCATTAGCAACGCAATTAGCGACCATATTAGATGCTGCATCAGCAGTTCTCCCCTCAATCTCTTCATGCGGTTTGACCTTGAATCAACAGAGCCTATAATTAGAAGGATTCCACTTGTTATTCTTTAAACTTAAAAGTTCCCTGTTGTGACCTCAGACAATATCCTTAATTATGCTTTGGCGCCCTGCCAAGCCTATGATGTAGCGAATAAGAGCATTTAC
>NW_020799117.1:1192243-1196207 GCF_003259725.1 Athene cunicularia | reverse complement strand
GCGAGCGGCCGGCCCTCGGCCCTCGCTCGGAGACGTGCACTTTGTGATAAGGCACTGAAGAGACAAAGTCAGAATTCTCCCTGCTTTATCCAGAGTGCAGATACTACCCACGGCTACAAGGACTACGGATACACACAACATGGACTTCTAATCCCCTTCAGCGGGTTTCTCTAGTTACCGCCCCTCCAGTCACACTTTGACAAGTTGAGTATTCACACCTTTTTTATTTTAAAATGTACGTGTGCCATATGTAGTATTTTCAGGCCCACCAATAAATGGAATTACCAGTGATGTGGCCCAGGCCCCAGCAAAGGTCCGCGCTGCACGCGCTTGTGGTGCCGGGATGCTCCGGGGCTCAGCACGGGCAGGCAGGGAGGCTGGTTCCCAGGGGCTCAGCCCCACGGCTCCTCTGCCCACGGCCAAGGAGAAACCAGCACGCTGTGGGCTGTCCCAGAGGCAAACGCAAAGTCAAGAGCGCTTGAGCTGGGAAATCGTAAAGGCCAAAACTGTAAAAAATGGCATTTAATGGCATCTTTTCCAAACCAGTCTGAAACGCTATCATTTTATGGGGATTATGTGAACAAAACAAAACAAATCACAAATTTCAACCTCATGCTGGGTATTACTCAAATTTCCTGGAAGAACTGCAAAAGAAGACAGCGGGGGGGAGGTTGGCTGCCCGTCTCCCTGCAGCTCAGCCCCAACTCCCCGAAACAGGCCAAGGGAGATGCAGGAACCCTACAACGAAACGGATCCGGGTTCTGTATCACTCATTTCACTGGTGCTTCTGATGTAAATCATTTCGTCAAGGCAATAGGACAGATCGGATTTGGGGTGGAACGTGCAGACACCCAGCGACCGACGTACTCTGCCGTGGGGCGTGTGGGAGCCCCGGAGCTGGTACCGCGGCCACGAGGCAGTCACTGTATCTTGGTGTCTGCTCTGTCTCCTCGAGCACCTTTTCCCAATCGTTACGCGAGTAAACGCAGTTCTCCTAAATCCCGTTCCCGTGTTGCCTGACCCCAACCCACGGCCGTCTAGCTTGGGAAGTACTGAAGTGAAATTTGTACAAGCCTTTGTTTTAATTGCAAACAATTTGAAGAAATCATTCCCTGCTGGGGAGTTGGCCTTTTAACGTCGCTATTAAATGAAATTTTATTATAGCACGACTCTCGCCCTGCTATTCAACCGGGGTAGAGGCGTGAGCTGTGTTAAGAACTCAGCAGTTTTACCTCCTGACGGCTTGAAGATAACGCTGCTTTCGAAAAACCGAAATGGCCTCCTGGCAGGAAAGGGATTTTATGGCAGTGGGTTTTGGTCTGGGGCCGTGAGACTTTCTGCATACTGAGTGCAACGTCTTTACCACCCACCCACAGCCCAGCGGAGGCATTTTTCAGTGCTGCTCATTTAGGAAATACTTCTTCCCAACTTTGGTTAAATTCTGCTTTTGGAAAGCCAAGCCCCTGTTCCGCAGGGTCCCGCCCCAGCAGCCCAAGGGCAGTTTAACCCCAAGGCTGTCGGGGCTCTGCCCGCCCTGCGCAGACACAGCACGTAAAAAAAACCCCAAAATAAAAAAAACCCCAACCCCAGAGCGGTGACATCGCCCCAAGCGCTGCTCACCACCGAGGGGCAGCCCCGGGCGGGCAGAGCCCCGGGACCAGCCCAGCAGCCGCGGCCCCGACTTCACAAGGTGAAACGACACCAGAGCGGGTCTGAAGGCACCAGGCGTGGAAACACGAGGATTTACCACGTGAACACCCAACGCTTCCTGTGGTATTTTATACTTTCCTTCTACCACTAAACTTTTTCGGCGTCAGTGTCTGCCCTGGTAAGGAGCTTTCATCAGCATTCTGACAACGGGTAAGAACAAATTAGATTGTAAATTAATTCTGATTTTTGTCTCTAAACACCCTCCATGCTGGTGTTTCAGCTCAGCCGTCCCGCCAGCTCCCGGCCTCTCCGACCTGTGCTCAGGCGGGTTTGCTCGGGCGCACAGACCCGACTGTGATTCGATTATAAAACTGTGGTGCCGATTCCCCTCCAGACAAGGGACGTTACGGAGGCAGCAGCAAGGCCCAGGAAAGGCAAGGACTGACCTTCAGTTGAATCGTTAACCTGAGCTTAAGTGTCAGGAGTTCTCGCACTCTGGAACCGGACTACGGCAGCAAGCGGCTTTAGCGCGACTCCCGCAGGTGGGGCGAACGACGAGAGCAGCGTAAATGAAGCGGCGGGGCCGTCGGACCCCATCCCCTCCAGGCACGCAGCAAGAACTCTACAAAACCATTAGGAGCCATTTAATGAAAAAAGCAGAATTTTATTATATGGTTTCTGTCCATTATTCGGCATTGCTGTAAATGGCTCACATTTACTGCAACTTCTGTACAGATGTGTGGCTTTGTATTACCAGAACAGCAAATTTAAATGAAAAAATAAATGTTCAACAATTCCACACAAGCTTTTACAGTCCAACATTTCACTGAGTAGGTGAAAACTACAGACTTGTTACTACAGAATTATTCAGCATGAATAAAAAACTACAACTTTTATTTTTAAACAGGAGTCACTGGTTTAATTTTTTTTTTTTTTAATGCTGTTTAAAATTACTGTGATAAAAATAATGATTTTTTTAATAATGCCATACACCGGTATGATATAGGATTTGTCCCCAGTATATATCTTTTGTTTAATATACAAAATAGAATAATGACACATCGCTGACTCTATGCTGTTATGCAAGTTAGTTTGGAGGTGGGGGATATTTTCACACACAGCCTTTCATCGGAAAACGAGTGCCTCGTGCTGGTCGAGAGGCGCCGATCCTTCCCTGGAAAATTGGTTCCTACGTAACATCGATGGCTCAGCAACACCTGGTTGCAGACTGGGCTAAGGATGGAGCTGAACTAGTACAGAATAGATACGATCTTTAGAAAAACCTCCCTCCAAGGTTTGACCCTGAAGTCCCCACTCGCTGCAGTTCGACTGCGGGAAACAGGATTGAGCTGATGGTCATGCAGGCACTTCCTCCCGTTTTCTACCCTTCCCGGTGAAAACGGCGAGCTCGTTTTTCGGCTTCGGTGGGCACCTCAGTGAGACTCCTCTTTGGGCTGGGTTTTTCCCTTCTTTTTGCTCCTGTCCTGGGCTGGAGCTCGTCTGGGGGGTGTTTGATGACCCACCCATGCGCACGTACCTCGCCAAAGGGGCCAACCACTATGTCCCATCCCACCCCCTGCCTCGTACTGCTTGTGTCTGTGTGTGGCTGCTTGGCTTGTAGTGCCTGCTCAGGGGCAGCGCCGAATTAACGTGGCACGTTTTGATTAAGGTAATTAATTAGAGAGGCGTGTGTAGCAAACTACATCAGGCGCTCACCTGGGGCTCAGCGCGGGCGGCAGCGGCTGCTCCCCGGGGGGCTGGGGGGCTGTGCAGAGCCGGGGGCTCCCCCGTGGGTCTCCGGGAACCTGCACAGAGCAGCTACCTGCACAGCCACAGAGCTCTGACGAGAGGTATACAACACAATCTCTATAAATGCTGCATAGAAGACATTCATATTGTTCTTTAGCAATAAATACTTGACATACGCACCGAGCAAGCAGGAGATGCGCGACACGGCGTGACCAGGAGGACGTTGCTGGTACCTGCTCGTCCCCGCTCCTCGCTGTCCCGGCCCGGCCCTGGCAGTGACCAGGGACACGTCCCTGCGGCAGGAGCAGCGCGATGCCCCCCGAAACCTCCCCGGGGGCAGAGAGCAGGGGGGCTTCTCACCGTGACTTGGTGTGGTTAACGCTCCGCTGGATTTTACATTAGTCACAACTCCTGGGATTTGGCTCACGGTGCCTCAGGTCAGCGTCTGGTTTTCCTGTTGTTTGGGACTTGTTTTTTCCCCCCCTCCTCCCCGAGCCCTGGGATGGTCACGGGACACATACACACAGAGCTACGATGAGCAACACACACACACATATATATATAT
>NW_020799117.1:1122038-1192193 GCF_003259725.1 Athene cunicularia | reverse complement strand
TCCTTTTTTTTTTTTTTTTTTTTTTCTCTTTTTCTCCTTAAATCCATAAACTAAAAATGAATATACAGGCATATAGACAAAAAGGGGGTAGAGAGCCTCTCTTCTCCTACGGTATCAATCCTCTCAGGGTGGTGATAATTTGTTCGCGTTCACTGTAGTTACTTTTCTGCTGGCAAAAAAAAACCCCGAAAGTTTTGTATTTTTGTGCATACAAACGCACAAACGCTTGCCGACGCGCACGCACCCGCCCCGTCACGCAAACTCAGATTGAGGTATCCGGGGATGCAATTTTTTAAAAACATTCGCTGAAGTAAAAACAGTTTTCTTTTAAGTGAAGAGCCCACCTGGAACCACAGAGCACGAAACTCCTATCTGTATCTCAAACGGGTCGCGTCAGTATTTTCATTGGGTTGGGTTGAAAGTTATCATTAAAATACTGAACTTTAGCTTAACTGTTACAAAATGTACATACTCTTTACAGATCAAAGAGAAGAGAATGATTACCTTTTTTTTTTATTAAAGATGATATTTTACTCCAAAGTACTGAATATAGTATCTTTTTTCTTAATAGGTATAACATTCAAAAAAGAGATTTAAGAAAGGATGAAAATTTAGTTTTCTCATTTCACTTGGAAACAAAACTTTTGCTGAACAATAGAAACGCACTAGTGTATTGTGAACAACCTACGCTCGGTATTTACATATTGCTGGTACCTGTATGCCTATTATTGCCAAATTTTTGCTGTGGCAGGCGAGGCTGCATCTGAAGCCAACGGCGTGTGTCCCAGCCGCAGGGGCGCCTGCGCACACGCCTCTTGCCCGGTTGCATTTTTTGCAGCGGAGTCCGGCTGAGCGGCGGCTCGCGGGTGTGAGCGGCCATACAGATAGGAGTATTCCATCCAACTCGCCTTCTGACACAGTGATTCGATAAACTGAAAACCCACCCTAAAAGCACCCACTGAACACAGGTTTTCCTTTCCAAACAGAGAACTTCTTTGGATACTAAACACCGATGCCGTCAGCACTACCTCCAGACAAACCACAACTTGTACGGGTTACCATTCAGCGTATTTGTGACCCCTACAAAAAATATAATTACATGTATCATGATAAAGCGATCTGTCATCTAAAAATCATCCTTATTATACACTATACAAGCTATTTTACAGTCATTTAATAAATTGCTTTTAAAGCTGCAGTAGCCCTTCCCTTCTTTTCTCGGATCAGCGAATATACCGATTATACATATTTGAAACTATAACTAAATATAAAAATATATTAGGTTTTGTATTTTATCAGACGATCTTTCTCTTTTCTATTACACAAATAATCTGGCCACTTTGCGTAAAAATCAAATTTTAGAGTGGCTTAGTAAATATTTAAATTTTGAGATACAGAAAATTGTTAAGGTGCACGTAGAAAAGGCTACTACAGCTTCTAAACGTTTTAAAATATAGTTATCGATGGCAAGGAGGAGAAATCCACGAGACCTGTGGGGGTTCGATGGCACGGCAGTAATCCGTACGAAGGGACGCAGCCTTACAAAGACAGAAAGTTTGACGTACGACTCTAAGACCACAAGATCAGTAGCGGAGCTTTCCTGCTCTCCAGGAAAGGGGGAGCGAGGCGGTGGCGGGTGGGGAGGGGGCTCTGAGCACAGGGTCTGTACAGCCTCTGCTCCGCGCGGTGGGGACGGGGCTCGCGCCGGAGGAGAGATCTCCAGAATCGGTACAAGAAACGGAACAAAACCAGACCGCTGGGCGTAATTACATGTCTGCCTCAAGTCAATGGTATTTTTCCATATATACTTGTATGATGATAGATTTAAGTGTATAGAAAATGTGAGTTTCTCCACACAGAAGTAAACTTTTCTTAAGCTATGCATATTTTCCTGAAAATTTCCTGATGGGCAGTCAGGACTGATCTTCTTGGCATCAATGCAGCCCATGACTCTTATAGTTATGGCTGTTGCATTATATGCAAAAATCAGGCTTTTTTTTTTTTTTTTTCTTCAATATATAAAATAACCTGCTCATTTACATCCAGTTAGGACTGGGTTAATTTTCTTTGAATCTGCATATCCAACACTTTTGCACATATACCAAAAGTATTTGTTTCATTCACATCTACTTAAATTAGATTTGAG
The DNA here is from genome assembly GCF_003259725.1 of Athene cunicularia. Classification (NCBI taxonomy): domain Eukaryota; kingdom Metazoa; phylum Chordata; class Aves; order Strigiformes; family Strigidae; genus Athene; species Athene cunicularia. The sequence continues at coordinate 1,190,047 of NW_020799117.1, read as the reverse complement.
AGTGTTCTCCCACCCACCTCGGCCCTTAAAAAATGTCAAACTTTTATGGTCACTTTGACAAGTTCAAAGCTATTAGGTTAGAAAAGCCCAACCCATTTTCACACGCATATACTCAAGGATTACTGTCTAGAGGTCATTTAGGAAAGCTACGAGCTGCCCCACCTTAAAAAACCAGCTGTACAATAGGCATCTTGAAGTATTACAAAAAAATTATGTAAGAAAAAATGAACAAGCCTAGTTCACGGTATATAAAGTTAAAGGAAATTGCTAAAACCAGACAGTAATAGCTATAAAAGGCACAACTTCCCTTTTCTGATATACACTTGTAAACTTTCTTCAGGTTACATGCATAAACCAAAACGCTACCTTAACTTTAAAAAAAAAAAAAAAAAAAAAAAATGTCTCCAGCCAACTGCAGAAATTAATTAGCAGAATGTTCGTGTAACAGCCTCAGATCTTGTCACTGGTGGTTTTGATGCATCCATGGATGTTGCACGAGGGGAGAGATAATTTCTGACAAGCAAGATTTATTTTCCTTTCCTTTCTCCCCAGTTATTTACCAAATGTGAGAAATCCGCTGCTTCTATAGCCTAAATCTTGGCCCTCTGTAAACCACATGTAGTGCATAATTACAAAAGGAACACCGCTGCAAGGACAAAATTAACAAGTTCTGTAGGTTTTTTTTCTTTACAAAAAAAAAAAAAAAAAGCTATCATTTGATGTTTTCTTAAGGCAACCCTTTTGTATTAAGGCAGTCACTTTTGATGAAATAAGAGCTTCTTGATATTTCCATTTGAATATTTTGGTATCTGATTGCTGATGATTTCTGCCAACATTTCTGGGAACTCAATACTCATGGATTTATCCAAAAACGTCTGGAAGCAAAAGCTCAGAAGATTTTCAACCACCTACAAGTGATAAAGCAAAGAATTACTTTCACACGAATACATGCAGAAGAACTATTAACCTCCATCCCTTCTCCCCGGCGTCTGCAGCCAGGCCCTTGCCAGCCCCCGGGCGAGCTCGCCTCCCAGCCCGCGCGGGCAACGCCTGGGGCGCGGGGCAGACACGCATCATCCTCGTTTTAATTAGTAAGTCTTGCAAATGGCATTCTACTATAAAACAAGGGAGCAGATTGTGCAAGGTCTTTACAAATACTGAAGAGATTCTGTATCAATTCCCACTCTAGCATATAAATAACGTACAGATGGACAAGCTTAATAAGATCTTTCCAAGTTGGTGCGTTAACAAGAAAAAAAATATTTGTTGAGGTCTCAGAGTTTCCCTTGCCTTATCCAGCTTAAAGACTACTTGGACTGCTTTGCACTGCACGCACAATTTGGAGTGCATACCGCAAAAGGAGACGGCCCGAATTCTGAAATTCCTTGCAAAATTAGACTGCTACTTATACTAAAAATAGCACTGATGCGTTATTTTCACACAATTTCAAACAGTCCTCTAGATTCTTAGATAGTTTGTCTCTGAGATAATACTGTTTTTAAACTTCACGTCTCTGCTGCTACTGCAAAATCATTTAGAATTTCCGAGGCCCTCCATTTTAAAGCAACATCATTTTAAAAAGCTAAACAGACTGAAAATTATATTAATTATAAAAATAATTGCCGCAGAGTCCATTGCAAAAGTCATCTAAAAGCACCACGTTCACCTCTTTCAATTAGCCGTTGGTCAGACGTAGGGGAGCGTGACCGGCGCCTCCACCCCGCCCTGCCCCAACATTTATCCCTTTAAATAAAAGGATCGCGGAGATTACTGTCATATCCCAACCTCATTTATCTGGAACATCTGCAGCATTCCTTTCAGAACTTACATCATGCATAGAGTCCAACAGTTTAGTCAGCTGATAAAACCGCTGCCAGTTCTGGCTCGAGTTCCCTTCTCTCTTCACTATGGCCTTGCCCAGCTCTTTAATGTACGTCATACGAATTTCTTCAAACAAAGATTGACTCTTCAGGCCTTCCTTAGGAACTGTAACATTGATATGAACCTTTAAGACGTTATACATCTATGAACTGTGTTATTATTTAAGTTCTATTACATTAGTTACATGAAGATGACCAAAAGAAAAAGGACTTTGATTTAATGGAATGACAGCTGAGAGAGAAAGAAAGAGAGCAGAAACTGAGAGGGATGGCTAGCTGAACAAATAGCACAGGACCGCTGGCAAAATAAAAATAAAAAACCCCAAAGGTGACCCAGCAAGAAACAGAGGGAAAGGAATCAGACCGTGGAGGCAACAACACTAAGCCCTGGAGGTGCCCTGAAGAACCACCACCAGGGCTGGAGGTCCCGTGTCCCCAGCGTCAGGGGAAATGCGACGTTGCAAAGATTCCACAGAAATTCCGTGTGCTGAGGGAAGAGCAAGGGTAGGATCACAGGAGGGCCTGGCTTGGGAAGGATCTTGAAAGATCATCTAGTTCCAAGCCCAACATGGATCAAATAACGCACCTAGGCAAGGCAGTAACAGAGTCTGGACGACAAACGGACTGCCCATGCCAGGGAGGACTCGGGGCTCGGGCAGAGCTTCTTGGAATAGGGACAGACACTGAGATAGCGCCGGGCAGGCGGGGAGCTGTGGGGTACGAGCCCAAGGCGTGGGGGCCGAGGCCTCTATTCAGCCTCAAACCCACGTTAAATCCCGGCACCTCCGTTCTCTCCTACTAGGGTGGTCCTTCCAAAGGCCACGGACTAGTACATCAGGACAGACCAAGCATGAGGACTCCAGTGGTCCTTAAGATGTTTGATCTGAAGCCTTTGGCTCCCTTGGTGAAGGGAACGGAAAGAGCTGAAGATACAGAAGAGACTGAGACAAAGCTGACTGAAAGCACAGAGGAAAGAGGCCACTAAAGCACGTTCCCTTCCCTAAAAAAATCCAACCCTCGCTACACTGTCAGCACCTGAGAGATGCTGGAGTCAAGTAACCTGCCTGCCTTGCCTACAGGGGAGATGAGTAACTTAAATGGAAAAGGTCTGTGAGCTACGTCTACGCGTGAGCTGGTATCTAGACCCGCGTGGGACTCCTGTTTTACTCCTCCTCCTCCTCTTCTCTTGGAAAACTTTACACAGAAACACAATAAACATAAATTAAAATTGTGAAGTTGCGGCTTTGAAAGCTATACAAATTTCAGCTATTCAACTTTCAGAAGTTCCACAATGTACCCCTTACACAATGTACGTACTCGGACAGAAATGTGAAAATATATTTATTGTCTTTCACTGTAAATGGAAGCGAGAGGCCTTCTGCTGGTTCAGGCCGGTGCTTGCCATACGTCACTCGTCAACGGGCTTAATTCTACGAGTGTTGCCTCTTCACCATTCCTGCCATGGAAACTCCTTTAAGGAAATTTCCAATTCCTGTAAGGAAAGTTGGCCTACACCACATCCAAAACACTTGAGGAATTTTCGGGAGCGATTTCAGAAACTGCTTTAAATCTGCAGTTTTGGGGAAGTTTCAAGTTCCTACAAAGCCCACGTCAGCGTGGAGCTGAAAGTTTCCTCTGAAAAGAGCCCTTGTCCCAGTTCTGGGCTTGGCAGGCGAGGCTGCGCCGGCCCTTGCCAGGCCGCCGAGGTGACGGGCCGGGGGGGAACCGGCCGCGGCAGCGTCCAGCGCCCGACACCTCTCCTGCCCGCGCCCTCCCCCGGGGCTTCACGGGGCCTCAGCACGGGGCCACGGGACCCTCCTGCTGCCCGTGGGGAAAAGCCCAAAGCCATCACGTTCTCATTGGTTTAGAAGAATTGTTATTCCCTGGAAATACCAAAGATAAGGAACCTTTGAGCCCTCGGTGAAACAAACCGACTACAGTTTTTAATGAACTATCTAAAATTTTAAAAACTACGTCTTTTTAGTCACATAGAAGTACCATGCCAAAAAAATAATCTTTACTGGCATCGCTGCTCTTACAGATACTTTTAAAGCGTAGCAGTGTACCTGTCACTGCACTAAACCAAAAATAACCTCCTGTCACGCAGACGCAGCAAAGGCTCCAGGGAAACCGCAGTCGCTGCCCGAGACGCAGCTCTGCAGGTCCCGCGGGCATCCCTGCCAGGGGCTTAAGCGTGGCACATGGGGCATTTCTCTAGAGTCTAAAAAGGACGGTTCTGACAGTGACATTTCATGCAGTGCAGACCGCAGAACTTACCTAAGCTGTGACGTGTTTTAACTACAGCATATCTCGTCAAATGACATAACACCCGTCAGGTAGTATGTGAGATCTCTGATGGATTAGATAGCTTCGGTGTATTAGATAAATCTATCTCACGGCGCCTATGGCAAATCTACCATACACTTTTTAGATGCAAAACGCTGTAATTGTATTTAACAACTCTGAAATGAGTTCTGGGGGAGTTTGTTAACTTTTCTGGGGGGTAAACTGCTTCACTGGATCAGAACTTCCTCACGGGTGATGGCAGATTTTTTGCTCTGGTTACGTTATTTTGCCTGGGTTTTTTTGTTTGTTAGAGTGTTTTTGATTGGGGTTTTTTTTTGTTTGTTTTTTTAAAGTATTTCATAGGCACGAAGTTCACAGCTTTGCCCGTTTCTCTTGAGTTCTGAACTCCTCAGCCAGTTTGTGATTTATATATTTTTGAAGAATTTCAAATTGCAATTTTGAGTTAGGCCCCTCTGTTGGACTTGGGAAGTTTTGAACACCGTCCATAATATCTCAGCACGAATGGGCTGTATTTGCTAAAAGCAGAAGTGCCTTCGCTAACCCGCACGATCAGGTGCCAGGCAGAACATTGTGACTTGTGTTTGCTATCAGATACCTAAACACAATTTTAAACTACACGTGCACGCTCGTAACACTGGCAAGTCAAACTTACGTTGTTCACACGGGTATTTAACTGTTCACCTACTTGTAGAGAGGAGAAGCAACGTTTTCATGCAGAGATACTCTTCATATGAGACTTGAAGCCGTGATAGCTCTCGGGCAACCATAAGCATATGTTTGCATTGTTCATACATACAGGGTAGGTTCATTCTCTGCCTGAGAAAGAAGAGCATAAAAGTTAGTTCAATGTCTACTTATCTAAAAATTCTAAACCTAAGTCTCTCCACGCTTCATCCAAGAGCAGTGGGGGCCACAGAGGCAGATTACAAGCGAGTTCATGATCTATCTTGCAGCAAAACAATCTGGTTTTCTCCAGTGAAGCCGTTCAGGGCGATTGCCTTTGTCAGGGCACGTAAGCGCCGGCCTAGAACTGCAGCCCGGGGAGCACGACCTTGAAATCCCTGGGTCACCAGGGAGGGCCGGTCTCTGCCAAGGACCCATCAGGGAGCTGCTGGCAACAGGTACCACCTAACAGCTCCTCGCAACGCTGACAGAAAGATCAAGTTCAGGCACCGTGTAACAAACTTCCTCAAGTCTGGCAGTCCCAAAGTATTTAATCCGTATAAAGAACCATGGCGGTATATTATTATACCCTGAGATGAGATTTCTCTGTCTTTGAAAAGTTCACCAAAATTTACTATATATTTGCTCACTAGTGACAGCATCAACTGGCCGTAACTTCTCAATTTTCAAAGTGACTTCATACTTCTTGTACTCCTTTTACTTCTTAAAAATACGCCTAGTATTGCAATTACATTTTGTTACCTTTGAAATAATACAAGAATTATATTGTAATTATAAGAAACCTCAATAATAAGGTTTCTAACCATAAATGGAAAGACGTATTGACAACCAAAGGAAAATCTTGGAAACCACTTACTTGGAAGCAGAATGACAAACATTATATATTTATAAATTTTTTCCTTTTACTAGTCCTGCATCACGACAGGAACTCCTCCTTTTATTTAGTACCTCACCTGACGCAACGCATGTGCTTTTAAAGCTGGTTACTGTGCATACTGCAGGATTACAGTTTTGGGTGGAAAATAAACAAGAACAGATTCATTCTGAAGAGTGTAAGAGAGATTCATGCTTTTCCAGTGTAAACTGTTGTAGAGAAAAAGACAGGCAAAATAGCACATTTCAAATGCAATGACTACATCACCTCCCTACAGCAATGCCAGCGATTTATTTTTCATTAATGATGTGTCATCTTTTCCAAGGCATCACCTATTCAGCAGTATAATCTAAAGACACAGATAAAATTGAATCCCAGTATAAGTTAAGATCTGGTTATGAAACCACACCAACCTCTCCAGAGCTACTATCACTTTCCAGTTCTCTCTTTCTTAGCCCTGCACGACAATTATATAATGTACCCTCACGAGCACCCGAAGAAAGCCCAAGTGAAGGCAGGAAGATGCACCTTCCCTCAAGATGCAAAAACCCGAGAATAACAACAGGAATTCGGAGGGTTTGAAAGAAGGAAAGAAACACAAGCTATTGAAAGCAAATCAAGTGCAAGCCCATGATTTCCAAAGGCATGTGGCCGGCCAACTCCGGCACGTAAGGGGACTGTCTGCACACCTACAGCCACCGGCGTGATGTCGACGTCAGTAATCGAGGAGGAACAGCGAGAATAGAGTGCACATGAGGTCACGCTGCGTGAACCAGGAGTAAGTGTAAGATGTTCAGTTGTAGGATGTTTCTCGGGGTGCTTGACACAAAGCCACTATTTGGCCGTTTGGCAAATTTTCTCCCAACCTCTCTGGGTTGTATCAAAGGGCATCTTACATATTTCAAATTGAGTAATTGAAACCCATTCTGTGACAGGGCTCAGCAGTTTTCCTCATGTAAAACTATTACCATTTCTGGGCAAAAGGTTAAAATAAACATTATGAAATGGGTCAGCCTGTCATTTACTTCTGTCTGCTGAAAATGCAATCACATCCGCGGGTCTGAGAATCCGTGTGAAGGTTTTTGGTAAGGCCAAGGCGACGCTAACGGCAGCCCTCAAAAACCCAGAGTAAAACACAGCCCCGCTCCCTTCAGAGGAGCCCGAGCGCCGGGGTGAGCTCCGCACCGTGCCCGGGGGGGGCCGGGCCCCATCTGAGCAAGAGGGAAGCTGATTCACTGCACAGCCCGTGGTGCTGGCGAAGGGTCTGGAAGAGGTCCCAGACATTCCCCCGCCCATCTCCCGGCCAGAGCGCACCAGATGATCCCAGCTGCCGCGGGGGCTTCGGGCTCCCCCTGACTCCCTGCTCGGTGTCACGGGTCCCCCTCCCTACAGAGGACATTTAGCAACTTGGGAATTGATTCACCCACGCATGAACCAGATGGAATACTTAAAGTAGGTGTACGGCTAATTAAAATAGGTATTATACTTAGTGATGACATCACACGTGATTCCTTCTTAGCAGAAACTATCTACAGAACTGTAGTGACTTTGTGGAGTCTTCAAGCCAAGCTCTGGTGATGGCCAGGGCTGGTAGTCCTGGGCAAGCTGAAAGGTCTGGCAGCTGCCTGCACCCCCCAAGAGTTGGGGAGCGGCTGCTGCCGAGGCAGAGCCGGTGCCAAGGCCCGGGGGAGCACCCGGGAGCTCCCCGGCGACGCGGGGCAGGTCACAGCACTTCAGTGCTTTTGCAAGTATTGCCATTCATATCAATTGAGACTTAAAACAGCTGACTGATGGCATTTTATCACTTCTGAAGCGATCCTGCTTCAGTGATTGCAAATCTAATCCCATTTGAATCGCCTTCTTGTTCTGTAAGTGTCCAATATTCCTCTGCTTTCGTAACCAGCTACCTCAGAAACGAACACACGAGTCGGGCATTAGTGGCAAGTTTGAGCTCGATGGCAGCCCATGTCATGTACACGGGATGTACATAGGCTTGCTGTGTGGGATGCATGTTGATGATAAAAGCATGTGATGATTTTCAACACTGCCGTGAGTCATTCAGTTCAGCTAAGTCTATAAAAGAATAAAAACCGGTAAACAAGATGCTGGCATTCTGAAAAACAGATGATACCGACTCCACAGAACCAGTTGCAAAAGAATGTTCAGAAAAAAATTCTGGGAATAAGAGCACAGATAAAACATTGCTTTTAAAACTGTAATTGCTTGTTATTTTCTTTCCATTCAAAGAACAGCAATACAGACATTCTGTACAATAATACTGTAGGGAGACATGAGCCCAAACCTAAGAAGAGCAAAGAGATGATGAGCACGCGGACTCAAAAAACCTGGAACTTCCAAGAACTTATTTCTAAAGCCAGGCAGCAATTAAATGGCCTTTGCTACTCCATGAACACAGCTGTGCAACTGTTGCTCACTGTAAGTCCCTGTACACTGTGAGGTAACCAGGGGCCTAAAGCTGATATACTAACAGGGCCAGTCCCAACGAAAACAGGTTTTGAATCATGAATAGTGGAAACGGTTACACAAGACTACAAATCACAGGTTTATACAATCTCCAAATACTAAATGATGGTCTGAAGCCTAAGATTTATTAAGCTGCCAAACCTGTCAACAACTTGAATTGAGGGCTCTTTTTTGGTGTGTGTCTATATAAAAAGATACATGTATTATGTATGAAATTGCCAGCTGATACAGACATAACTCTAAGAAAAAGGTAATTCTTGTTTTGAAATGTAAAATGATGAGCTTACTAAATAGTCACACACTATTTCATTAAAGCATATTATTTCTACCCAGAGATGAAGTATAGAAATATAAATCTAAAATTTATCCAAAGCCTTAAAATAACTGGAATTACATTTCTGCCCCTCCCTTGATGAGGAGCTGGGTCAACTGGAACCGGCAGGAGTTCCGAAAAAAATGGGAGCAGGAGGAACGCTGAAGTGACCTGTCCTCTTGCCAAAATGACAGCCGGACCTTTCCCGCTTTTTGGGTTTGTAGACAAACAAGTTAAAAGCCAAATTTTGGGTTTGTAGACAAACAAATTACAGGTGCAGTGTAAGCGCATGAGGTGAAAGCAATGCCGTGCATACGTATGGAAAACCTTTTTGCACTCAACAAGTGCTATGGGAAATAATTTATTCTCAGAGCACAGCAACTTTATAATCCACTCTGCCCAAGCCTATTAGATGTATGGACTTGACTCGTATGTGATAAACACTGTCAAATATATTGGATGATTTTATTCACTCCAAAATAAATAAATGACAGGAGCAAAGACATAAAAATGGAATATTCAATAAGTATTCAATTTTTAGGAGAAGACTGGTTAAACGACTAGGCTGCCAGCTTAAGACTTAAAGAAGAACAGAATTTAATTCTCCTTCCCACCACGGACTGAATCGATGATACCTGGAAAATTCAATTATGGCGGAATCTGCAACGGAACTAATGAACAGTGGCATTCAGCACTACCACAGCTGCAGCTACCTGAGCACTAGGCAAAACAAATCCACCGATTCCTGGGAAGATTTCTGTGCATTCATGGTAAGATATTTAGAAACGCTAAGGACCTCTTAGCTGAAAACACAGGATGACAATCCTCTTAACGGGTTAGACGGGTTCTGTCTGTACAGCCCGGTTACACGCAGCTCCCTGGGGTGTCGGCACGAGGCAGGGCATCTTGCTACTCCATGTACGGGGTAACTACACGGGAGTAACACCGGACAGGGCTGGTGCAAGGATAAATGCGTGACAGACTGAGGTTGCTCCGATGTTTGGGCAGATACATGAAACTAAAGAAAGTTCTTATTAACCCCACAAAGAATCAGATCTTAAAAAAATATTTTGCAGTTATGTCTATTTAAAACGCTTGGGCTTGGAGAACCCTTCACAGAGTTTCTCCTCCTGAAGCTGAAGACACTGAACTGTACCAAGTACGAGGACAAGATTTAAAGCTCAGAAACGGAGTAAAATAAATGGTTTCTAGAAACCCATAAAACCCCCAAAGAAAACTAAAATGGTAGTAACTGCACTTACCTGTAACCACCCAAGTAAGACAGCAGGAGGCACGGTATGCTCTGTGGTCCCACACCGTGCCCCCTGCCCCCCCGAGCATTAGCTCTCAGCAGAGACAAACTATTACTGACTCCTCCACAACTGCTACTCACAGTCCTGAACTTCACCTGGGTTAGGCTGCTGCAAGCTACACCGCATGGTGGCACAAAGGAAGTGGTTTGAGACCGACCTGAGTTTATTGTTGTAATGAACATACACAGGAATGGGAAGAAATAAGGTGATTGTAAGATGCCTGTCTGCTCCGTTTCCTGATTCACGCTGTACCTACTAACACCTATACTCTTCTTATGACCCTTCCCCGGGTCCACTGTTTAGAAGTAAAATCAAAGGAAGGTCTTTGGTGAAAAGTAGGCTAAATATATTTAAAAGATCATACTAATTAAGATTTGAATATGTGCAGTTCCATATACACAGAGAGATGTTTATCACTTACAGCATAACGCGATACATCCAGTTTTATTTGATGTTTAGACTCAGATCACACAACAGAACTGAGAGCCCATCCACGGGAGGATTTGCCACTGTTTTGTAAGGCTGAACTGACACAAGCCTGCACGAGAGGCTCACGGGAGGCCTGGAAGTTTTTGCCAACTCCACAACTCGTTTATACTGCTTTTAAGAAAAAACAAGGACATCCTCAAACTAAAGGCCGTGGCTTGAAGAGATGGAAGACCTCCTGGAATTACTGTATGCTAACACAGTATGTGTGAAGAGACATAGTTCTGGTCTAGCTCTCCACTGCAATCATGCTTTGAAACTGCAATTAATAGATACGAGGCCAGAACAAATTCTTCGTTACAAATGAAAAATGTTCATATAAAGAACAGACCTGTAGAAATGTCATTTGCAGATCTCAAAAATTACAGATTTGAACAGCTTATACCTCTTCAGCTGCGTGCATAAATCTGAAACTACCGAACAGGAAGCCAAAAATCTGATGCAGACAGCTTCAAGTTAGCTGTAAAAATGAGCATGATCCTCGAGTCCAGACAAGCAAAATGAAGGTTCTGATTTTGTTGCACATGACACCTATGCCTAACTGTATTTAGTGGAATCAAGCTTAAAAATTCATGAGAAAAAAATCACTTTTTTCCCTATTATTCCAGAGAACTCACTGTAACATTATTAAATATTACAATTGGTTTTCGAATTACCAAACAATGGAGCAGATTTGACTTTTGGATGTGATTTTACCTGCTTATATTGGTTAACGGGTTTTAACAAATGATTCTTACACCAAATTATGTTTTTTAGAGAAGCTAGAAACAGGTCCAAGGTAGAGCAGTAAGTTAACTTTACGAAAGAGCTTCAGGGGTGGTGGCGGGAAGCAGCTGTCGGGGTGAAAGATCACTAAAACGCCTATCAGAGAGCAGCACTGAGTAACCCCCAGAAGGGTTTTTAGGGGATATTATGTGCCGCAGTACTGCCTTCTGAATGATGTATCAAGCAGTGAGAGTGGGCACACCTGATCATTAAAATCCAAGTGTATTTTTTTTCTCGATGTCCCTGACGTCTCTCTTGCCCGACACCCACCCGCCGGCACCAGCAGCTCCTCGCCAGCGGCGCTGCCCCGCTGCCTCTCCCTGCAGCACTGTGCTTCAGAAGCTTCTAATAACTCATGCACTGGTTTTATGTATTATTCAGTATTTGCCATGTTTAACTCGGAGGTTGCTGTATTTTATTGATGAATGGTACATAAAAAGTTACGACCAGCGAGTTTTATGGGGAACCTGTAGCACACTGGAGAAGAAATTGCAGTTCTCTCAGTCTACATATTTTATTGAAAACAAATGTCATTCTGATAAACAATTTATGTACCAAAACTGTAACTAGAATAAATCTGAGAATTAATATTTAGTCTGATAGGATTACCCTTGCATTTGTTTTTTTAGCTGTAAAGCTCTGTGGTTTTGACCCATAGATAAAACAGCAGGAAACCTCTGACTTAAAGCAAATCAGGTGTTATTGCACCTATTAGTGACAACATCAATTATTTCAACTCCGCCACACAGAGACTATTCTACTCCAGAGACATATTCTAAGAACTTTAATAAATGTAAGTACACAGATGGGCCCTCACCTGTCGTCTGCTCCTCACCTTCTTTTGAAAAATTGTCATTATAAAGAAATGATTACAGTTTATAAAAGCCTGGACAAACATTTACACTGAAAAAATAACGGGAATAAATAAACATGAAAAAAGTAGTCTGAAATGTAAATGGCTAATCTCATAGAAAATGTAACAATTACTTTTTTTTAAACAGACAAAAGATTTGTGAGATCTGATACTGAAGTGCAATAGGAACAAAACTATTGACTATTGTCTCCCAGCATGCCAAAGGGATTAGTACTGCCTCCGTTTTACAGACAGAAAAACAGATGGGAACAAAACCTTGTCACTTGCATCAATTTGTAAATTATTGTCAGTGAAACTGCAATGCTAAAAATCCCGTTGATTATATGTGTCCAAGCCTGTGTAATCATATTTATTAGTTTTAGCCCCCACAAATGGACTATGTCATTGCAACAGCAAATCCAGAGTGAGAGCATCATATTAATGGGAAGCTGCAGATGGGTAATCTAGGTTTTGAATGGCTCTGGCCAGCAGCCTCGAAGATTTACATTCACAGAATATTTTCAGCAAATAATTCAAAGTAAAGACAAAATGCCTCGACAGAGGCTTGATAAATATTCCTAGCACCACTGGAATTGCAAGACTGAAAGATCCCTGGAAAGGTCTGTTACAGACTACGCAGACACACTTCCACCTGCTCGAAGAAGCGTTTTTTGAAAAATATGAGCTGAAGGACCCGATTGCTGAAACGGCTTCAAGTAAAAGGCGGGAGAAAGTGTCAGTGTGGGGGGCCTGGTTCCCGAACCCACCCAGCAGGAGAGGGTTTGGAGGGAGTGTTTCCTCTCCAGGCTAGAGGCAGGAAGGCACCACCTAACCTCAGCTGCTCCGACACCTTTGAAACAGGCTGTGGAAAGTAACAGAACTGCAGCTATTTCTGTGCAAGAAGTCCATCCCCGCTACACCTTGGATTAAGCCTTCTGCCCATCCCCTCGGCAATCCTGAGTTCCTGCTTTCACCCCTCTACAACACGGAATTACTGCACAACACGGACTTGAAAAATACAAGGCAAAATGATGCAAGGTGCAAGAAATGTCCAAATATTCTGGCAAATTCAACTTTTCTTGAGAACTGGTTACAAAGTTCAACGGGAAAATTATAAATGAGACGTTTTTTCATCTGTAACCTTATCTTTTGAGACAGATTTTAATCAGGCTCAGATATAAATGCTGAACTGATCAAAACCTCTGTGAAACTAGCAGGACTTTTATACAACAAACATACAGAACACTATGCAATTGCCAAACTTTTCGCTCCATCCCAGATATATTTTTAGCTTTAACTGTGTTGGCTCTGATAAAATGAATGATTGTAATGAATGGTGCAGGAACAGTCACAATATGGAATGTTTTAGTACAAACACCTCCCACAAAAACTTCTTGATATAAATACACTTAATATCTAAACTATCTTTCTTTCATTTGACTTATTTAAAAACTCTAAGCAATCTGCTAAAAGAAAAACAAGTTGCAAATGACAGACTGATCTGTGATCTCTGGAAGAATTTGCTACCCAGTGATTCACCTCTCAAGTGCAAAACCCAGAAACACTCCGTGGAGTCTAAAATCACCCCGAGAAACCTGGAGAATGACTCATGTCTTACTTACTCGTTAATAATCAGATCTGGTGCGAAGCACAGGAGATTTCCGTTTGATTGTTTATATGATCTCCATCCCAAAGCAAAAGCCATCAGGAACATCCACGAGTACTGCAGAAGGGTCATTTGGTCATCCAGATGTAAATTTCGGAAACCTGGAAAAATAACAGTGGAGGTGTGACAGCATCGGTTGCAAAAAAAAAAAAAAAAAAAAAAAAAAAAAAAAAAAAAAAAAAAGACCACGGTTATCGCCAGTACAACTGCTGTATTATCAGTGTAATTACCACTTTTAAAAGTGTATTTGATAACCATTTCTGTAACTGTGGTGACTGTAACCTGAAATAACGCAAAATTTCCTACCGTATTAGATTAATCTGATTCAGTCAAGTATTTTAGATTAGATCTTTGGCAGAAGAAAGAAATAAACTAGAACAGCAAGAGGTTTCTTATGAGGAAGCTCTTGCTGGATGAAAAAAAATGCACTTTAAAATGGGTGCAAACCTTCAATGCCATGTCCCAGCTACTAAAGCCACATTCAAATACTCAGTACACCATTAAGGTGCAAAACTTTGCATATGTAGAAATTAAGTTTTTGTAACCACAGGACTCCAGTTACGTCTTCTGGACAACATGGCTACGCACGAGTCCTGAAAGGTCGGAGCAGAAAGCTGCAACACAACCCAACCTTGAGCTGGGTGGAACCTGTGACTCTCAACTGCACAAAACACAGAAAAATAGGCAAAAGAGAGCAACAGAAAGAGTAACTCTGGGACTCTGCATTATACATTCTATTCCTACTTACACATACACATTTCAACATAAGTTCTCAGCACCCATCTATAAAAGCACATGCGCCTGGAAGCCCTGACAGACACCACGTCAGGGGTGTTCTGGGCAGACCGAGTACCAGAGGGGTAAGTTTTGACAGGTACTACGAGTATTAAAATGGGATGTAATATTAAAAAAAAAATAAAATCAGAATATATGCACGTGCTTATCTGGAACTGATGGTCAGTTAGATTACAAAAGACCGCAGTTCCATTTAATATACACTATAATTCACTGGGCTATCTTCCAAAAATAACAGAATATTGTATTTTTTGTGGGAGCAGTCCACCAGACAATAGATGGTTTCATGTCAAATTTTGTTCTTATTCAACAACAACTGTACACTGAATTTACAAAACATGTATCGCATTAGTTACCATCTTTAACTGCTTCTAAACTTTTAGGAATATGTAGCACGGACAGAGCCAATTAGACAATGAGGAAACGTACAGAATCCGAAAACTGGCCCCTTGAACAGCCTTACAATGTAGGCAGCTTTTAATTTGCAACACCAGTTTCTATCAGATCCCGCCTACATTTAGCAAGAAAATACTGTGCCATATTGAATCATTATTAAAGCCTGCATTCAAGTTGATTTTATCTAATTTTATTAAGCATGTGACATCTAAAGAGCTCGCACCAGGGCTGCTTCCTGAAGACGTGCCGATAGCATTCAGCAGGCCAATATATAACATAATGCCTAACAACTTCCAAACAACCTCCTGGCTTTGGAGACAGCAGTAACTACCATTTACTACTTCTAAAACGCAAGCAAAGTGTTTCAAAGTTACCTCAAACTTACTGGGTCAGATCTTGAAATCTTTGCTCAAACCCTCCTCAGGAAAAGGTTATTTTGAAATCCCAACTAAAGGGTTTGGCAACCAGTGCTGGCTTAGCGTTAGTAGGTCTGATGGTGTACAACCAGTAGGGCTACATACAAATTAAATACTCGTGAACAACCACCTTAGCAAACAAAAAAAAAAAAGAAGATGAAAAGTGATAAGAGTAGTTCCTATTAATGTAATTATTAAAGAGAAGACTGGCATTTTCATTAAGAACATATGTTCTAACCTGAAGGGTTTGTCTAATTAGGGAAACTGTTCACAAGAGATTATGAACACAGAACTGCTTTACATCTAAATTTGTATTTGAGAATACCAGATGGTCTCCTAAAGCCTTGCCCCAGAAGAAAGCGTGCGCATGGGAACTTCTCCTGACGCAGACCTCAGTGAATCCAGCTCGATGCCCCCTGCAGACAAGCCCTGACAGACGTACAGAGCGGTTCCCATCTCTGCTGGACACACAGATCTGGGTTTACTATTCCTTCTTTCCCACTGTTAATTTATTTCTCCTCCCTCAAGAGAGACACCATTATGACTCACAGGTTTCATTATCAGACTTCGTGTTTTTTTTGGCAGACCTGTTATGTGATGTTATTCTTGGGCAACACATGCATTCTGGAAGTGGTTTTGCTCAGGGTTTTGAGAACAGGTAGCTAACGGGACTGAGCAGCAGGGAAAGGGAGAAAACCACTGCTTTTTGTTCGGTCAGGAATAAATGTGCCTCCAGCTTCAGTTCTGGCTCTGTCCTCTCCCGAGGACATACTGCTGAGATTGGATATTGCTTCTCCTGTAAGGCAACTGCTTCCTCAGTCTTCAGGTGGGAGCCAGAGGAGCCACAAACCTTCCACACGCCCCAGGTGACAGTTTGATCACACGTGTCACTACAGTGCTTGAGAGAAAACAAACATCCTGACTTCCACCCTGGAACTGGATGCTCAAATGCCTACTCCCAGGCAAGAAAAAAACTACTGATATGGTGAGGGGTAGTAAAAAAAAAAAATAAAGAAAAAGAACCACCCGTGAATGCAGACCCAGCCAAGCCAGTACAGCTGCACCAGTGTGTAGAAGTCGAGAACCTCATTGCTAAAAATATTCAAGAAATAATTATCAAAGAGGTGGAGCTAGAGCTAACAGAAATAGTTCACTGTATTACTTTTAAAAACAAATCTCTATTCTACTATGAATTTTAACATTCAGCGGTCAAAGGGCTCGAGTAAAATGACCTAACTTGTAATCCTAGGAAATAAATTTTTGCACCTGTGTTTTTCCTGCTTTTCCACTCCAGATGTAGTTGAGACACAAAGTAGCTCAGATATTACTAAAACTTCACCCGGGAAGGCTGTGAAATACCAAATACAAAAACTGTGCTTTGTAACAAATGCATTCCCCCGCTACCTGGAATTGCCTTTGCCCACTTCACCGCAGCCACGACCTGCCGCCCGCCCAGCATGTTGAGGGTGGAGAGGATGCGCCAGCTGGAGTCGGGCAGGGTGCTGTCGTAGCCCGAGTACAGCACCTCGGGCTCGATCACCTCCAGCAGCGAAACCAGCGTCGGCGTCAGCTGCGGCAGCGACGCGGGGACGATGCTCTTGTTTCCAGGCGTTTCAGAAACCTCCCGTGTTCCCGTTGCGCTCGTCTGCTGAATTCCTTTTATCTTCTTCTTTGTTTTTCGAGCTAGGAAAGTTTTGGTGAGTCACAGGTTAGATAATGGAAAGCGGCCGCACAGCTATAAAAACGTAACGGAGGAAATGCTGCTTTTGTTTTCCTGCAGTTGTAGATCAGGCAGTTGAAACTCGAAAAGCGTTTTGTCATCAATTTGTAAATAATTTCACATTAATTCTAATTAAGCTTCCCGTGCAAATAAGTTTATTTTACATTTTAATTAAACATTTATGTTACCGATTCAAAATGGTAAATAATGTCTGCAGGCAGTGCAAATACAAGCCCTGATCCTAGAATTTCTCTTACGTGCAAAATTTCAGTGAAACTTCATTTGACAGCCTGACACCTGTTTGGAAATCCTTGCAGGACTGTGTGCAGTTTCTTAAAAGATTAAGCATAGAAACCACACAGATGAAAGGAAAAAAAAATAATTTAATGGTTAAGGAGTTACTCAATCTCTCGAGCCAGGGAAAACATTTTTTGAAAATGTTGGGCAGGAGGAGATTTTTCTCTTGCCAACTCTCTTGCATATAAATCATTGCTGCGTAATTAAACCATAAAACTCATTCGCCAAATAAATAAAATATCACACAGAGATGTTAACTGTAAACTAAAAAAAGTTGGAGCAACGATTTTATTAGCATATTGTCAGTAATGGAGTCTCGACTCGGCTTTCAGCAGCCCGGATGCAGGCAGCTACACCAAACGACTATTTAGCAGAGACCAAAACGCAGCCCAGTTCTGTTCCTGTGTCTCAATTAATTAATTGATTTCTGTTCTGGAACTTTGCGATAAATCAGTAGCACATAAACACATCATGTAACGTGCTTTCACATTCATAGCTCCTACTGACCTATTCAGAATCTCCGATCATCAGAAACGCGCCAACCCTGGAGCTTTCCAACCCAGAAAATCCCCCTCCTGACCCGCTAAAGAGCCGAAATTCTCCACAGACCTTGTGTAAACTGCAGTTTCCCAAAGGCTTATACACCGGCCACGTTTGCCAAGACTGTCATGGGGGAATAGCAACAGTTATTTCCTTGGAGCAAAGGGCTTCTTGTTATTCTCAGCAAAATTTTGAAATGGCTGCTCCAAAATCCTTTCAACGTTCCGGCATTTTTTGCCCCGCTGTCCTTGTTCTCAAAAGCAAAGGAACTGCTTTGGCTTAAATTTACCTGCACGTGCCTTCAGCTTAATGCAGACACCTGGTCTGGAGTATTTCCAGCCCAGAAAGTCTGGTAAAATTATAATCAAAAGAAATATATCTGATAAGACAAAGTATTATGCAAAAATTTTTATTAGGCTATGCTACTAGACCTGACTTAGATATATAGTTGTAGCTCACAAAAAAGAAGGTTGAAATAATGTATTTCTTTACAACTTCTTTTCAAATCTAAAAATACCACAAATTTAAAACCAGCTCCTTAGGGCAAATTACAGAAGATGATCCATACATATAAGCTCGGCATGAAAATAAAAGCATCCAAGATTTTCTGTTTGAAACAAACAACTCCTCCCCTCAAAACCCCTGCAGTTTGGCACCCAGCGAGGTCGCACAGGCTTCCTATTTGACCACACGCATTCCCTGCCGTCGGGCAGATGGTCCGTGCGCCCGAGCCACGCAGGCAGGTCGCCGTCCGGGGAGGCGCTGAAACGCTCCCACCACCACGCTGCCAGACGCAGAGACCATGCACTTCGCTTCTAAAATGGGAGTTATAATTACAAAATCCACCGCAGTTACAGAGCAGGGCAACCGATATTGTTAGGAAGAGGAAGAGATCCTTCAAACATTTGAAATAAATTCAAAATAAAGATGACAAAAAAAAAAAAAAAAAAAATCCGTGAACTGCCAAACAGTTTAACTATGAAATGCAGCCGGAAAGGCCAAAAAAAATTATGAGATGACTTTTTACAGGCATAAAGTCCAACAATAAATCTTTTTTTCCAAACACCTCAGAAAGAGAAAGGGTGCCAAGGAATGCCCAGGGTCAATTAACGATGAAAGCGGAAATGAAGATTCAAAGAAATAAAGGCTATAGTGCAAAGTATCATTAATCTACTTTATAAATCTCCAGTGCCTGCAGCTGTTAATTTTATGTTTCTCCAGTCCTCTATATCCCCCCAAAAAGCAGGCAATAGAAACAAGAAAGTTCCAGAAGAGGGTGACAGATAGGGTCAAATTTATGACTGATGATAAACCCGACTCTTATAGAAAATTAACATCTTCCTAACATACAAGGAGCCACTTTTGTCTCAGCACAAGAACAGGAAAGAATTAAAATACTGCATGGTAGATTCTATTCATTTATTTATTTAAAAATAAATTAGTCTTCTACCAACCCCAACGGTGAAATTCACTGCAGCTATTAAACCCCGGAGCTATTCAGAATGTGACTGGGCAGATTCGCCAAGCGCCCGCCCGCCCGCCAGGCTAAGTCAGACTGACATGCTATAGGGAGTTTTGATCTCTTGCCATTCATTGCCTGCTTTGCTTAGAACCATCGTTTATGCACTGAGGATACACCTGATGACTTTTCAAAAAGAGATTACTGTCTAAAAAGTATGCAAATTTAATTAGCTTTTAAACAACAGTAATTCCTGAACTGTGACCCCAAAATAGCCAAGACAAAAGGAACTCAGTTTTAGTCTCTTCTGCTCTTTATGCTGCCTTCCAGCTTTCTTTGCTATGAATTCTTCTCCACGACCAATTCACCATCTGTTCAGATCTGTCCAATAAATCATCGTTTTCATGGTTGTTTTTCACTGTTTCACACTACCTTGGGTTCCTCCATTTTTGCATTGCTGAGTTTCTAGAGCTCTTTTCCCTCTCAGTCACAAAAAACTTCCTCCCCCCCTCCTTTTTCCAACAACTTATATAACAATATCCATCCTCCAGAAAGCCACTATTCTCTAGGATTCTCTGTGCCAAAATTCAGGCAAACAAACTATAGCTGGAAGGGCTCCAAACTACATGTGGAAAAGTGGCAAGTATCAGACGTCATTCAGTTTTAATTTTCTTTGGTGCAGAAAGGCAACTCAGATAACACATCCTAGAGCCTGAGATACCTACACTGGGGTCTGCTTCAAAAAGAGTTCAAATAAAATTGGTGCAGGAAGGGAAAGGTTCACTATTAGAGTAACAGACATAATAAGGTACTTTAGTCATATAGATAAATGTATGAATACCATGTATTTATTTTGAAAACTGTGGAGAGAAAAAAAGGGAAGACTTAACACCAAATGTCTTAATTTCCAACTCAAAATGAAAATTGTGGTTTCTTGCATTACTCTGAACTTTCTTTAGGCCCGGCCGTTACCTCTCCTTGCCACGCCAGCCGCAGCAGGGCATCGCATCTTCCCACCCTGGGCACCAGGAGCAGGCAGGACTGCGCTGCCATCACCCCTGGGGCTGCAAGGATCAGCCCACTGGCAGCCTCCAAAAGCGAACTCCAGCTCCGGGGAGACACGCGCTGGCAACCTCACGTACGTGAAGGATTTGTGTGGCTGTTAAGAGCGTTCCCTCGCACCCTGCACACAGATCCAACAGCACCTCAACAAACCGGCCAGCGGCCTCCGCGCTTCCCTGCCAGCCCCTGCCACGGCGGGTGGGACGCGCCTGTAAGGATGCCATGAGGTGGGGAAGAGTTTCAGAGCGCTGGGTTTTTCCCTTTGCTCTGAAGGGACATGTAGGGGGCATGTAGAGGCACCTGCAGGGCAGGAAAACTGGGATTCACCCTCCGGAGAGAGGCTGAAGGCAAAGAGGAGGAAGGGACGTGCTAACACGGACTCCAACGTGTGTATCACCCACCTCGCCAACATAATTCACCACTTACATCTTACCAAAGGATATTATCACTGACTGAAATGAAACTCTGTTCATATTTGTATCTTACAAATACATTTTTGACATTTTTATTTTATCTGGCAATTTTGATTATAGAAGTATCACCATGATAACCACGCTAGCAAGTACTGTATTAATCTCTACAGCTCAAGGAAAAAGTATCAAGCATAAAACATAGCTGACACTAATAAAAATGTTTTATGTCATTTTACAGCTGCTGCTAAATCTCTAGTTGATGTGGTCTTCAGTTTCTCATAAGCCATCCAGGACTTAGCAGAGAAGAAATATGTACTGGTACATTTAAATTTATTTATTTAACCCTTTTTTTTTTTTTTTTCAAAGAGGTTCTTACACAGATGTTTAAGAACAATCCACAGCATGAATAAAAATAATTTCCTTTTCTTCAGTTTGAAGATACAAGCCCTACTCCAACTTTAGATCTGTGTCTCTGGGCTTTCCCCCTCATCTGTGGTTTCGGTGTCAGGTCACCCTCCTGAGTAAGGACGGGCAGGCATCACACCTCCCTGCAGGAGTTCTCCTAGAGTTCTGCTGTCTCAGATTCAGTAAAAAAGCAACAAGATATATGTGCTGACAGGAATAAAAAATAGCCCTGTTTTGTGTGTATGACTCACTTCTGCTGAACATACTGAGAGATAGAGCAACCGATGATGATAGGAAAGCACAGGAGAAATGTTAGTGTAAAAACCCCTTGCTTTTCATTAAAATTCTCATACAAGCCATAAAGTGCAGTACTTGCTTTTAACATATTAAAGTTCTGCTCAAATAATGGCCTTAGCTTCATAAGCAGCATGACCTTTATTGTCTAGGACTCAGAAACAAAAGAGGAATTTGAACATTTTAAGATACCTTCGAGGTTCATGCCAGCTTGAAGACATTTCCGGTAGCGGCATGCTGGACAGTTTTTCCTCCGAATTTTGTCAATAATGCAATCGTTTCTCCCAGCGCACAGATAGTTGTGCTGCCCTGTATTCACAGAGACAAACAAAAGAACCATAAGCTCTACAATTAGAGCAATAAATGAAGTCATTCATTCTTGCAGTAACATTAAGGATCTGGGGACTATATAATACCTTTACTTACCGTACTTCATCCCCTGCAAAAGATCAGTGCCCCTAGGATTTCATTTAACTATACACCAGACAGTCTTCTCGTATTTAGACACTAAAGCCAATCAATTTCGGTAGTAATCCTATTTGCTATTTGTTAATATCAGGCAAATTCTATTTTTAAAACTATTTCTCCTCTTAGGTTTCTCAAAGCTATCTTCCACGGCACATTTCCCGTTTCCCTGAGCAGTTTGACGGAGATGTAAATAACGTCCATGAACACATTCTGAGAGCACGCATGTAAACGTTTCTAGAGATACACAGACATAGCTTTCCTCATCTTGAAAGCCATGAAACCTCCTCCTTGTTTAACTCAAGAGCCTGAATTGGACAAACCAAGTTCTCTGACATTTTTATGGATTCACAGATTCCGAGCAAAACAGATCCGAGAAACGTGGCAACTTGAACTACATAAAATGACTCTTAGCTGCTATGGGCAGGACAACAAAAGAGTAGTATCTCTTAATTATTTGAATTATATGAATAAATTTCTTAACTTATTTAGAGAACGGTATTACTAAAAGATACATCCTTCTCCCAGATGGGGACCAAGAAAGCTGTTTCTTTAGAAGGCAGAAAACTGCAGCCTAGGCTTTTACACTGTATTTCAAAGTCCTGACAGTATAATATTGCTAGAAACAAATACATTTTCCAAATACCGAGTTATTAACAATGGAGCCTGAGAGTCTTCTCACAGGAAAGAAGCTTAAGGAATTTGTTTCAAGTCAGCTGTGAAAATTATGGGTATGCAGAGCCCATTGCTATGGCTTTAGTCAAACTTCTCCAATGAAGTGTTTCAACTTGATATTCCAAGGAAGCCCTGAACATTTTTCTGAATTAGCCCGCCTACCTTTGTCATCTGAAGAAGAGGAAGAGGAAGCCCGACCCCTGTATAATCTTTGTGTTTAAGATAACTTAGATCCAGGATTAATGTTCTCTTTGCCGTTACCATACTAATACACACAGAACGAAAACAAACGCATGCACACACGGAACACAAACCAATGACTATCTGTCACTGTTGTGGGAGAACAGAGACTACAATTTCACGTCTCACACAGACCATGGTTTCACACAGTCAATACAGAGGCTTCAGGTATAGATTTTCCTGAGCGCTTCCATTTTTTTCCTAACAAAGAGCTTCATCTCTGTGAATGTGCTGTTTGGTTTCTTGTACTTACTACATCCCTATTCTTGCCTTTTTTTTAGGTGAAAGCTACTCTATTTCTTTGCATTATATTATATTAAAGCCTTCCTGCCACACGAACGTTTTGTGGAAAAATGAAGGGAAGCTGATGCCACCTTCTGCTTCATGTCTGACTGCCGCCCGGGGACATGCCAGCTGCACAAAGGAATGCGCTTCACTTATCTTTGCTGCTCAAAACCCAGATACTTCACAAACAATACACTGATAAAAACTGGTAGTGAGCAAACGGAGACGTTTCCAAGGGGATTTACGGCAGACGGGGGCATTTTACAGAGCAGCCGGCAGCACAAACCGGCGCCTGGGGCTCTGAAGCACTGTGAGACTGAACAAGTCTTTGCTCATTTGAGCACACTGCCATGCAGAAGGTTAGAAATTGCAGACAAAGGGGTTTGGAAGATGGGAATTAAAAATGTTGAAGAATAAGGACAATGTGGAGCACAGCAGGAGGCAGGGGTGCTGGGGAATCTGAAGGCGGGGAGGAGTGAGGATCTGAAGCAAGGCGAGGAAGCGGAGGTGGGCAGTGGTGACGATCTGGGTTGGCAGCAGGGCGGGGGTAACGCGCTGGGAGGGGAGCAGGGTCGCTTCTGGGGCCGGAGAAACCAAGTCATGAGGGCTCTGAAGCACCAGGAAAACAAGAATGAGAACAAGACGGCTCTGGCCACCCTCAGTTCCTGAAGAAAGGCCCGTTTGCGTGGAGAACTGCGTACACACACACAGTCGCTGTCCCACTTTCATCCTTCCTCTTCTCCCCTAGTTCTGCTCTTTGCTGGAGGAGAGACACTTTATATTGATTTTCTAGATACTGATACTTTCAGTTTCTGTGACTATTTCTGTCACAGTACACATGCGTGTAGACAAAGGTACAAAAAAGGGTTTCAGGTTAGAGGCTGGATTACAAATGTGCAGAGTCAGCTTGATCTGCATACTAACAGGTGCCTGGCAGCTATTAATAAAAAGCATACTGCAGAAACAAATTCTTCTTACATATGTTCCTAGTAAGAAAAATGCCTATAAGAGACAAAAGCAAATTACTCATTCCTTAAAGTGAATACTAGAACTAAGAGATGCTGGAAGAGCTCCTGAAAACATCCACAATATCTATCGGAAGGATTAAGGTTGGGATTACCTGTGGAACAATAAAAATGAAAGTGGAGGTAAGCCTTAAGGACTTACTGCAATTTTTCAGCTACAAGCCGGCTTACATTTTTAACATTAATACAGATAAGATGCAGCAAGTCACATGGCTGATCAGAAGGAATTAGGGGGTTGATTTCTTCATCTATCAATACTTTTGTGATTTATTTAAGCTGGAGGATGGGCAAAAGCATTGCTATGACATATATCCAGCTGCAATATAATACTTCTTCTGAGGGACATCCAGTGACCTTATTTTAATCAACGATACAGATGAGTATTTGCTTCAAATAAAGAGCCTGGCTCTGAATAGGGAGCACAACCCCAGACAGGACTGGCTGGGAGTCATGGAGAGCCTGAGCAGCTCAGTGCCTTGCACTTGAGCTCACATTGTCTCTTGTTAGACTTCAGAAACAGCTTCAGCTTCCCACAGAACCAGGGACATACTCTCCCCCTGCGACCAGCAAAAACTGCGATATGAACTTGACTTCTCCGATCCCTCCGAGAGACTCTGCATTTCCACGGAGCTCCCCGCTGCATCCAGAGCTGGGAACTGGGAGAAAGCGCTGCCTCTGAGAGACCGAATGGGGGCTCGTCTCTGTCAAAACAGCCTTCCCGCTTCTCCAGTGGAGCCCAACTTGCAAAAACATGAGCAAAAAATGGTAAGTCTGATTCACTTCAAAATACCAGTAATGGCTGCATGAGGGAGGTAGGAGATAGGAAACCCCGTCAGGTTGTGACTAAGAACGACGCGATTTCAGGATAGAGGAATCGCTATCCTTCCAGAGACACCGAGAATAGACTCTAACTCTTCTGCATCTCTCCGATGCTGACACCAAGAGTCAGACGTTGAGGTTCACTACAAAATGGCTCCTTATGCAGCCCTAAAATCACAGACTACTTATTGTGCTAGACACACTACAGATTCACATTTAGGTTTTTCATCTTCTCTGTTTTCCAGAATGATTTTTTTCCTGTGATGAGAGAGAAATCTCGATGATGCAAACACACACACATGTTCCTGTTACCTAGTTACCCCTGCAAGTAACACACATGGACGGGATTTAACCAATACTGCTTATAGGAAAAATTGTAGAACTATTATAACCCTGCATACAACAAATGTATCAAGCTTCATGTACAGTTTTATACACAAACCAGCTAACATTAAACATAAAAATCACAAGCTTGACAAATCTAATGCACACAAACCAATATCTGTATATAAACAGGACAAATAAACAAAAACAACAGTGAAAGCAAATGAAAGAAACAAAAAGCCAAGACAACAATACATCTTTTTACTCTGTGAGTGAATGGGAGCATTTTGTAAATGTAAATGGAATCTATGCTTCAGATAATGCACCATTATCAATCTTATTTACTATGAAACGATCAGTGATATAATGGTTGGGATTTTCCAGTAGGATTTCAGCAAAAACATCGATTCCCGCAAGATTAAATAGACTGGTTTTGAATGGGGAGGATATGTATGTGGATTTTATATGTTTGAACAACAAATTCATCAAAGCAGTCTTACCTTCCACAGCTCTTTTGAAGAACACTTTGCAGCTGCCACAAGTAAGAACACCATAATGACACCCAGAGGCCTCGTCAGAGCAAACAAGACAGAGCTTGGGAGGTGGTCCCGTAGTTGCTGAGGTTGTGGATGGAGAAGAGCTTACATCTGATCTCATTCCAGGGCTAAAAAAAAAAAGCATTAAAATGTTTTTAATTAAGATCTATGGGATACTGGCAAACATAATATAACTGCAAGAAACGGACTGCCCTCATCCTCAAATACTCGAGTTTTGCACCTCAAGGTCACTAGACTCTGAAACAGTTAAACAAGGAATTTTGTGAAACTTAAGTAAAACTGCATGGATTTTTCATGGCCTGTTTGACTAGGTCAAGATTACTTCCCTTACGCATTTCTGAAGCCAAGTTTCTCGCACAATTATTCTAGCCTTTAAAACCGACTCAAATAATATTTCATACT
Organism: Athene cunicularia; assembly: GCF_003259725.1. Classification (NCBI taxonomy): domain Eukaryota; kingdom Metazoa; phylum Chordata; class Aves; order Strigiformes; family Strigidae; genus Athene; species Athene cunicularia. The sequence continues at coordinate 1,163,833 of NW_020799117.1, read as the reverse complement.
GTCGCTGTTGTCATTACTGACACATTCCCTGCAGTCTCCATCGAGTCCTGCAAGAGCTTCATTTCCAGCACCATCACAGTTTTCTACTGGGATATTAATATGCAAGAAGATGTGCAAATTAAGCCATATATTGACACACAGTCACAGTAATAAATGATCATTTCACCCCCGCATTTTAGGAGAGGAATATATATTCCTAATTTCAGGATCTGGTTTTACATCGTAAACATACCAGCCACCTACAAAGGAATGGCTAGTTCTTTAACAAAAAAAATAAATCATTGTTAGAACAATAAACAATCTACCGTAATCACCTTCGAGCTGCTTCTAAATCATAAGGGCTGAACCAACAGCAGCTGTGCCAAAGTTCAGAGGCTAATCTTATTCGGCACGTGTAAACAGTACGGCCCAAACCTGACACATTCCCTGGTGAAGGCTGCCTCGACACCTCCTCTGATAAGGCCCATTTTGTTTATTTTCACGAAGTTTTAAACATCTAATATGCAATTTCTATACTGTATGCTTGACTTAAAGTGATTTTCACAAAGTTTTGTCCAACAGGGTTCCAGCCACTTTCCAGATGAAGGTAGAAAATAACACTTTTTTAAGGCTTTGGTGCCTTTACTCGGAAACTCTCCAGGACATCCATCATCTCTGAGGTAGGCTTAACATTTGTATGTGGGCTGGCTTTTGCATGGAAAAATCCTTTTCCTCTCCTCAAGAAAGTCTGACCAGATTTGGTCACACATTTTAAAAAAAAAAAAACAGCACCGTAGTTCTCAAACATTCACAAAACCCTCAGAATTCCAGCCCAAATCAAAATGCTCCAACAGCCGGGAGGCTTTGCTTTCGAACAGGTTGCTTCCACAGGCCCCAACCCCAGAGAGCAACTGAGAAATGGCCCGTCCAGAGAGTCAAAGGATTCTGCTGTTGCGTTTGCTCTCACCGAGAGGGAGTTTGGTACTAAAAGCAGACAAGGAGCGGGAATCCTACCGCTCAAATACAGAGGGATAAGAGTCAAACCAGAATAAACATCTCAGTGAAGTCCACGCTTTGACAAATATGGAACCAGAGGGCAGAGAAAAGTGAAAATTACTTGTGTTAGGGGAAAAAATGAGGTAGCACAGGCACGCAAAGACCTCCCTAAAAACCAGAGTCTGATATGAGCTAGGGGAGAGGGTGACCTGTATCTAAGGCAGAGCAGAGAGGGCTGAGCAGGCAACCAAAACCCGACAAGAACACAGCAACAGCTCAACCACGCTGGAATAAATGTGGGAAGGAGAAAAGTCTAAGACCAGAACAAGGGTGGTCCAACAGGACAGGCTGGCAGTGGGAATGAAGTAGAATGAGTCAGCCCTGAGGAAAAAGGGAAGGGAAAAGCCCACCCAGGAAAGACCACTTCTTTCCAGCACCTGGGAAAACTCAAATCCATCACATCACTCCTCTGTGTTCAGGAAATATTTGTGAAAAGCTGCAACACTTTTACTCTATTGCTCTGCAAAGAGGCTGACGACCATCATTAGCTAGTCTGTCAAGTGGCAGTCACCCACAGACTGTAGTCCTGTTTATGATCCATATGATGGCTTTTCTGTGTTTTCTAATTAATTTGTCTTCTTTAAAGAGCAGGAAGCTATAATAAAATACTAAGGTTGCACAATCCAGCACTCAACATCCAAGTAAGGACCAAATGTAATTCAACCCAGTTACATTTATGTGATGTCCTTACAAACACACTTCTTTAATTACAGACTCGTCCTAACCTCTGCGCGGCACGTCTGCCTCCCTCAGCGCAGAGGCCCTCGGAACCGGTACTGTAAGGATGGCAGCTGCCACCCGCACCGCCCCGGCCCTCAGGGAGGAAAGGCCTGATGGCTGTGGGTCTGCAGGAAGGGAAACCTCAGTCAAGGAAGCTGAGGATTCACATCTACTTCTGCCTCTTACTGTGCGTGACTGTATTTGGTACCTACCAAAGAGCCTTTTCGGAAATCCTGCCTTCTCCGCACCCGGCACTCTGAGGAAAGGCACGCTGCGACGCCTGGTCAGCGGAGCTGGGCGCGGGGCTGGGAGATGCCCAGCTCCTCTCCTCGGAGCATCGCCTCCCCGCCCCGCCAGGGCACGGGCAAACACCTTCCACTGGGCTCCCCGAGGCACCGCCTGCGCCCCGGGCAGGGCTGTCCTCCCCCGGGACTGCCGAGGGAACCGTGGAGCAGTGGGCAACCCGGGCTGGGACCCCGCGCTGGCCTCCGTGCTCCCTCACAGCTTTCCGGGCTGACGAGACAAGTAATTCTGACGACAATGCTGTGCTTCCTTTCATGCAACACAAACTACTTTCTTCTGTTGATGGGTTTGTCCTGATGGTTTTTTACGTTTGTTTTCTTTCCCCCCCCCAGCTTATTGACCCATTTGGAAAAAGGAATTAAATTGTATCTGCACTTCGTAGTGTCATATTAAATAAACAATAAGTAAAATCAACACCTCAAAAACAAACAAAGCCCCCTATTAAAAAAAGTAATCACCAGCCAGTCAAAAGCTACTCTAAGTTTCTTCCTTTTCTCGAAGGTTTTAGGCCCAGTAGCTCTTACCAAAAATCCCAGTTTAAATATTGAAATATAGGCCGGGAGCCTGTGATTTTAAATAAGGAATATATAACTTGACAACTTCATTTCATTAAAATGATTAAAGCCAGAAAAAGATGGAAACATCTTTCTATGCATAGTTTTGAAGACAGCTAATTTAGATACATAAATTACACTCTTTATACCTTAGAAATTTCTGACAAAAGCATTTTTAAGGAAACATTCATCAACTGTCATAGAAACTATGGTAGCGCCAAACATATTCTACTGAAACTTTTCAATCACCTTTAATTTTTAAACAGGGCTCACTTTCTGTACCAGTACCATAGAAAATGTAATATGAGAAAGAAAACAGATGATATGACTTACAAAACTAAAAATAAATTATTACATTGATTAATAAAGCAGTAGCCAGCAATCTAATCTGGGCTTCTGGCATATCTTTTCAAGCCTGGCTGTATCAGATAAGGCCAATATTTACTAACTGCGTGGAGAGCTGCCAGACACTGACAGTGCCCTGGTTGTGTAAAACACAATTTTGCTTGCCTGAAACATGGAGAAGAGGAGAGATTATAGTGCATAAGGACTCCTGCAAGAGCTACAACAAACTGGCTTGAGGTTTAATAGAAATCTTTTACCTATAGTTATTTGTAGTCAAAGACAAACAACCACTTCCTACGGAAGAGGTAAGGGAGGGAAATTACCCTCCAAAATAATACAATAAGAAAAGCTACCTTGCAGTTATTTGCAGAAATGTTTTTTAAACTCAACAGAAACCTAATAAACTATGATTCTTATCTAAATTAAAGAAAAAGTTGAGAAGCATAGATGGGCCAGTAAAAAAAAAAAATAATCCAACTTTTAAGGGTTCCAATTTGTAAAAACTTCAATTAAATTTTATTTTGGGAGGGAAGGTATTGTTTGCTTAAGGGTATGAGCGCCGTTCCCACATACTTTCAGAAACTATTTATATATAATCTATTTTTATTTGTTTGTGTGGATACATTTATTGTTTCCAGTCAAGGAAACACACGAGGGTAAAATGGAAAGACTTAAAGACGAGAAGATGCAGCCGCAGTAACGAGCTCTGTGGAGATGAAGTTGTTTGACCAAAGCCATTTCTGTGTTAATCATTTACCAGAGACTTTCGAACCAGGCTCAAGGTTCAAACCTCACTGAAGTCGGGTGTGGTGGCGTTCATGGCAGTGTGCAGTTTTCCTCCCTCGGGGTCCCCGACCACCGTGGGTCACGCTGTCCCACGCTCGCCGGTCAGGCAGCGGCGCACTCCTCCGGCCGGGCCATGGGCCACCAGCAAAGCCACAGCCCTGCAGTCGGCTGTGGACGTTTGGGCAGAAAGATGTGGCAGAGAAAGTTAACTCGCTCTCCTGAAGAACCCTTCCTCCGGCACACTTGTTCATTACTGAAGAAAATGTTTGTTTTTTCCTCTATCTTTACTGTGAAGAATACAGACCCTCCCCACTAACAACACAGAATGTGCACACTCCCATACGCTGAACCTAACACTGAGACATTATGTAAAAAATACATTACCTGCTACTTTACATTAATAAATGAAAAGAGATAATGAAGTGATGAATACTTTCAGCTCCTAAAACTCCTACTCATTTCCAGCCTCCAACCTGCAACTCTACCAGCACACCAAAGCTCAGGATGATCAACCTTGATCCCATTTTACCCAAAACCGTGCCCAGCCCTAGCACAGTTCTGCTGAAGGGTAAATCCTTTTAAAAAATGCAGATTAAATCAGCGCCTATAGCAAGCTACACACATGCAATGAGAAAAGAACTTGGGTTAACAGTTTAAAAACTAAGATTTAAGGAGAACGGCTGCAAGCTACCGTCCAGGCGAAGCAGCACCTCAGGAAATCCCTGGGGCTGCTAGGCAAAGCAGCAGCTGCCAGCTTAGCAATTTTCTCCTTTTTAAGAAAAAAATCTACCAGGAAGAAAAGTTCAGAGGAAACGCATTATACAAGTTTTTTTCAGACACAGGTACAACTAAGGTATTCCCTGGTGCTATTATGAATTGCAAAACCAGAACACTTGCGACTGGCTCCTGAAAATCTGTGAGAAAATGCAATTCGTGTCCAACTGCCAACTCCAAGGAAAGAAATGGATGCAGTATGTCTAGGGTGGGAAGAGACAGCTCAAAATTTGACTATATTTAAGTTTAAAGCAGAGTAAAAAGACTATTAATTTTGCTCCTACTTCTCATCTACTGCTTTACAAAGAGGAGTTGCACTTACTCTGAGTGACATAGGCCACAAAACACTGCACACCGTAAGGCCTGCTTCTCCAGCGTAAGTCACCTTAGTACTGAGCTAACATATTCTTAAAAGCGAGTTAGTTATCTGCTTAAGTAGTGTCACCAAACTAACAGTAAAGAAACCATTTTCAATGTCAATGCCATCTGGGCCTCACGCTTATCTTCCAGCAATGAGAACAATGTAAACACTCAGCTGCATACACCAACTGATTATGTTTTGTGAATTGCTTATTTCTGTATTAATTATAGAAACTATTAATTATTTTATATACCCTCTTCGGCAGGATGGTAGTTTTCAGTGCAAGCGGGGAAAAAACTTTACAACAAGGCTAGTGACACTATAATTTACATTATCACATTAAAAGTGTGTTTGCCAATTGAAAATTTTGCTGAGAACCTGAACCACTGGTTACAATAGTCTCTTCTGTCTCTTGTAACATACTCACTTAAGTTCAAAGAGACTGAAAATTGGTAAGAACCAATGTTTTCCCCCCCGGCTGCCTGCAAACTCCACGCAGACACAGAGAGGCTTGGGTCTGCCCGGCACCGCCGAGGGCGCAGGCAGCTCAACCCTTGTCTGTGGGCAGTAAACGCACGGCGGGAGCCAGGGCTGTCCCGGGTTGCGGGCTCAAACGCTCCTGCCAGCTGCCTGAGTGTACAACACACCCGCAAACCCACAAAATAAACCAAAAAGCCTTCCAAATAACTTCAGAATAGGTAGGTTCTGTATAATAGTTTTCTTTCCTGTTTCGTACTTAAAACAGAGAATTGAATTGCTCTGGTAAAAGCCCTGTTCTTGATAACAAGCATATCCCCAGTGATGCCATAATAAATTAAAAATCTACTACAAATTACAGCATTTAACCAAAGCCTGTGAATAACAGCATCCAGTATTACTGTTTTACAGACCCCTTACAGCCAAGATGACGAACGCCATTTCCTTTATCACGCCCCCAGATAAATGCCGTTATCATGACTTGATAAACCAGGAAACCAGATTTTGAACTAACGGTCTCGTTTTGTGCGCTCGCCTGTAACACCACCGAGATAACAGCACCGTGAGGAACGGGTCACCCAGAAAGGACACGGCCAAATCTGCTTCCCTGCTGGATACAGAAACCCGTGACAGAGACGCACGTTATCTCACCAGCAGGTTGGCAGGTACCAGCGTGCCTCCTCCCGACACTGTCCCTGCGTCAGGACAGACTTCAGCGCTAACTTACAATGGAGTACTGGGATTCTAATTCACAGAAAAACTTAAAATACAAGACCTACCCGAAGCAGCAAAGTCTCAGAATCAACCTCTCCACCTGCAGAACAACATACACTTTACCAGCCCTTCAATACAACCAAAGCAGACTGCAGGAGTCATTGTTTGGTATAAAGTCACCGCAAATACCACAAATGTTTTTGCTTACGTTTTCAACAACTCAGGTGCAGCGTAACAAGGACATTGAGCAAAGTATCCAGCCTGAGTGCGAAACAACAAGTGACTTTGGTTGACACAGAGAAAAGGCTTTACATACATCCATTATGAAAGATTTTACGTATAAAATTACAATTCCTATTGGCAAACAAAATAAATTGGAACAAATACCTTTCCCCTAAGTGTCGCTGTACGGGCCCAGTCAAACCTTGGTGCTGGCGAGGTTTTGATCCCTGCAGAGTCCGGAGGTCCGAAGAAGAACCTGAACCGCCAACCTAAGTGCTGTTCCCCATGAGTACACGCAGAACCAGCATTTCACTAGCACTGGCCGTGCGTGCGGGCCCTGCCTGCGCAGGAAGCCGCCCGGCCCCGGCCCACGCCTTGCTGGGAGCTGGCGGGAGCACCGGCACCGCGGCCACGGGCCCGGGACACGCACACGCCCTGACACGGAACACGCCAACGGACACCGCCTGCCGCTCCAGAGAAGCGGGTCCAGTCATCCTGCGCGGAGCAGGGCTCACGTGCTGTTAAAAACAGGCTTCAGAGGGACCTTGTGCTGCTCCGTGCTAGGCAGAGGCGGCAGGGACGGCCATTGCGAGCACTGCTCTTTCGTTTCTCATAAATTACACTCTATTAAATCAAAATAAACAGGCAGATACCAATAGCACGTTAACAGAACAATAACTCGCGGAGATTCCCCACGCAGCGCAAGGGAAGCGAGCCCCGCTGGCGAGCGGGGTGCGGGTCCCCGTGGCATCGGGCCCTTTTATCTCTCCCGAAGCCTGCACCAGGTTTACTCCGCGACGCGGGGACGCGCATCCCTGCGCAGGTGCCTCCACGCTCTCTTTAACGAAGGTGCCAGCGTCGGGCGGCTCGCGGGAGCCTCCGGCAGCTCCCCAGCCCCTGGCACCAAAGACACCCCTTCTCCCCGCTCCGAAATGGCGTCCGCTACCATTTTAGCGCTCGCACAGGAGTGAGAAAGAAACACTAACGCAAGGGAGCGACGCGACTTTTTTTTTCCCCTTTTGGATCCTCTCCAGAACGTAAAGGTTTCAAGGGCACAGGCAAAGCTTTCTTGGAATGGATAAATGGTAATTGATGTTGCAGCTGCAACCTTAGCTAGAGCTCTTGGGATTTCAAATGTACTACAGCCCTGAAGTATTTATGACCAGAATATGATAATTAAATTATATGTTCTAAACTTTTACATTTATTACAGCGCTCCAGTAAAGCAGCCAAAAAGTCTTACCTTCAAGGGTAGGACTTAATTTCTATATGAATCAATTTATGCATATTTTTCCCAAAGGTCTTTTTTTGAAATTTCATTGTACATCCTTGCTTCCTTACATAAAGAGGCAGGGGAAAAAAAAAAAAAAAAAAAAAAAAAAAAAGAGTAAGACAGAAGCCAATACATTTAAATCTAAATAAAAACCTCACATAAAAATAGAGAATCAAATCATCCTGGGCCATCCTAATTCTTTATGCTTTGCTGGATAACAAAATATGCATTTGATCTACATATATTTACAGACAGGTTGTGGATCATCTAAAAACCTGACTTTCAAGAACTCAGTCTTGCAGACAGATCCAGCCTTATTCGTGCACGTACGCACTCTGCATTTACAAACTAAGGTGCGAGCAGGTATCTCTGCAAAAAGAGACTCTAATTAGGAATGCTGCAAGACTAACACGCACTCGGTAAAAGAAAGCTCATAAATCTAAACAGAATTAATTTTTTTTTTCATTTTAAGCACAACACACAAAACTGTTCCTAGCCCGTTCAACCTCCGAATGCAGCAAGCACCGTTTCTGACCTCAGCAGCCACAGAGGTATGTTCTACCTGTGTGACGCTTTCTTGGAAGCGGTTTCTTAGTTTTCTGAACCATGGGAACTAAGCAATGCACTCACCAAAAATTTATTATCTTAACATAGGTCCTTTACCACACTAATTTAATTTCCTTACATACATTTGCTTCCTTGTATCTGCACACCGAATTCAACAAGACAGCAGAACTCTCGCGCAGAGACACCCTGTCATTATTAGCACAGACCCATGAGCTTTGATCAGTCACAGCGTCTTAGCTTATCCTATGGAGTCAGCATGGAGCAGAAAAGTACTTTACTTATTACAGCACCCTTGTTAATGTGGTACCAGAGGAACCAAACTTAAAATATTAAAGAGGATTTGCTCCATTAATGACCTCGGCATGAGCCATGTACATTGCTCTGGTGGTCTCAGCATCAACGCTTGTGCCCATCACAGGGCTGCAGTCGCAGGCTGCCAAAATGGTGTTGCCAGGCTAGAAGGCAAAGAGACATCTGGAAAGCTGACTCTAACGTACAGGGAAAAATATTAATGGTACTGTAAGAAATGCAGTCAAAGATTAAACTAAACTGTAATAGTCACAGAACAGATATTTTAAAAGCTGCAGGATAATGCTTGCACAGTCAAATTGAGTCATAAAGCTATAAATAAATTGAGACTGGTAATTAGAAAGTTCACTTCTGCTATTTTGAGAAAAAAAATCAAGACTCTTCTGCTGCCAGTGCAACCCTCTAACAGCAATCCGGACACCAGTTTTTATGAATGCATACACACACACACACTTATTCAAACACAGTTTTTGCTTTTACCAGCACTGCAAAACTATTTTCTGCTTTGCCAAAAAAAACCCCCAACCAAACCTCACTTAAAAGACATACAAATTAATAAACACAAATAAGAAGTAGAAATAAAACCTTAACTTGGAGGAGGGAAAGATGGAAACAGGGCAAGGGAAGCAGAAAGGAATGTTTCTTCCTTAATTCTTTCTACAGACCCTCAAGGAAGCTCGGTTCAGAAGTGGAACCGATACTAAAAGAAAGGCAAGATGGTGAATTCTTCAGAACACAAACTCCATTTCCTTGTTGGTCTGCATGAAGCTTTGCACAATGTGTCTTTACCCTTGGCATAGGCTTTCACACTTTTTTTGTCAATGAAAATAATGCATTTACATATGGAGCCGTTTATTATGGAACATTAACCAACGTGTTGCATTCTGGGCTCTGCTTCAGTGGAAATATATGGAGAAGAGGGACGGGGCTGCGCGCCAATTTTAGGTTTTGGCCTCGGTCCATTTGATGCAGGTCCAGGATGACTTGGTTGGCTGTTGAGTCATAGGTTGGTTCAATTGACATTATTTTACATTTGACTAGTTATTGTTCTTTAAACTTTGAACAGGAGTCCAGAAGCTAAAAAAACACCAGTGAACCAAAAAGAAAGGGGCTAAAGCAGAGTTTAAACAAGATTCTTAAGCAAGAAAAATACTCTCCTTAAATGACGTCTACTTTTAGCAGAGACAGCTAAAAACCCAAAATTTACCTCACAACTTAAAAAAAAAAATCTGTTATATTACCAAATATTTGTAACACACAATATTAACTTCAGAATTACTGAAAAAGTTCTGAGATACCCTCCTCTCCCCATTAACACAGAGGTGGCAAGGAGAAGCAAACCTTTTCCCCTCCAAAATAAATAAATCAGTGAATGGGTACTGCATTTCTAACACATACAACAGCAACAGGTTCCTGATACATTAGATCATCGACGTGCATACTCTTAATTCAGCCAACACGCAGTCTAAAACTGAAAACGAAAAAATTTAACCCCCCAAGGTTCCTGGTTCAGTACTGAAGGCAGACTTCTATGTGGGGTCAGAGAAGTCCATAAATACTATTGGTTTCTGCTTTGAACAAAATAGATGTGTTTCACATGGACGGGATCAGAACTGCACTGTGTTTAACAACAGAGATTTTCAGTGAGGGTTCAATGCCTCTTATTCTCAACATGTCTACTCGACTCATTTTCCCCAATTTCAGGTAGTCAGTACATTTTCAGTAGTTTTTGACCCCCTGTGCGGGAAATTCAATGTTACAGCCACTTGTTGTCAGAAAACTGACCAGCAGCTAAAGAAACAAGCGGAGGAAGAACTCGAGCTATCTTTAATAAGAGAAATGCAGTGTGAGGGGAGAGTGGGCTTTGTTACAACAATCTAACAAGGAGGGAATCAGCTTTCATAACTTCCAAGAGCATGAAAAACAAACAAACCCAATAAAAACATTGTTACTTTGCTGGAAGACAAAAATACTTCTGATGATTTTGAGATCTTAGTCACAGAGGAGGATGACTGCAAGATGTTCTTCTCTGTGCCAAAGGCCAGACTTGAGGTTCAGCTCCAACTTAGTATAAAGAACTGTGTAAGGGGCTACCCCCGATGTGTGGATTATGTTCCCCACTTAGTGATGAGTAATGACTTCACTTGAAAGGGTAAAGATTCTTTTTTATCACATTCGAGAGAGAACAGTAATTCCTGAGGGAAAGACAGGGAGCAAATTCACAATTCTTTGTGACTTAAAGATCAGAAAGTTGCCGAAGGACGAACACGGTGATGCACGCTGCAAGGTGTCCCCCGGGGCAGGCTGAGACCGCCCGCTCCGAACAGGCTGTACGCTTAGGTTTTGGTGCGTTCTCTCCTTCATATCCAGACCAGGGTGTGTGCACAACAGAGCTTAAAACCAAGCAAACCTGCCTAAAAAGTATTCTCCACGGTCTTACAAACACTTCTAATGCCCTTAAGAACACGATTTCATTTCATTTTAACTGGCCTCTGACATGTTTGATGCAAAGAATAGGTATGAAACCACTCTTGCCCACACGTGGACAGGAAGAAAAGGATGTAAGAAGTTTGTTTATTGACACAAAAATCAGCTATCTAAACTTGTGTAATCTTTTCAGAAGGATGAGCAACAAGTAGTACCACAGACCCAGAAGATGTTTATTGCTACCGTATGTGATTTTCATGGCACTTTTAAGTCAACTTTATTGAATTATCTAGTAAAGCGCTATAATTACTTTTGTCAACCCTGTCAAGCAATTGCAGATACAATTTCTGCTCTAACATGCACATGCAGTAGGTCAGTATCTGCTTTTATTTCCAACTGGCATCCAGGTCACACACAACTATCAAGATGTTTCATCACATCCCCCTTGTTGTGTACTCCCAGACTTTACAAGCTCTTCTTGTCTGGGGTTTTTGTCCCCACAGTACATTTAGCTTTTGCCTTCAATCTCTCTCCTGGATTTCTCCTATTATTTTATCCACTTTCCTCTGTCCTCTTCCTCTACCCCTCCCCATCAGATGAAGGAAGCTCTTAATTCCTTCCTTGCTGAACCTCACAGGGTTTCCTGGCCACATTGTTCATCTCTGCCTCTTTGTATATTTTCTCTTCCTGAGCGGCCCTGGGAACCCCTCCCAATTTAAACTCCATCTGTAAACTTCATTAAGGGGCTGTTTACCTCTCTCACATAACTATCTCGAAGGTGACTAGTCAGATGATCCTGGAGTCTCTACACACCTATCTCCACACCATCGCTCTTCTCCGAGAGCATCTCCATTGTATTAAGGACACTGTGTGCATCGTGTACTCAAGTTTGAGACAGTGGGGACTCCACCATTCTGTCAGAAAAGTATTAAAAACTTTCCTGGTGGGAAACTGTTTTCTTCTCCTGAATTTCAGTGTTCATTACAACTAGATGCACTCTTATAAAAGTTCTGATGGCCACTACGAGTCTCTTACAACCCGTCACTCTATCATTATCTTTCACTAACAATTTGGTCTCTCAGGTTTGCTGGTAGGTCATGGCTATCTCAAATAGAAAGTTTTAACTATGGTCATTGTTCAAGATTTACTTAATGTAGTATGTAGCATGTGCACATCTGCAAGAACTCAAGCCACTGCTGTTTATTTTACAAAGTCTGTTTCAGTAAGAGTTGCAGTATTCCTTGTGCAAAAATGGGAAGCTCTTTACTACTGAAATATGTAAGGCAGAATTCACTGCATGATGATTTTAGAAGAGGCTAGAGATCATCCTACTCACCACCTAAAGAAAACAGATGTTTAATTCCACTTTTAAAGACGATGTAATAGCCACCCAGGTCCTTACTGCCCTACAGAAGTCTAATTATAAAGGCTACCGACAAAACAGGTATTTCATCTGTTCTCCATATATTTCATGAAGCCAAACCATACAAAAGCACTGCTTTTTGAGCTGCAGCTAGGAAGGGTTTGGAAGCACAGAAGGTGCTATAAGAACATGCAAAGAGCATGCAAGAGATGAAAATCTGGCAGAGCCAAAGACAGAGGATAGGGAGGAAAAAAAAAAAGAAGGTTTTTCTGCCAATTCCTTCAAACATCTCTGTTACCTGTCAGATGAACAGTCAATCAATCAATCCTACCTTTTAAAAATATTTACATAAAGCAAGGGGGGGAAGAAAAAAGATCCATTTCAATCAGACATTATTGAGAAGACCCCATTGTGGCACAACTTTCATTTGCATAAGTCCTAGCTTCCTAATTAGCGTTTTCAGTAACGAATACTGCAGAAACAAAACAAAGCAGCATTCAAATTCCCATGGTGCACACAGGAACAAGCTTTTTACTCCAAATAATTTACTGTTATGGTTTCAGATAGTGGAGCACAGCACCTAAGCCAAAGGCAGTGGATGCTCCGACGGACGCCCCAGCAGCGGGCAGCGCTCCTCAGCGCGTACCGGCACCCTGCCCTGGGGGTGCTAAAGCGAGGTGTGCCAGGACCCCCAGGCCATGGCCATACCGGCACCCTGCCCTGGGGGTGTTAAAGTGAGGTGTGCCAGGACCCCCAGGCCATGGCCATACCGGCACCCTGCCCTGGGGGTGTTAAAGTGAGGTGTGCCAGGACCCCCGGGCCATGACCATACCGGCACCCTGCCCTGGGGGTGTTAAAGTGAGGTGTGCCAGGACCCCCGGGCCATGGCCATACCGGCACCCTGCCCTGGGGGTGCTAAAGCGAGGTGTGCCAGGACCCCCGGGCCATGGCCGAGAGAGCACCTGAACCTCTTGCTGCCCTCTGCACCAGTGGTCCGAGTCTGGCTTGGGTTTGTAAATAAAGTCCATAACTGATACTTAAACATACTGACAGAGTTTAATAGAGATGCTGACATTCGGAAAGTCTTAATTTTTCAAATAAAAAGCACATTATGGTGCTTTTCTTTTATCTAAACCACAACATTCTGGTTTTAAATAAGTGTTTTTCCTACTGCAGTAACAATAACTTGTACTGTTAATGCATCTTCAAGAGACATTGACCAAATGGTTCCACAAACTTCAACACTGTATGAGACTCTCTCTCATACAAAAGCTTATTTTACCCTTGTAAAGATTTTCTCAGATTCATGGAGCTTCAGAGAAATTAATTCAATAACAACACTTCTTTATGAAACAGCAAAGTGGTTAATCTTTGCTTATTTTTAACGGAGGTTGAGACCGAAGCAGCACAGCAGCTTCCAGACGTGTCAACAAAACCCGAGTGCAGCCGGGATCAGGCTGGTTCCTCCAGCGCTGCTTGCACTCAGGCCAGACTCTCAGTAGCCCCTGATGACAGGTAATTACCACAGGACTGGTTTTAAGGTGAAATAAATAACTGCACGATCAAAGACTCACGTTATTTCCAGTTTGCACAAAAATACGTTGGGCTATATAGTCTCTGGAGTAAGGACCAAGCCCAGCATTTCTGTTATGTCACTTACATGTTCCATCTGAGAAACATTAAACAAAGGTCAAATTGACAAACAAGAAAGTTTGCTAATAGGAACAAACTGAACATTGATTGCACACTTAACTCTTTGTTTCAGTAAGCTCTTACAGCCTGCGGTTAAGCCCGTGTTTAAAAAGGGATTCACTTTGCACAAGTTTATGACTGTACAGGCAGTGCCGCTGCCGTTACACAACGAGGTGTGAGTTGGGAACCTGCCCCGTGCCGGCCCTTCCCGGGCCAGAAGGAGCCTCTCCTTGTTTTGAGCCATCCCACGGCACACGCGGCCGTTTTAGTTTTCGCTCTGCCTAGGGAAGCTGCCTCAATCTAATGTACTTGTGACAATATAATAATGGGAACTAGCCAAGAGAGACAAACCAGGTTTTAAAGGTTAAAGTAATACCTGAATCGTGCAAGATGGATACAGTCCTCATGTTTCAGTGTCTCAAATGACTGATTTTTAAAATATAACTGAGATGGTATCATCAAAAAAACCACCACCGCAGAAAATGAAAAATAAAAATAACTAAGAGCTAACACATTCTAAGAATAAAATTTAAAAATAATTAAATTTAGGGTCTGAATTAATTTCACCTAACTTCAGGAACTGAAGGAGGTACTAATTTTAGAAGCATCACTACAATGAACACTCACCCAGTCAATACAGAGGGACACTTAACAGCAAAGAATAATTCAAGCCTGTTTCTCCCTCCCGCTGCCCAATGCAGAACACTGAACTTTGGGTAATTATGCTCTTAAATTTGGGACCTCAGACACCTAAATATGGATGAGATTAACCAAGGCCTGAATATAAATTATACTCAAATTGATATGAAGGAATTATTTTCTTAAGTTTCATATTTTCTTGTTTCTGATGCTGAACACATAATCATTACAGACACAGCTTTTCCTAACTGCAGTATAGATTTTCCTGTTAGCCCTATTCTGTTATTCAAGACATAAGAATTGATTCTCCAAGGTGTTGACCTACTGTCACTTCCCAGTGGCTTCTAAAGCTACAGACACTGAGGACTCCCCAGTTCCGGAAGAAAAACAAAGCAAACACTATGAGAGAAATATAGCAATTGTCTCTAACTGGTAACACTAAAATAACAAAACCACTAACTTCCATTATTTATGCTACTTCTCTGTATTTTGGAAGCTGTGGTGTTTCAAAATGCTTGGAACAGTCACAACTTAAACCATTTTTCCACTGTGACAATCCATAAAGAAATAACAAATAGAGCCAAAGGTCTGTAGTTTTTTCATCTTAGTTGTAGATGGCTTGAGTGAGGCCAAGAACCGGAGATAAGCAGGCCAGCCTTTTCAAGGAGAGAATGATAAGTGTTTCCCTGTATTGCTTATTCTTGCAATTTTAATCACAAGTCTTGCAGCATCTGGCACTTTTCCTTCAGCCCTACTTAAGGGCTCACAACTGTGAGAATCTTTTTTCCTCAGAAAATCTGTACTGAGCTGAAAAACGTATACACCCAAGGGTTAAAAAAGCAAGGCAGCAGTCCACTTGAGTATTTTCCAGCATCTCATGACGAAGTTGAGCCCCAAACCATGGCGCTGGTAGTCGTTTTAAGCTTTAAAAGAAAAACTTGAAATATTTCAAGGGCTTTGATGAAGGAGGAAACAAATTCCACAGCTCCCTGCTAACAGCGTGTGAGAAATTCCAGCTCCGGAGGACAGAGCCCGTAGTTAACGGACCGCAAGTGGTTAATGACCAGATCTGAGGGCATGTACATGTGGCCGTGTACACGTGCACACACCCGAGATATACGTGCAGGTATTTTCCAAACTGTGTGTTATGGGAATAGAACGCGTTCGGATGCCTGAAGCCCTACGGAGATTACACACTGCAGAGCCTGGCAGAGGCCTAATTACAGCCTTAACTGCATCCAGTAACGTGTGTGCTCCTCTTCAGCTTTCCTCCCCTGAAACCTCTAAAGACACAGAATAAACCAATCTTCACTTCTCTCCTACTGCAGCACCAGTAGTCACTTGAGAGCACTGTGAAGTCAGAAATAATGGAATTAATTCCTTTCAGACTGACTTTTCCTGTTCGACATTTTTTAATAAAGCCACCAAGCAAAACCCATAGTTTTATAAATATTACAGGGGACTGTCATTTACACAAACCAAGGCCTTGAAAAGACCAGCGAAACCACTAAGTGATCTTAACTTGATCGAGGAGACTGGAAACAGACTGGATATGCTTTGAAGTGTTGAAGTGTTAAAATGGAAAATTAGTAACAAGGAAAACCATTCGAAATACTCAAAACCAGTTTCTACCACCAAGCATTATTGTTTTCAAAAGCAGCCTTTAAATTCAGTCCTCAATTACAATGTGAAAAGAAAGTTTTCACACACGAGTTGACAGGAGAGCTTCCTCACACCTTTCTCACATAAAACCACCAGTTTACTTCCCACTTGTTTCAGGTAACTGGAAGAGAAGGCAGCTCCTATAATCTAATCTTCGTCGTCCTAAAAACGTCCGTTATTTTGATTTTCCAAGATAGAGAATACTGGGTCTCTTCCTTAGATTTCTAAAGCCTTGCCAGAACGTCAGAAAGCTCGCCCGTTTGTTCCTACCCAGGCGCTCGCTCCCTCTCCATCCTCGCCGCCTGCCAGCGCGCCCGCCTGCCCTCGGAGCCAGCCCTGCCACCCCCAAGGAGCCCAGCCCAGCCCAGTAGTGCCAGAAGTGCAACTGCTGTTAGAACCCAGCACTACTGCAATGGAGATAGTCTTTTTTAATAATAGATATACACCCATGCAGATCATAGAAAGAGATAAAATGAAGTTGGAAGCAGGGTTCTATGGAATAAGTAAGTTAACCACAGGAATACGTGAGCTGCTGTTTCAGCTGTATTGCCAAGGCATCCTCTGATTTCTTCTTGACCTCAAACTAAAGGCTAAGAAGAGAGATTACATCTCAGACTGCTGTTTAATAAACAATTACTGTAAAGTTCCCTGTAAAAGCAGATTTGCTTTAACATCCCAACAGTCATAATTCCTTGGTATATGTAACATTAGGTGAAAGGATGCCATCAAAAGAACCTGCCCATATATTTATCTCAGACTGAAGAATGAATGCGCTGGAATGAATAATATATACATTGTGTCGGGGCCTTTGAAAAAAAGCCTTTGCTGTTCAAAGAGAGCCACAACCCTGAGCCTCAAACCATGTGCTGCAGCCTTCCTAGTGTAAGTATTTTCTTTTGGAAGATGTGAGCATATTTTGAGGGGGGAAGGAAAGGGACGCGGGAAAGGAAGCAAGTTTCCTGGCAGATCTTTAGCATAATTACACCGGCAAAAAGATCAATTACAGGCATTCATTCAGTCTAATTATTCTCCAATTTACAGCATAGACATATTTAACTTAACATTACACAAATTAGATCCCTCAAAGACTGGAAGAAATCTAGCCACACAAGTGCGAAATGCCAGGTTATCCTGGGCAGATGTGTCCTGGTACCTGGAGTGCTTTATTTAACGTTCTGAGTCACCTTCTCATGCCTCGTAGTTCAAAATATGCAGAGACTGCTGTGAAAGGTGATTTTCCAAGTAGAGCAAGCTCTCAGTTTCAGGCACACGGAAGGCAAGCAGCGAGGCACTGTGCTCCCCGGCCCCTTCCACACCGAGAGCCGGCCAAGAGGCCGCATGTGCGCGAGCACCTCCCTCTGCGGCAGGCACAGCTGCCACAAACAATGAATGTCTCAACTAGGAAAGAAAATTAGTGAAAAAAAAAAAAAAAAAAAAAAAAAAAGAGATGAATTTCAAGACCAGCCACTTCCCCGCCCAGCATTTGCAAGATTGTTTCTTGAAGGTTTCTAAGCAAAGGTCAAAAGCTCCCTTCCAAAACGCGAACGGGCCAGTATCTGAGTAGCTCTGCTATCTTCCCCTGATTTTAATATTTAGGCCAGGAAAGCTATTTAATTGGGAAGAAAAAAAAGTTTTATTTTTTCTGTTTGAAAGGAAAGGAAATGACCAAGTAAAAAGGCATTCTTCTGAGCCTGAATGCAAGTCACAAGTTGCAGGATAGCTGGAGGCCAGCTGGCGCGCGGCCCATTTACAGTAAGTTGTTTACTTGTTGTCTAACCGCTGATAACTATTGAGTGGATCCATGAATCCAAAAAAGAACTAACTTTTCTGTGCAGGAAGGAAGAAGAAAGCACGACAACGATAAAAATATTCACCACCAATGGCTATTACAGTCTCTTCTGAATGAGCAGAGCTTTTTTTTTTTTTTTTTAAAAAAATATGATTAAAAAAATTTAATGTAGAATTAAAACCCTTGTGCATCAAACAAGGCAGAAACATTTAGGCAGAAGCAGGAACTGTAGTATTAAAGAGAAACAATGCTGCCATGCACGTGTTCCTCATTTAAAACTCTAGCTTTCAGGGCTCTGTGCTCCTTGAGCAAGTAAAGTACAAAGCACGTGCAAAACTGCAGAAGATACGCATGTCACAGACAGTTAATTCCTTCTAAGAGCTCTCAGTTATTTAAGATTAAGTTTAACCTTGTGATTAAAGAGAAAAAAAACCTGCTGACGGGTGTTTGTAAATATTCCAAATGCCAAAAGGCAAGTAAAACTGACTCTACACGTAATGCCTCCACGGCTGTTTTACCGAACACGAAGGGCCGGTGCTGCAGCCCTCGCCCAGGGCCTGCCCGCGCCGTCCGCCGATGGCAGCGCCGCGCTCCCCCCCAGCCAGCGAGCAGCAGCCCGGGGGTTCTCTGCGCAGCCCCTGCTCCCTTCTTCTAGCAGAGAGCGGACAAAGCTTTGGGGTCTGACCGTGCGCTGACCCTGTAGGCACTGGGGTAGCGGCTGCTGCTCCAACCTGCCCTAAGGACTGTCTTGGGAAGAGCAGCCGCGGAAGAGTCCTGGGGAGGGGCACTGCCTGCCCACAGAGACCAACAGCTCAAACCAGAGAGCCATCCTGCTGGTCTCAAGCCAAATGGAAAGCTACTGTGTAAAACCACTGCAGAGTCAAAAACCTAAAAGGCATCACAGATACAAGGGACAGCGAGTAGAGGTTTGATCCTGACTCGGTTACTCATTCCCTTAAGAGCAGGTGCTGCTGTGCTGAGCCCACATCTGCACACGCTGATCCCAGCCCTGTGCCTGCAGCCAGGGACCACGGCCTGCTGGAGAGGTGCTGAGGAGCTGACAGGCGATACCCGCTTAGATATCCTCTTGCTTTAGATGGACAGCTACAAAAATCATAGTTAGTTGCAGAAGAAGACTTTATTCTAAACCATCTTTCATAACAAGACACTCTAATCTTGTCCCACATGCTGGGACTGACCAACAGACTTCAAACCCTTGACTCAGAATGTTTGTCTTACATTTGCATGATCTACACTGAGACAAAATGGGCATGTTACTTCTCTAAATAATAAAATATCACTTTTCTATATGTACCTTCTAATCTAATTCAGGATCAATTTCGTTCTGAACATTTTAAAATGTACTTGCAGATAGTTTCCGTAACTGCCAGCTGGTGATATAACGGAGACAAGTATCACTAGGACAGGAACAAAGTAGTTTTCACTGGCCAAAATACTTCATGAAGTGAATTCCAAGAGGTAACAAAAAAGATGTCAAGACAAGGGGAAGAGGTCGAGCTGGATGCCTCAGTATGTGCCAGCTCAGAACAACAGATACTAAATCCAGAAGTACAGGGAGCAGAAGGGTTTCGGCTCAAGCCCAGGAGGTGGCCCTGGGAGCGGGCTGTCGGCCCGCAGCGGCCGGGTGGGTGATCACCAGCGCGTCCAGAGACCCAGCCTGAGAGCTTATACACAGAATGGCTGCTCGGTTCCTTATTATTTGCATTTATACATAAATAAGAGACACAGGAAGTTGAATATGCAAAAAATATGTTGTCTGAATGCTCAAATAGCTCTAACTTACTGAATTAACGATCACTATAAATTTTAAAAATCTAAGGTTGGTCTTCTACACCGAGAATTCCCTGCACCCCCCTGAGGATTCACCTGCCTGCATGTCTGGCAGAACAGAAGTCATGTACAACTCGTGTTTTGGGACCATTTCCCCACAGTTACCAACTTATTTTCTTCTCCCCTCCCTCCATCAAATCATTATATTTTTGTCTTGACCTTAAAACACTGGCCGATACACCCCTGGATCATACCTCCTAACAACATTTTTTTCTTCCCATTATCTGTGCTTCTACCAACAGGCAAATTCAGATTCAGAAACACACAGGCCCTGTACCAAACACACTTTCAAAGACCTTCTGAAGGCCAGTGTAAGAAAGGATTTATTAGAAATATATTTATCTAGTTTTCATGAGTGCATAAAACCAGCTACAATTAATCTCAATTTCCATTTGTCTTTCTCGGCAGCACCATGAGGATGAAAAATACAGAACTTCAGTCAGCTTCTAAATGTGGCCAAACTCACAAATGGTAAAGATGTCCAAGATACCACCATCTGTAAGGAACAGCAATATCCTTCTGCATGTGTATGTATACATTTTTACATTTTTCTGCACCTTTGTTTATTCACACTATTTTTATGTCAATAGCTTCCAGAAGGATTAAAAAAGCACCGAACTAAATAAAGTATTCCCCCATCTGCAAAAGGTACATAGTGTATACATCGAGGGTGATCTTGTCTTCACTTGTGCCACCAATAATAGAAAAAGGAAGCAGAGACTTGACTAACTCATAGATCCAAACCAAAAGGTGAATGGTCAATGTTAACGAGTGTTACAAAATTACAACCAGACAGTTGATTCAGATTTTTGAGATGCAGGAGGGTAATAACTACAGGAACCCCCCCAAATGGCAATATTTCAGTGAACGTGATGCCATAGAAGTATTAATAAAAGCAGATGACAACAGACACCTGCAGAAGAGGAAAGTAATACTGTTCCCCGGTTTACAATCATCTCACTCAGCAACGTCAATAGAAAATCACAGAGACACATGAACACCTACCGCTGGAGAAGGCAAAAGAAATTCAGATGCACAGACCAGGGGCTGTGAAAAGAAGGATCTCGGGTAGTCCAGGGCAGTAAGAAAGGCAAAACCAGACCTTCCTCGAGAAACTGCTGTACGAAGTGCAGTTACACAGCTTTGGGTTTACGTTTTACGAACAAATTGCGACATATTGCAGTAAAGACTGCTCAAAGCCTAACTTAAACAAAAAAATTCGAAAATTGCTGCCTGAAAAGTTCTTCAAAACACAAGCAGGAAAAGCTGCTAATTCTTCTTTTAGCAGCAACGTCTATCAGCACAAGGTCTAGTCATCGGCTTGTTTGTATTATTCTTAACTTTTCACATGTTGTGTAAAGGTAAATCCACGCAATTAATACTTTGCAGTATCTGCATGATGACTCTTTCCACTTAGAAAGAATTAGGAAAAACCCTCAGGGAAGAAATACATCAAGAATTTGCAATGCCATTCCCTGCTTCCAAATCAAGAACGGCTTTACTCACTAAAATTACAGTTCTGGGAAAACTGTTACAGATTCGTCATCACGGGAAACGTACCGAAGCAACGCAAGGGACTGCACGCGAGGAGCCGTGGGCAGAGGGACCCGGCCATCCTCTCCATCAGCGCCAGAAGGGAAGGACGAGTCAGGATCCCATGGCAACAGGCTGCTGCCGACCTGCCCGACAGCCCCTCCAGACCCCAACCGAGCCCTTTTCCAACCACACACAACTGAAATGAGTACAAGCTCCTTCCCAAGAGCCAATTTTCTCACCTCGCAGAAGCCCCAGGTTTAACGCATCTTCAAAACTAGGAAAGTACCAGAAAGCACTGCTAACAAAGGAACAAATATAATCATGCCTAAGCACCGAGTTCTATCCTTTGGTATTAGAAAATAAATACAGATCAATTACTGGAATGGCTAAAACACTGCCGATTTCTAAGTTTTACTGGATGACAATATATGCTGTATTTGTAGAAAACACCTCGAAGTATTACATTTAGATTTGTAAAAATGAGTATTAATTCTATTACATTTATATTTATTCTATTACTATACAAGCATTGCAGTTAAGTTGGAGAGAAAGCAGCAATGTAAGTGGAAAGAACTGCGATTTTTGCAAAGCTGGGGGTCTGACTGCTTTTGGTGCTGTGTCTGCGGCAGCGCCGCTACAGCAACCTCAAGTGTGTGCGTGGGGGGGGACACGACAGAACAGCTAGGGAAAACTACTGACAATAACATGTATGACAGAGTAACCTATCTTTCTAATAGAAGATTTTAATCTAGAGGTCTTTGGAACTGACTACTGTGTGGAACAAGTGAAGGATAGCTTTCAAGCATTTCCCTAGCCTGCTGCCTGTTACCTAGATTTATTCACAATTTTAAAGATAAAATGAAATATGAAATTTAACACATAGGGTGGAGGGAACACATTCACACGTGAATATACCACTATTAATGACGAGGGAAAAAACCCCATAACACTGTGCAGGAAGACATCACTACAACCACAGCAGATCGCACTAGTTCCGTCATACGCTGCATTCTCTTTGCTGACACTTTTCCCCTCCATTTTGTCTGTTTAGCTTGTTGACTTTTGGGGACGAATTCTTAAGCATTGGAGACAAATGCTTCTAACAAAAATATTCTGGTTCTAAACGAAAAACTCATCCACCCCTCACCCCCGCTCCCCAACAGGCAGCCTGGAACGGACGAGCACGGCCCTGGGGACGCGGGCGCACCAAGGCTCACAACGCACAACCAGCGCCATTCCCTTCACCCTTCTTGGTAATAAAACCCCCCGTTTACCTCTTGGGCTGCTGTTGCAGACTGAGCTAAGGATTTCATGAAACCATCAGTGACAGCCCCGAACCCCTTCCCGAGTCCCAGCTGCCAGCTCTGAGCTGTACGTGCAGCATATAGATGATATTCCCTAGACACGGAACCTTACACTCTCTAGACGGAGGCTCCCCGCCGGCTCGCTGCGCTTGCGGAGAGCTTTCTACCCTGCACTCAGCTACCCAAAATAGCTTCGTATCAGCTAACCCAGAAACCTCCTCGCACGCTCCCTTTTCAGGCCCTGTCTCGGCACTGACCCGCAGGGAACCAGGCAGTTGACTTCTCCTCCTGAAAAGCAACCGCTAAATCCTCCCCTTCGCTTCCTATTCTCTAACCAGCTCTCAAGCCCACAAAAGAGCCACTCTTCCAGTTCCATGACAACTTGGGCTTTTTTGTTGGTTTCTTTCTATTTAAATGGCCTCTGGCAAGGAAGCATGTCAAAGACTTAAAAGGAAATAAATAAATATTCAAATATATTCAGGTCAATTGGATTTCCCCTGTCCACAGGCTCACTGACAGCCTCACAGAAACCCAGGACGTCGGATGAGGCGGTGTTTTCCTTCCAGGAGCAAGGACAGCTCTTTCCCAAGAGACTCCCGGGCCCAGTGACCTTACGGCTTTACAATCTACCACCTTGCCAAGGGCAGAAGTCAGACTGACTCACTCACAGCGCTCCAGGGCCCGCAGAGCCCCATTTTTAATGGGAGTGACACTGGGAGCCCCCCTGTGCCCCATGTCCCTCCTCCACCCCCCACCCTGAGCACCTTTCACAAGGCACTTCACAAATTCCTGGGTTTAATCCCTCTCAATTTACTATTTAGAGTTGAAATCACATGTCTTATGGGATTTTTGTTCACCATGTTTGTGATTTTCCCTGTTTTAAAATGGTGATTTAATTTTTTATTTTTTATTTTTTTAATTAAATCGAGCTACTTAGAGCTGTCAGTGCACCACAAAGTGATACATTTCTGGTATTTAGTTCTGTTAGCCAGTCTCCGAGCTCTGTACGGGTTTCTCAGTGGTGGTGCTACCTCTTTAGGTTTTGGCTTTTGAGGGGGGGCCCGTTGTTTTTTAAGCCAATTGCCCCATTCACACGTAGTTCCCTCTTTTGCAACTGTCTGCAGGCTGGACTGGGCTCACTCTCTCCACCAGCAGTGCCGAACTCCGCAGCCTCGTGACAACTCCCTCAAGGTAGCCCTCGCACCAGGACCCTCTTTAGCCAGCTCACGGCATCACTAGAGAGCAGCACCTCTCCTCGCTGCACCACACACAGGCCTTCAGGACACCTCGAGCAAGTGGCACCAAGCGCGGCCATGCCACCTCCAGCATGGAGTGATGCAGCTGGTGACGTAACACTGGGGTAAGGCGGCTGCATCCGTCCGGACAGAAACTTCCCCGACATACCAAGCGATCCGTGTGCCTGTGGACCCCTCCACACTCTGTGGAAGGCTGTTTGCCTCCCAGTTCCATAAATATCCCGACATAGTTCACTGTTTAGTTATGGGGTTTCTTACAATTTGATGGTGAATCATCGTTGCTGAACCACCAGATTTTAAACACAATCTGGAAAGAAAATCTACCTTACAATTAGCACCCAACCGACAGGCAGCATTTAGTAAGCACAATATTTGTGTTTAGAAAGGATACCCCAAAGTCACAAGTAGTCGTATGTGGCACCCAACCACCTTTTGCATCCTCGAGGGGTTTTAATACAGATATTTTGAATACACAACCAGATCCAAAAAGCTGTCCCCATTCTGCAGAAGAAATGCTGCCCTGTGACAGTGGCTTCTACCACACCCCATAATGTTCAGGCCATGTTTTCAGAGACATTATTTTCAACTTCCAATGCTCGAACAAGGAGTTATGCCATCTGCACAAAAGCAGAACCATTACAAACAGCTTCAAGTAGGAAAAACAGGAGCGAGCAAGAAGCTTTGTTGCATTCATTTCCCTTTTTTAATACAGAACCTAGAAAGAGACTCCCTGATCCAAACAAGCAGCCCAAGTTTGCTCTTAAACAAAGAATGGGCCAACAGAATATGCATCCCCCTCAAGCCAACAGCAGTAGCAGTTTAGGAAATAAACACCTTTGTGATTGTTGAAATAGGAGGTTTTGAATAAAATCTGGAATTGCAGTTTTGCCATCTCTTCCCAGGAAGTTTTAGGGCTTCCCTTGCCAGGTATGTGTTCTGCTTCATTTTTAAATGAGGACGGCAGTTTAAGACATCCATGCCTTGAAACGCTGCATACAGGAAGGCAGCGTTGGTAGCACTTACGAATGCTTGGAAAGATTCAAAGAGCTAAATGCTGCATTTCCTTTAAAGCTCTTCCTCGGTTTATAGGCTGGGGTCAGCCAGGAATAGAAACACAAGTCACTTCCTCCCTCCCCACTGGTATGCTGCACCACTTAACCATATAGTTTTGATCTGCAAGATGGAACAAACTCGGTCACAAAATCGAGTGGACTATTAGCAATATTCCAACCTCCTAACTGTTACTTAATAAAATAGCAGATGTTCCAACCTTTAACGTGTTAAAAGAGTCTCTAAAGAAGAATCTTTAAAGTGATAAAATAGGTCCAAGCTCATTTGTCAAACCAGTCGCTCTGGTTGGAAAGTAGCTGTCAAATATCTACTGTGACTAAGAATATAATCTTGCAGGCATCCTAATATTAACTGCTTGCTTAAATAAAAAAGAAAAAAAGAATGCTCTGCTACTCAAAACAAAGAATTCCGAGCATTCGGATTTTTACATTTACATTTTATATGAGGAGTTTTAGCAGTAAATTTCATTTTTATTAAATCACGCACATAACTTGCAAATAACCTGGCACTTCATTTGAACAGACTTGTCTTCTCCAACTCTGGAAAGCTAATTCATTACAAAACTTGTTAGATTGGTTTTGTTAAAACTGAAGGTGTCAGAATAGCTTCCTTGTCAGTTTAGAAAATGGCAGATGCGTGGGGCTTAGTAGAAATACATGTTCAGGAAGGGAAGAATTCATAAAGCTATATGCAAATGAAACCAAGGGACCTACACACAGACCAGGACACAGATTTTAGAACAGATTACTTCCCACTGAAATCAGTGTGGTCAAATGACCTTTAAGAAGCTTGGTCTGGTCTGTAACAAAGTAGAACAGGTCAGAGAAGATGCTTTTTCTGAAATACGTATTAAAGTAGCAGCTCTCTTGTCTATAGACAGCACCAAGGGAGACTCTATTTGTGATACAGGATCTCTTCCATACCTTGTGCTACTTCAATTAAGAGAGAGGAAGCATGTAATTTCATGTTCATTTTTCTTTTAAACCTTTTATCAGCACCATTTGGTCAAAGCAGGTAACACAAAATGCATTACAAGTCCCCCCATTCCTTCCAAATGAGATTATATAATTTATAAAATTAATAGGCAGAAAAGACATACTCTTCTCAAAAAAGACATAATCGCTGTATCGTTCCTATTTTAGTAGATGTGTTGCTGAAGTGAGCACATCTACTGAAACTGGAAGGCTACAGAGAAGACTAGCAAGGCCCCTGTGCGGGGATGGCACGCAAACTGGCCAAGGGTTCCATACGAGGTTTCTGCTGCAGGAATTCCCCTAACATGCAAATCAAATCCCGAGTTACAACCATTTAAAGGTATTTCCATTATGATCTCCAGCCCTGGTCTCTCTGGACCAGACCTTCGGGTTTAACACTGCCACGAACTCCTGCCCTTGCCCCTGCTGCGGCTCGGACGCGCCCACAGCCCGCAGTCCCACAGGCTGGACCTGCTCCCAGCGGAGCCTTTTCCGTGAGCCACAGTCTCTCCAGGGAGGTACCTGCTGCGGCACGGATTTACCCACGGCCCCACGCTTTTGAGATGCTCCAGCACAACCTGGAGCACAGCTGCCGATGCTCCGAGGTGTACCTGCTGCAGCGCGGACTCATCCTCGGGCCACAAGCCCTTCAGAGGCACAGACGGCCACAGGCACAGAGGCTTTGGGATGCACCTGCTCTGGCATGGCCTTATCCACGGCCACAGACCCCTCGGGGGTCGTGCTCCCGCCTGGACTCATCCACAGGTCACGGGCCCTGCGACTCCAGCTCCCACCGGAGCTCCAGCCTGCCCAGCGCAGCAGCAGAGAACACGGCGACGCTCTGGGCACCCCCCGGCCCAGGCCCAGGGCCGCTGCCGTTATCAGAATGTGCCCAGGCACGGCACAGCCAGACGATAAGCAGCAAGCAAGCAGTGAAAGTGAAAAGCAGCCACTAATGAGCACCAGACTCTAATATACAGTACAGCAAGCAAGGCCCATGGCAAGCACAGGAGCCTGCCAATTAATAGCTAAACAGCTGTAACAGCTATAAATTCGATCTAGCACGTTCCAATCAAATCTGTCATTATCTCGAACCCTTCGAGCCCCACGCTGGGCACCAAAAAGGATTGTCGTGGTTTAACCCCGGCCAGCCACCAAGCATGGCTCAGCCGCTTGCTCACCCCTCCCGGTGGGATGGGGGAAGAGAAGCAGAAGAGTAAAAGTGAGAAAATCTGTGGGTTGAGATAAAGACAGTTTAATAGGTAAAGCAAGAGCCGTGCACACAAGCAAAGCAAAGTGAGGGATCCCTTCAGCCCCTCCCGCGGGCAGGCGGGTGCTGTGTCCCCAGGACAGCCGGGCTCCGTCACGCGCAACGCTGACCTGGGGACACAAACACCGTGACTCCAAACCCCCCCCTTCCTCCTCCCTTCCCCAGCTCCACGTGCTGAGCAGGATGCCACAGGGTCTGGGACACCCCTTGGGGCAGGTGGGGTCAGCTGTCCTGGCTGTGTCCCCCCAAACCCCTGTGCACCCCCAGCGCCCCCAAGGCAGAAGAGCCCTTGGCTCTGGGCGAGTTGCTCGGCAGCAAGGAAAACATCAATACTGTTTCAGCACAGATCCAGAACACAGCCCCATACTGGCTTGGCTACTCTGAAGAATATTAACTCTATTCCAGCCAAAACCAGCACACAGTCTTTATAAATTTGATTTTAATCTGCATTTGGAAATTGGAATAAGGCAGTGAAGACAAACTTGCTTAATTTATTTTCAAGTGAGTGTAACATACTACCTTTCACTTTTTCTTTCTTGGTATTTTATTCCATTTTAAACCACTCTTTTCACAGCAAGTATCTCTTCAATACAATAATTTGGCATATTCATAAGACCTAATCCTACTGGGCTAAATGAAAACACAGTAATTTCTTTTACTGAATTTAGAGAATTAAGAAAAAGTGGTGCGGCCCTTCAGCCTCATCATAGTTGTTTTCCTCTAGAATCTACCAGAGGTGATCCTTGAAATAAATAAATGAAAACAGCGTACCAAAGATAATTCACTAATATCTCTTTGGAGTTTCCTCATCAAGATGGTAACATTTTAAAAGTTAAAATTTTATAACAGTTTTTTGCATTCATGAGAAAATTGTTACACTGAGGTGAATCAGTTTCTAGGGGTACTTACGGTCCAAAAAAGCTGCTTTTTTGAGGCTATTTTAAACGATCCCCCAGCTTTCAGACATAACTCAGGACAGTCTTTACTTCTCTATCTCCTGTTTCATGAGCACATGTTCTGACCCCCAGCCCCGCTCCTTCACAACTACATTTCCCCAGGCGGGCATCACACACCGCCCGGGGCTGCGCCCCTCGGCCTCTCCGCACCGTGAGAGGCTGCGTGAGCACCTACGGCGGAAAGAAAGTCCCAACAGCATGTGTCTGTTCCTCCCGCTTTCAGTTTCTTTTTGAATACGTGAGGTGCAGCCCCACATATTACATAATTCAATTACCCTCCGTATTTGGTTTTCACTTGTGCTATAGGACAGCACGGCTACCCCAGACACTTCTGGGTGTCGGCGCGGTGCGGACCTGCAGCGTGAGGTGAGCTGTGTGAAAGGGAAGCACCTCGCCGGGCAGCGCTGGCCCGAACACCTACTCGCAGGACTCACCAGCAATGCGCCAGCAAGCGTCAACCTCTACATCGCTTCTCTGTAAGGCCACAATACTAACGCCTGCGGTAGTTTTAAAAGCCTAGAGCGAGTAAGGCCCCTACGCTGGGCGGGAGGAGATCTCTGTTCGGTGCAAGGCGCGTGTCACCACTTGTCACCACGGAGCAGGTCAGGACGGTTTGCAAGCTGCATGTCCTACAAGGTACAACGACAGAACGGGCTGGGATCGAGGGTCCCCAAAGGCCCCTCCAATCCCATCGTTAGCGTTACTGCAACGGCTTACAAATATGTTCTCCCCCCTCCTCCTCCCCCAGCCATCAGCTTGCGGATTCGGTGCTGCATTACCTGCCTTCCACAACCGGCCCACCCCTGCCTGAGACGCCAGCACCTGCCCCATGGAGAGGGCCCTTCGCCCGCTGCCAGCTCCCTCTGCCCCCGCGACCTGCGCCAACTGAGTTCATCCAACTCACCTCTGGATTTAACCTTTAAGTGAAGCTTTTCCCACTCATTAAAGACCAATTATAAGGAATTCTAGCGTTCAGGAAGAATCTGAACCAGTCCTTTCATAGGCAGTCTGCTATTACTTCAGTAAACATTTATCATCTTACTAAAATTAAACTGAAGTGAAATTCCATACTTTTTCACTCATCTCCAGCATCCAAAAGCTTTTCTAGATACCAAGTTCAGGAGCTCTTTGAAAGCATTTTTAAATGCCTCTTCTCAGATAAGATTATTTTTCTTAAATATTTATATAAGCTTATATTCTGATCTACTCCGTGTTTTAAGTGAACCAAGATGTAGAGTTCTTTAAAAACAAGTCTAATTATATCTACGTCACCCTCATACAGGGACAATGCAATTCATTGTGTAGGAATTCATACAGCAGAAATTCAACGGGCAAAAGAAACCATCAAAGTACCTGGCAGCAAAAGTAACCCATGAAAAATATCTGAGAGAACAGCCAGGTGATATGCAAACTGAAATCAGGACATGAAGCTAGAGTCTGCAAAGTAAGGTTTGGTTTGTCTTTTTTTTTTTAAGTTAACATGCATGGGTTGGATTCTTGCAGAACTGATCCACATGTGTGCATGCAGCACACGTATGTTTTCAGCACTGATTTATTAAAAACCTTTAGCCAACTGCTTTAAGGGAACAGAAAACTCTTAGAAAGAAAACTAAGCAAGGGGAACACATCAATACATAACGTGCCTATGGAGTAAATGTGTTGATTTACAATATATTGTTACCAATTTACATCGTCTGATCAAGTGAAAAGCTACAGAAAAACTGTATGTTTTATTTACAATAGCACACTATAACTGTATTCATACACACCTCATTTTTAAGCGGTATGACAGATCACAGAATCCCTTCCTGACAACACAGCGATTTAACAGCCAACCTCCTTCAAAGCCGTGCCCCATGTCCTGTCTCTCAGAAGCAGCAGTGAAGGAACGAGGAGCTGCTTAGGAGAGCAGCAGAGACCCAGGCTGCAGTGGCACACCACACTCCACGTGCCACAAGAAACGCCCCAAGTGTGACTCCTGCTTTATGGAGAGGCTCCGCCATGAAGCAACTGTCATGTGCAGCGCTTGACGTGTCCTGGCAGCGCTCTCCTGGCAGAGCTCCCCGTCCACACGGAGCCCTACCAGACCCTATTACTACATCATTACATACGATCGCGCGCACACACCAGGCGAGCAGGTTCTCCAAGCGATGACAACAAAAATAAACTGCATCAGCTGCTCTTTTCTGTCACAGACACCAGACTCTCAGCTCAGGAGAGACCGGCATGCAGCAGAGCCACTCTTCTGAAGCTCAGCAACAAAAACCACGAAGAACCCCAGAACTTCACACTCGTGCTCTGACAAGCAGGTTACGACGGCACGGGAAGGCACGGTTAGAGACACAGCACGCAGGGCCTGGAGAACTCCCAGATGTGCTGAAGCCCGAAGCGAGGCCAGACGCCCACACGGCCCTGGCAGCACTGTCCTCTTCAAACGTCCAGCTGGGAAGGGAGAGAGCGCACGAAGGCCTCTCCCGTCACACACGATTCACACAGCTGGAAAGGAGACGTAAAACGGCTGGGCAATTCTCATCCAAGACCAAAAACTCATTTGCAAAAGATTTCACAGAATTTCCAACCACAGGCGTCCTGTTTTCACGCCCTTCTCATGCCACTAGAGAGATGTGGCCAAGCTACTGCCCACTTGTGAACAAAAAAGGTCATCCACCTTCAAACCCCTCTTCTCAACAAGTACTTCGAGGAGAAGCAAGTACTCAAATGCTCCGCGACAGGAACACACCCTAGCAAACCCCCAAACATCACACCCCACGCCCCAAGCTTCTAATACAAGACAAGGCCGCAGTGCCCGGCGCAGCCAGAAGCCCACCACAGCAGATCCTTTAGATACGGATCCTTACAGGACTTCTCACGGCTTTCTTGAGACTGACGACCAAAGCATCGGACCTCAGATCCTCCAAAATAAAACCAAAGAAAACCGACTGCAAAGCTGTAAAATCACTTCTATTATTTGCTTATCTGAATAAACTACATACTTCATTGATACTCATTTACCTTCTCTTACCTCACAGTACAGAGAGTTTTCCAAGTTTCCCAGGTAGTATTTTGAGGCAAACTACTCGTTTGTGACCTGACTTTAATTTTATTCTTTTTTAAAGAAAACTAGCATCCTGAGCAGCACTCACTCACTTAAAACTTAGTTATGCAAATGAAAGCAACCAGAAATATGAAGTATCTGAATAAAGCAAGAGTAAATTGTGCCCTGCTGCTCAGAACTTTCATATTAAATCTTGTGTGACTGTGATGCATAAATATGTTCATGATCTCCTGCTGTTTTCTGACACACAGTAACTGTACAAACCTATTACAGATAGTGTGAAGAACGTATTACTGTAAAATCTAATATGGAAATCAGTTTCTTAACTAAATTACAGTAGTAATGAATTGAATTCAAGCCAGACATTATTATTTTGGAAGTCCTTCCCCAACAGCATTTTGCTTTTGCAGTCTCAGGAAAATGGAGATATTGGATCAAAAAGCGGAAGTTGCGTGTAACATTGCATCTCCACAACCAAATATTAGCAGCTTGTTGGATATTAATTTTCAAACTGCATCAGAATTATAATTTTCTAGGAAGACTTAACATGGACTGAAAGCTCTCTAGGTACATATAGAATATGGAGTTTTAGTGATAACCAGTTGATACAGACCGTACTAAGAATGCAGTTGGCTGGTACAGAAGTGTACTCCACGGAAGATGTCAAAACGACTTCTGAGGAGCACGATTTCCTCCAGAAAGCCACGCAATTGCAGTGATTATTGATTTAAGGACCCATTATTATAAAACTCTACATGATATCCTGGATAAGTAACACTGTGTCCTGGAATCTAAACTTAAGCCTGACATAAGCACAGCAAGAAGACCCGACATCATCTGCATTACAAAATCAAAGCCCAGGTGCTAGGCAGCACCACCGCTGCCCGAGCAGGAGCTGGGGAAGCTGCAGTTCCACCTCACTGCTACTGCCAGAACGCACCTCTGGGACACATGAAGCGGCCATGTGATAAATCCAGCGGTGCAGGCCACAAAAGGAGAAGGGATGTGCTTTTGCAACAGTACATCTAGTTCTATTTCAAGCAATGCAGCGCTCAGCTCGCACGAAGGAAGACATCGTTTCAGCCAGGAAAATAATTCTGGCAGAAAACATCACGGTAGAGGTTAGCGTAAGCTGAATCAGGTAAGGACGTAGGAGGCATGTGCACAACATTACACCTTCTTTGTAGTGAAGATGAGGTAAGAAGAAAAACCTCCAGGAGTGACAAAGTAATTACACTGAATTGTTTTCCCAACCCAACACACTACTTCTGGAAGCACAATTACTCACCCCCCAGTAACTACCATAGCTCAGGATGCTGGGCTTGCACGGGGCAGCAGGACCTGCACGTCCACAGCCTTTCAGTTTCCTTTTAATTAAGTCTGTGACACTTAAGTGCTCCACCACACGGATGGAGTATGCTCAGTGCAGGTTACCCCCTGCTTAGACTCCTTTGCAGGTGACCAGCACAGACACAATTTCTCTCCCCTCCACACATGGACAACGTTAACTCATTTTTGCATTTCATTTTTTTCCTGCATATATTTGAAATCAGTTGATGTGAAGTCAGTGCCAAGACAATGAGCTGAATTTTTTTTTTTTTTTTTTGGTGTGTCATCTATTCCAGCTGTATTGGTTCACTTCTGTCCCGTGGGGATGAGGCCATCCACTGACAGTATCTGCCCAGTATTTCCAGAACCCAGCATTAAGAACAGGATTAACTCCTGGTCCGTGAGTGTCTTGGTTATTCAAGCAAGGACTGTATTATAAGTGGATATCATACTAGAGTGAATCAGGCAGAAAACCACTGTGATGAGAACATGAATAACCTGTACATGCAACAATGCAAAACATTAATACTTCAGTAAATAAGATTAAAATCTGTGTATACTGCCAGACTCTAGGAGACAAAGACTATAAAACCAAAGGGAGCTTAACAGAACGAGCTCCCTGGGTCTGCTGCGCCGCACACTGTACAGCTCAATATTCTTCCCAGAAACTACTTTTCTGCGCACATACTTGTTTCTGTGTTTCTAAGAACAGTTAGAAGTTGATCATTTTATGAATGCATTTTAAAGTTCATTTCTGTATGCCAGCGGCGACATGCTTTCAGTTATTTTAATAGCACAAACCCAAGATAATTGTAACTACAGCTCTGCAAAGCTTTTCCCATTGCTTATAACTTGGACTGAAAACAGGATTTTATTGGTATGTTATTTGTCTCAAGAATACCGGCACTGGAACCATTTGCAGAATGCCTCTGTTAGGCTACAGCAGCACATCGGTGGCCGGATACCTGCTCAGGCAGTTCCCATCTACCCCTGAAGATGAATGGAGTATAACTGTGTCGTGCAGAACTCCACAAGCAAGGGTTTTGTGAGGAGAAGAGTTACTACCAAGAAATGGATGTTCATTTTCTCCCAAGCAAATTTCTGAGTGCTGAGTACTTGCTCTCCTCTTGTAAGGCTTGTGGAGTTTCTGATCACAACACCCAATGGCACGGGAATGAGTGTTTCTCAGGCCAGTGGTAAAGAGCTTTAACAAAGTGTCCTAAGAAAAAGGCTCCAAATCACATTTTGCACTGAAATGCCAACATTTGCTCCAAGCAGCACTCCAAAGAGACTCACAAGCCACACACTACAAAAAAAAAAAAAAAAAAAAAAGAAAAATACATCTATTAGTATCTTTTTGTGACCAGCTTACAATAAGAGGATAACAAGTTAAAAGTTTGCTGTCTTGATTGAATATTGTAGATCAATAAAGATCAAAATATAAAGGACTGTGGCTAAAACTTTTGTGACCAACGTATCATCGGAGTCAAACTAGTCAGTACAGGATCGGTTCCACTGAACTACATCTTACAACTGAGGCAGTGAAGAGTTGTGAAGGTATCCTGACTTGAGCCCAAAGACAGGCTGGTGGGAGCCTTTCCCACCACACTCCGGAATAACCACAGAGTTTTGATCACTAGAACAACAGTATCTGCCCTGCAAACACAACTAGGTCAAGCAGATGCACTGGTGAAGCGTGCTCGTGGCCAGAGATACCAAATCTGGTGTGGAAATGAGAGAAACAACAGATCTAATTTTGCAGAGCATAACAAATGTAAACAGCCAAACTTTGGTACGAGCAGTGCCGGGTTCTTTCGCTGTGATTCTCACTACCTGAAGATAGGCAACATTTAAATAAAACAGAAGAATTAAAACAATGGAGAAAGCTCCCAAAGGCCCACTTGCTAGGTGGTGGCAATAAAAGGGAACCTAGAAGACAGAAGGACCTGGTAACCTCTTAAAGTATAAAAATAATCCCTGTTTGCAGTTACATACGCACACAGAACAGGTACCACTTCTTCATTTCCAGAATGAGCAGTAACAGTCAAATTAAGAAGGGACATTTGCATCTCCAAGACAATTTGCTGTCACTGTGTACGAAATAATCTTTAACACAGTAAATATATGACGTAGGAGTTGTGTAATACATATATTTCATATTTGTGAGAAGATCCATGAGTAGAGCTGCTTCAACTGTAGCTTTGCTTTCACTGCAGAAGAGTACAATGGGGTTCAACCATCATTTAAGATGGATAACAAATACATAACGGGCAACAAAAATCAACTTGTGTTTTATAAGCTAAAACTAGGTTTAAAATGGAGATTATTGTCGAGGGAAATAAATTAGCAGAAATTAACAATTTGGGTTAGACTCCCCAAAACCTACTCAGCTATCAGCTCGCTGAATGGATCAGCTAAAATTGGAAAAAGTGGATTACATCTTACATGACCGATCATTTATCTAGCTCTCTTTTCATAGCGCCTTACAGCACATGCTGCAGGACATTCCTGATTCATCCCTTTCTGCCAAAACAATTAAGATTTTTTTGTCGTGTATTTCCAAGACTCAAAACCCAAGTACAGTATTACATTAAGCTGACAAATCACAACATAGGCTATCGAAACCCTGAGCACTCCCTCCAAATAACAGGTCTGGTTTTTATATCAAAATAGAATTATTAAAAAAAATATATATATATTTCCAAACGTACCATACATTATATACTGCTGAGTCAGACAACATCTGAAGTACTACATCCAACCGTGCCAAGCCACGGGCCTTGGCCAAAAGCCAAGCTGAAACAATGCGGTAAGACAAACGGACAACTGACCTTTAACCATTTCTAGCAAACTTTTTCCCCCTTCCCTCCCAAGGAGAATCCCCATTAAAGAGTGACAGCAGAAAGGTAACTGCTCCTCAAAGCAAGGCTCTGGACTGTGACCGACCAGCAAAACTTCTTCCCCCTTTCAGATTCCCCTCCTCTTTCATGGCTTCTCTCAGCTCTTGTCCTTTCTTAAACTTCCCTAATGGTCCTTATCCCCCACCACAAGCTTAAGTACTAGGAATGATTTCAAATGTAACAAGAGAAGCCATAACACTGCCAGTGGGGCCCAGTTCTTGTAAATTCTGGCTGCAGGCTCAGAGAAAAGGCACACAGAAACCCCTGCGTCGCTGTGTTGTTTCTCATTGTCCTTCACTCCCCCCACAACAAGACACATCTCCAGGAAGTCAGAGGAATTAAAGATGTTGAGTGATGGATTTAATGTATATACCACGCAAGAGTCCTACAAGTGCGTGTTGCTAAAATAATTTCCTTGAATTTTAACAGTTTTCACCGGTGTAATAAATCACAAATAACATCCCATCAGAGACAGGCACCATCAACCCCCCTAATTCTTCAGTGAAGCATTTACCAAATGCTTCCAGCCCGTTTCACTCCTCTTTCCAGATGCTGCCTCACTTCTTCTGTTAAAGAAAATCTAAGGCAGATTTTCTCAGTTGGCTTACTTTTTTCCTCTCTCTCTTACTCTACGCACCTTCCCCTTCGGTCGCTGCACTGTGATCGATGGCAGCTCGCTCGCTCCGAGGGGGGAGACCTCGCCAAGGCAGCCCCAACGCGGCCGTCCTGCCCTCTCGGAGCTTTGCTGCTGCTCGGGCAGATCTGGAGGTTCGCTGCCGAATCGCCGAGCTGCAGCTCCAAGCGCTGCACACCAGCACAAGCGCTGGCAGGCTCTTCTACAGCCCCGAGATACCGACAGCAATTTATCGACTATTGCTGATTCCTTCACATGGAACAAATTTCAGAATTTGTTTGTAATCTGCTCATTAACTTCAGAGCAACTCCTACCACTCATAGGAAAATTGATTAGTTTTCTCAGTCCTGATTATCACTTGTCTCATTAGAGGCAGCATGCTGCGCTATCCTTAGAAGCAAAATCACTCAAAAATTGCATGACTTCAATTCAGGACTGCGTGTCTATAAAGAGACATTACACGCTTTCTGTTAAAACAGACAGATTAAATGCCAGGGCAGAACTGCAGCTTCTCTTTACGTATGTTTAGTATGTAATTAATGTTGTGAATACTCAAATAATTCTACCGACACCAAGAAATATTTCCTACTGGAGATTAAAGTTTAGCAGTTCTGAATTCTTAAAATCCCAGCCTTCACCTCAATCAGTACTAAAAGAAAAAAGACCACAGGAACCTGGCAAGGGAGTCCTTCCTTTGTTTCTAAAACAAATGCCAATTTTGTTAAGACTTCTGTAAGACAAACAAACAAATCCACAATACATCACCTTAAACTAACCCAGTTTAGACCAAATATTTCTGACAAGGTTCAGGAAGAGAGAGAATTCAGGACACATTAGTATCTCAGGCATTT
Source organism: Athene cunicularia (assembly GCF_003259725.1). Lineage (NCBI taxonomy): Eukaryota > Metazoa > Chordata > Aves > Strigiformes > Strigidae > Athene > Athene cunicularia. The sequence goes on along the minus strand of NW_020799117.1, from coordinate 1,126,834 downwards.
TAAAAAGAAGATGGAGTGGCCTCTATTTTATGGGGAAAAAAAAATAAAGCAAACCCAAATGACACTGGGTTTAGAATTGGACTTTGTAGTTTTAGTGTGTAGAAATCCTCGGGATGTAAGAACAGCTTCCACTAAGGCTAGAAATAATGACTTTTTATGCAAAGCTCAATGAAGGGCCGCCCCAAAATTCTTTACACATTCCTTAAATTAAGAAAAAAAAAAGTCCATTATCTTAAGGCAAAAGCAAGCCATGTAAGACAACCCTGCAGGAAGCAAGAACACAATCACGTGCAGAACACAATCAGGCTGCCGAGGATGCTCCCTGGCCGGCAGCGGGAGCTCCGCCGCGGGCCCTGCAGCTCCCCCAGCGCGCCTGCCCACCGCTGCCCCAGCGCAAACACACCCAGCACGCTCCTCCACATCGCTCCAGAAGAGCGACGATAACATCTCGCACTGCTGGCCTCCTTACTCTAGGATCAGACGCAGTCCGTACACATTAGCAGCTGGAGTGGGTTTTCCAAAAGCACAGCCGTCTATAAAAAGGGTATTTATGAGATGCCCCAAAAGCCAGACAAACACCTACGTGTGACCATTCACATAGGAATGCACTCGGTTCTACCTAAATAGTTCTGTAAAATAAAAAACAAGGCATCAACTTGACAGAAGTATTCTCAGAAGTGGTGTCGCCATTATCTGTGAGGAATCTGCTTACTCAGTCACCAAAAATCACCTCCCAAACCCAGAAATACTTCTTGCTTTGATACACGTTTTACAATGATTGCCATTAAAGATATAGCAGGAGCAAAATATTACTAAAAACCCCAAACAACAAAACCAAAACCACCCCCAAAAAACCCATGAAACAAATTAAAAACAACATGGAAGTTGGACTGATTATGCAAAAAGTTAGCACAAAGGATTTCTACTCTGTCAAAATAAATGATAGGGCACGTTCAATATTCATACACCAAAGTGGAATTTATCCAAATTCTGATTTTCCTTTCCAAATTCCTTACACTACAAATTGCTTTAAACATTTCGAAGAAAAAAAAAATCCACATCTTCACTGCAAAAATCGAAAGCTATGGAAGAAATCTAGAATGAAAGCAAGTTAAAAGTTGTCTTCCTGAAACAAAGGACAAACTCTCACACACTTCATTCCAACCATGGGAAAATGGAGCAAATAACGTGTAGGGAGAGCCCCGGGACCGGCAGCTAACACTCGGGGGAATCAATTGTCAGTGGGGCAATAAAAAAAGAAAGCTAAACCAGATACTTCATGAAAAGCCTACAATTACTGGTGTTACGTATATAGACTCGAAGAGCCATTTTCTAACTCAGACTCCACAGAAACACAGCAAAAACCTCTTCCTCCGCAGAGGCCACACACTGCCTGTGCAAGCGTGTGTTACACAGAGCTCTGAGGAAAACACACAGCTAGGTGTTCGTACTGAAATGAGAACCCGTCCCCAGCTGCCAGGAGACCTACACAGCTCCTCATTGAGAAAGCTGCCACCGTCACACTTCCTCCTGAAGGGCAGAGAAGTGTTTTACGTGAGGATCTGCACCACCGAATTACTTGTGGAAAACACTACTACGGAGTCACTTGAAACGCATACTGACCAGCTCCCCTAACAGACCCTGCTCGCAAAAAACCACCTGTGAGCAAGCCCACCTGCAGTCCTATTTAAGAGTTAAATTCCAGGTATGTTCACATCTTACAGCAAATATTCTCTCTTAAATGCAGTTATTAAACAAGCCGCTGAGTATTTCCTACTCGGAATCTTCTTGTCCATGTAAGGTAAATGCAATACCAAGCAAAGCGAAAAGTCTAGTTCAGCTTCAATGTAATTCTAGAAATTTACCCAGCAACCAAGTTATTTTTGTGCATAACATTTAAGTAACACTAGGAAGAAAAAAAAACCCCACAGTGATTGATCCTCTAACCCTTGAGAATGAAGCAGCTTTCATACACACTGAAATACTTCCTTCCATACTGTCCTCTTGCTATACAGACTTGTGGATGGATCCTTCTACCACGTACTCAATTTTCCCTCTAGGTTGTATCTCAGAATTTTTATTTTTATTCCTGTTTTAAAGCATGCCAGCTCCCCTCCTCTTTCCTTCCCTTTAATGCCAACAGTTGAGCACTTGGTTAAAGCTCCCGTCGTACTGCAGAATAAATAAGTCTAATCAGTCACACCGACAAATGAAAAAGGGACGACTGACTTCAAAAGAAAAAAACCCAACAAACCAGCATGCATGCAGTTGTACTAAACATACTTGTAGTATTTTAATAAAGAGCAACAAAAACTAATTACCTTGAATAGCCATTAGAGAAAGCAGGTCTGCCAGAAAGGTTGAGCGTTCCCAAAGGAGCTAACGTCTCATCCCCTGATCCCTGGCACCTATTCCAATTTTCTGAACTGGCAGGAAGAGATGGAATGATATTAAAAATTGGTTTCTGATCCTGCTGCTGAGAGAGTGATGCAGTATTTAAATCATAGTGATACATTTGTCCCCCAGAGGTACTGACACCGTGGATAGAAATGGCAGAGACTTTAGTACCCAGCAGATTAGACCCAGAGAAGTTTGCCTGACAGTAAATTGGGCCCATGTTTTCTTGCTTTATGCCAGGAGTACAGAGTTCAATGAAGTCTTCTTTTTCTGTTTTCACTTGAGGCATTGGCATTTTGGAACTGGGTAAAAGGTCACCACGGTCATTAATTTTAGGTTTAGTGTCAGATAAAACAGGAGGCTTGCAGTCTTCACCGAGGTTTCCTTCCAGGAGAAATGCATCATCTGCAGATATAGGGGACAGCAAGCCACCCTCATCGAGCAACGGGTCAAGCCTCCACGGGCTCCCATTGGGCTCTTTGCCAGGTGATACCGGTGGCAATTCTAAATCCTGGAGAATATCCAGGGTGCTTTGGTCTTCAGAGAATAACTTCAAGTTGCCACCATTCGAGCCGACCTGGCTTTGGACTGCAGTTCCTGTCTCTAAAGGGACGCTGCGGCCAGCCATGCCTGGGAAATCCGGCTCAAGCGGCACCTCAGAAGATCCTGCTCCCTTTGCGTCCTCGGCCAGGCTCGAGGACTTGTTCAAGCTTGCAATACTTTCTTCCAGGAGCCTGAAGTCCGTTTCTCCAGAAGACATGCCGATTTGGCCCTGCTGCGAAAATCCAAGGTCATTTCCCATCACTTTTGCATCTGTTTCACCCATGTACAGTCCCATCGAGAGCGACACTGCCTTGGAAAGGTCTGGCTGAGGCACATTGTTTACTAATCCTTTTGAAAAGTCAGCCAAAGCAGGTTGCTGATTGGAATCCGACTGAGAAGACGTGGGGAGAGGAGATGTAGACACAGGGGCTTGTACAGTAGCTCCACCCCTGAAGGGTGGATGAAAGTCCATCACGATCCCTCCTTTGGTACTGATGAGCACATTTTTCCTTGTTTCGTCTTGATCCGACGACTTAAGCAATTCTTTGGAATCCATTACTGTAACATTAGCTATAAAAAGATCAGAAGCATTCAAAGTTAGCACAGCAAGGATATTTTAATAACAACTTAAAAAGAAAAAAAAGTCTAAATCATTAGCCTGGTGAACCTGATTTAGCTGCTCTGAGAATGAAAGCACAGCAGATCAAGCTACAAACTGACTGACATGCGTCACAAATCCACTGGTTTGGGGGTTTTGTTTTTATTTCTGATTGGTAACAAGGAAGTATATTTTTTTAAAGCTTTGCTAAACCTGAACGAAGTGGTAAGTTTGCCTGCACGCAACTCAGAATCAGACAACAGCACAAGACATCTTTCTGAACACCCACTCTAGCTCTGTTGCCCATCCTAGCAAGTAAGGAAGCATAGGAATTGTTAAAAGTACCCAATTTACAAATTTTGGAAGACAGCTTTCCCTGGTATTGAGTTACATCTGAAGCAGAGGAGGGGAGAAGGGCATTTATCACCCTTCCCCAGCCAGATCACTTCTCTCCCTGCAGGTTCAGATGCTTCGGCCACAACAGGTACCGGAGCCTCCCGAGCCCGCGCAGCCGCGGTCCTACCAGCCCGGCAAAATCTCGGTGGTTTTTTATTCTCCACACAACCTCCCCCCCACACAACACCAAGTTTGCTATCTTCGCATAAGTTCAGCTTAAAACGCAACTCGTGACTCTTGAAGTAAACTCAGCGCAACTCCTTAAATCAACCTCGAATTTATAAATAAAAGCTAACCAAAGATAAAGCAGAACTTTAGTTAGCTACACCTTACCAGCTCACAGCCACTCTCCAAACACATCTAACAAATCTCCTAAATTTCATCAGTTCGTATTGACTACCTTTATCTTCAGCACGCAGCATAAATATTTGGAGAATAACTGTAAATTCTTACGCAAACTTTCTATACCGTCTGTCTACGGCCTAACAGCAACAGCCACGGGCTCGCAGTCCCCCCAGCCCGGCAGAGCTGCCCCAGGTACAGCCTGGCCGCGGAATTACCCACCAGGCAGAGACCCGAGAGTGCTCACAAGTTTACGGTCCTCTTAATTATAAACCCGCCGTCTCTGTCGCCCATTTTCTCCAGACTGCCGCCGACCGCTGCTGCTTTCTGTATGCCAAAGTTAAGGCTGCGATCAACAGAAAGTCCCCACGTGTAAAAAAATTTAAGGTGGCCCCAGCGAGCTTCGGCCTGGGTAAAGCGTCCCGAGCGGGAGAAGCCCGACGCGAAAACCCTTCTGGGTCCTTCGACACGTCCCGGTGCGGGCCTTGGCGGGCCCCAGCCGCGGGGGCTCGGGGGTGAC
>NW_020799117.1:1112855-1121988 GCF_003259725.1 Athene cunicularia | reverse complement strand
AACCCCCGGGAGAGCGGCCCGGGGGCCGGGGGGGAGCTGGGGGGGCGGCGTGGGGCAAACAATCCGTGCAGAGAGACCCCAGACCCCTCGGAATGGCCGCGGGAACGAGAAGAGACAGAGGGGGGGCAAGGGGGGAGTTATCCCCTGGCAGGCGCTGGCAGTACGGACCTTTCCGCGGAGGAACTGGAGTAAACTCCCCAAAATATGGTAGCGTTTGGCTGGGAAGTTAACGAATTTCGGCATTTTTTGACATAGAGAGCAACGGGGTAGTGTGCTGCTCTGAAGTTGCCTTCAGACCGCAGAGACCTCAAAGCCCCAGCGCTGATGGCGGGACATCCCCGCGGCTCCTGGGCGAGGGAAGAGCCGAAACTCTGGAAGCAGAACAGGAGTTAAAACCACGAATGGAGTCAAACAGCGGAGCAGGAAACTCTGCTGCTTTGGAGAAGTGGAGCAAGAGCCGAGGGGGAAGAGGTTGCCCTTCAGAACAAGAGATCCTCTCGGGCTTGGCTTTCCCTGGAACCGACAGAAATGCAGGGGACGGGGGAAGAGCGGTTCATGCAGCTCGGGCTCCTCCGCCTCGGGACGGTCGAAGGAGCCGGGGGGAGCGAGCGGGCAGTGCTTGCGCTGGGACAAGCAGTTAGTGCCGAGAAATGGTTATTACGGCAGCCAGTGCACCACGTCATCCAGGTTACATCCAGGAGAGATGTTTGAGTCGTTCCGGCTGTTTAAATGCACGTTTGGGCCAAGGAAGGGAACGAAAAGGGCAAAGTAAAAGCACAGCTTTGAAAGCACAATTAATCTGCCCCCCCCTTTTTTTTTTTTTTTTTTTTTTTTCAAAGTAGTAAGGTTTTTTTTACATGCCATATTAACTTTCGGAAGATACCAATTTATGTTTAAAAATGCAAAATAAATGCATTGCGATCTTAGCTTAATATTCATTTAAGCGTCACAAATTAGGAAAAGGGGTTCTAAAAACTCTTAAGATATTCCTCTGCAACCTCCCTTAATGTAAAGATGTGTCTAAAATAGCCCTCAAAACTGCCTTCTGGTGCTTTTTGAATGATGCAATGAATTTGCAGCTAACAGGAAACACTTCTTCCCATACAAGGGAAACAGAATAGCAGAAGTCAGACTATTCACAAATGCTGCGAACTCTCTGTTGGCAGGTACAGGAATGTTGCAGAGGTCCTCGGTGTTAAAGGCAGGCAAGGATGTCTCTTGAAGCACGAAATCCTAATGTGCTTCTGGGACTCTACCTGGAAAATTTACTTCACTTCATTGATCTGTGCGTACCACAGAAGCCGTCTTGCATTTGGGGATCCCTCCTACCCCTGCAATTTGGTAAGCTGAGATGCGGGGGGTGTACGGGAGGCCATCAGCCTGCAGGAGAGCTGTGGCACCCGCCTGTCACCTTCGCTCACTTCCTCAGTCTGAGGGAACTCGTATAACAGAGCTGTTCATTTCCAGGACGTTCAGACGAGAACATCTCTTTATAAACACACACTCAGATGCTTAATTACAGCTGGGTTTGCACGGTAACGGGTAAGACATTCCTTCTCTAATGGCTAATTCCATATCTTAATACCACCGTCCATCCGAAGGGCCCGATTTGAGGCTGCTGTACGGGATTTGTTCACCACCAGCAGCCAGGACGCCGTACAACGGTGCGAAGCAGCGAGCGGGGGACAACTTAGCAGCTCCGTGCCAGGAGCCCTGGGGCCGGCCAGTGCGGTACGTGCAGAGGTGGGACCTGGCCAGGGCAGAACCATTCGCGTTCTTACTCTCCTGAAGGATGTTTTTCACTTGTTGCTAAGCGCAACAGCATTCATTGCAAGGTCGTTGTTGGTAAAACTCATGATTTGTTGGTAAACTGTGCAACACCGGTCACGTTCAAAGACAAAGTGAGGGGTGTTCATTGTCTTCGTGCTGCTGCAATACACGAGTTCTGTCTCTTGGATTTATTCCCTCTTAAATGTTTTGTATTGAATTGAGCAGATGAAAAACCTCAGATATTTTCTGCTTCTAGTATATAAAGCTGGGAAAAGAATATTACTGATTCCCGCTTCTTTTAGCTGCAGGTGCCGCTGAGCAGAAGTAGCTCAGAGCCTGCAGAATCACACACAGCAGTGACGGAGGAGTAACTCTGCTACGTGGCTTTGGATGAATCTTTCTGGCCTCGTGCGAGTTGTCCCGTGTGACTGAACAACCCGAACGTACCATCTCCCTTTGTTCTCCTTCAAGCAGAAATGTTCCCTAGGGCACTCCTACGTTGTAAAAATAAATGTCATGTAAAAACTTGGTAGGCTTGCATGTTTTGGTTAACATTTTACAATAGTAACATGCTACCCTGTACGTAACAACTTAAAATGCATTATATGATGATGGTCAGGGTTAAATAAAAACCTTTCCTAGTTTATAAAAATGTATGAAACAAATTAGGCTTTAAAAGGCTTGGCATTTTTGTTCCTGTTCAACTAAAGGTTTAGAAGATGATGACTAGCTGAAAGTCTGTGGCTTGTGTTATGCTGCTGATCATTTTTGTCCTTTCCCTAAAAATCTATGAATTTCTTAAATAACTGGCATTGACAACTCTTACTGAAACATAATCAGCCTTCAAAATATTTTATTCACTAAGCATGAGTTTCCTATTTCTTGAATTCAACCTGTTTTGCTTTATATTCACATTCAAAATACAAAAATTCTTATTATCAGATAACTACGAAGGCGTTGTTGGGTTTTAGAAGCGAGCACGCTGTTGTGACAGCGTCATCAAAAGCCTTTGTTAATAAATTTCTCAACCCTGATATCAAGATATCTTGACACCGATCGGAAAGCGTACCTCTCCCCTCCCCAGAGCACAGCTGGCAGTAGCGCAGCTGCTCTGGCTCTTACCACAGGAACCTCACTAGTCCCCGGAAGAAAGAATATTAAGAAAATTCTTACTGCAACCCCAGAATATGTGGTTCATCTTATCCTGTGTCAGTCCAGCACAGGGTTTCTCCATCCTGCTGAAAGTGTCAACACAGGTTATAAATTTTGTTTGGGGTAACAGTTTTTAGGGCTTTGGCTCCTGTTTGGCACAAATCTGAAGAAGACCACGTCTTCCATAAAATGTCAGCAATGTTCAATTATTTTCTACTAACCTGAGCAGAATGGCAATTTGGGAGAATTTGGATAATTTATAAGTGAAGGTTTGGGGTTTGTGGTGTGTTTTTTTTTTCTTTTTCAAAAATTCCACTAGTTCTCATCTTTTAAATAAACGTTAGGACCTATAACAATCATCGTGAAAATACCGTGGCTGTTTTACAGATGAATAGTTAATTAACTAAAGACTTTAACTACGGGAGTTTTGTGTCCATCCCAAAATGACTACAAATGGCATATGTATTAATATTCTGTGTAAAGCATAAAACATATTTGGACAATAAAGGAAAGAATTATTTCCACAATCTAGGGAATTTGAGGCAGAACTAATGAATATCCTGAAAAAAAAACAGGATCAAGAGAAGGACTGAAATACAGTTTCATCTGCTGCACTGTATCGACGATTAAAATTTTGGCTGTAGATCAGTGCCTAATTTTGAAAGAGAATTTCAGCAGGTAGGAGTGCAGGTCTGGGGAGTGTCCAGCTTACCCAGTAGTTCTGTGGAGCCACAGGAAGAGAAGAGTGGTATGAACTGTCATATAATAGATTTTTAAAAAATATAAATGACTGCAGGTTTCTATGCCACAATGTAATAATATTGCAAAGATAATGACCTCAACCTTAACAAACACTAAATATAGACATTAAAATATATATCTAAGTGGAGACCATTATTAAATCATTAAAACATAATTATGACTCTCATCGAGGAGATCAGGCAGTGCATGGAACCCAAGAGCCGACTTCAGAATTGTGTACGGCGTTCCAAACCAAATGTCAGAAAGAGACATCTGAAGCACCAAAGGGAGCTCTCGTGGCTGCCAGATGCAGCCGTAAATCTGTCTGGCGGGGGGTTAGCCTGGACAATACGCAGGACCCGAAGATAAGCAGATCGCGCCACATACGACTTTGAAGTGGGCGTGCATAACGTAATCCGCAGGAAGCATCTAGGTATAAAAATGGTCTGGAGTCACACTGGGAAAAAAAATTAACCCCCTCCAGACTCGAGGAAACAAATAACTGTCAAATGATCATGACACAAGTACGTTTAGCGTATGGGGAAGTTTCTCACGTTACGAACTGCTGACAGGCCCAGTGAGAATAGAACTGACACGTGGGTCCCTGTTGGCAAACACATACAGGCCACTGTGGATCCGTAGGAAATCAGCTTTAGTGCTAGAAGCAGCCTAGAAAAAAATGACAGAAGCTTTTCCAGATGAAGTGATGTGCTCATGAAACAGAATAGCACCAACTTTCTCTGTAACCTTCAAGAAATTACTGTATGAAATGTGTTAGCAATTAATGGAGATCAGGTTCAATTGGCTGCATCTACTGTACCCTGGTAGGACACAGAAGTTTGCAGGCTGAGGGACTGACTTACCAGTATTTCACTTAAAGTACTGAGATGGACACAAATGGTTTCTCTGATCTCTGAAGCAATCAATAAAGATAAGCTAAAGGAAAAAAATAAACCCAGATGCTGAAGAACCAGAGCTGCATATCAAAGACAATGGGGAATGGAAAGAATATAGTCAAACCAAGGACATGGGTAGCACCAGTGACCAAAAGCCACATCAATGAAATAAAATCTTACTTAATAAATATTTGCAGAGATACCAGGATGATTGCTCAGAATTATATAGAACAAAGAATTTGCACCTTCGGAATAATTACTGTATGGAGTCCACAAATAACACATCATGAAGACCTTAAGCCTACTTGGAAGAACTTCTAAAAATAAGGGTTGCGTTGCCTTTTCCTATGTGATGCAAGTTCTGTAGCTGTGTGTCAAAGACAGCTCACGTGAAACTCCAGATTTAGAGGAAGAACTCTTCCCCACTTTGCAATCTGTTGTCCCTCTCCAAAAAGGCAGAGACATGCCCAGTGCCTAATGCTCCTCGCAAACACAAATCTTTTAAGACTTCGGTCATCTTGTGAGGAGGTCAGTTTTGTTTCCTATCAGCTTGGGAGTAATTCTGTTTAATTCTTGAATATACATCAAAGTCATTCAGGCAGTGACTGCAGCCTGTCAATGGTTTCCCAGCTAAGCCAGAATGGAAAAGCAATGTTCCCCAGCTGCAGTCTCCAGCGGCGCAGGAGCACGCTTCCTTGCGAGCATGCCATGAGCAGCATCCTCATGACTGCAGATGCGTTTGTCGGAGGGGACTGCTGGGTCCGAACTCAGGATGCTTTTGCTATTAACTTTAGTAGGTCATAGATTGAGGCACAGAGGGTCTGGGCCATGCCCTCCTACATCCTCTTTAGGTTAATAACTCTTTGTATTTTTTCTACATTCTTCACGTTTCTTCCTGTCTTTATTTCCAGCATTAGTCCTTTGTCTGTGGTGATATGTTTTGTATTTCGATTTCCCATCAGGTCCTTCAATTCTACATGAATTACTGTTTTCATTCTTCCGCCATGCCATTCTCCTTCCCCTTTACTTGTACTGATCTGCTTCATCTTGAATCCCTGTATTTCTTCCCCTTCTCTCCCAGAGTTTTCATTCTCCCCGTAGCACTTAGAGAACAGAACACGGCCCCTCTGGGGTCCCTCTTCTCCCCTGTGTCAGAGCTGGAGTCTGACACATCCCTCCCCAGAGCACAGCCACCTTTCACCCTCGCTGCCTTTCGGGGAGATGTGCTGGGGTGCTGAGCTCTGCCAGCTTCTCCAGGCGTGCCTTAGCTTACAGGAGCTGTGAGCGGGTTGTGGCTAGCAAACACCTTAACCCGCTAATGAGGAAGAGCGAACAGTGAAGGACTGCACGGGCACTGCTGATTCCAATGCAGCAGTATTAAGCATCAATGCAGAGAAGTGCAGCACTGTACCGGGGCAGGTGGAGTCTGCTGGCCTTCCTCAGGTGCGTGCCTGAATAGAGCATGAAAGAGAAAAGAATAGAGAGGGAGGCTTGGTGGGTAACAGCACAGTGAAGTGGAACTCATGGCAAACGCCTGAATAAAACATGCCTGCCAGCTTCATCCTAAACTGGAAAAAAATGAAGCCTGTATCCAACTGATAAAGCCCCACATGGGGTTAAATCTCCTTCTGGCATAATGTGATATCAACTCCTTCTAGTTCCATCAGCAGAGAGTTTGGCCCTCGGTGTTTATTGAAGCCATAAGAACAATTGTGAGCGCTGAACCCACCCGTCCCTGGATCTATAGTGACAAAACATTGAGGGCTGCTTTCTTCTGCAGCTGTTTTGTGTAAAAAAGGAATCACAACTGCAACTGGAAATTAATCTGGGGAGGTTACAGTCCTATTGAGCTTTTCTGAATGCTAGGACATAGATCTGTCACAAATGGCTGGAATTCTAAAATGCTGTGACAAACAGACAGTGGAAACGCACTGTTCGGAAATGGGGGAGAGTTAATTGGGCTGATTGAGGAGGAGGAGGAGGAGCACTTTGAGACAGGCCTTGGGCTGAAGTCATATGTAAGTACACACAAATAACTTTGTTGTTTTTAAGTTTTGCAGAAACATCTGGCAACAACATGCAAGGAAGAGGAAACTTTTGTTTTATGCATCAAGACCTCTCTATGAAGAAAAGAAAACTTTAGCTAATTACAGGATGCCTGCAAGAAAAGAACCACCTTTGATTTCACCAGTATTTTTTCCTGCAACACAATGCCTAATAAAAATCAGTAGCCAGTGACACACAGATTCTAACGCAGCCTGGGCTGTGTGGCATTATCAGCGCGTCTCCTCCGCCCGCCGGGGAGGTTGTGCAGGCTCCTCGTGCTGTCGCAGCCCGAGCGTGGCTCCACAGGACAGGGAGCCCCGTCTGTGCCCGGGGGTTTGCACCCCGCTGCCTGCTCGGGATCCCGCACGGCGGACACGAGCTGCGGGGACCTGTCAGCACCCTGCTCCACTGCGCTCTGCGCGTCCAGTGCCGCGTGTGGGCAAAGAAACCAGCGTGGGATCTCCCGGTGCTGCTGCGGGGTCATCCTGGCTCAGCTTGGTACAGGCGTTTGGTGCAGGCAGAAATGTGTTTGGTACAGGCAGAAATGTGTTTGGTACAGGCAGAAATGTGTTTGGTACAGGCAGAAATGTGTTTGGTACAGGCAGAAATGCGTTTGGTACAGGCAGAAATGCGTTTGGTACAGGCAGAAATTCCCTAGAGAGGTCAGTCTTGCTGCGGGATGAAGGCCTGACCTTGCTTACCAGTTGTTGTGGAAGGGCCATGCGCTAAGGCGTAAAAATGATAAAAAGTAGGATTTGACGTTCCTTTGTTTGCTGTGGAATGCGTTGGGGTAACGGTGCAGTAAAGGGGCAAACCACCACACAGTTCCAAGGCAGCCACAGTACCAACCTCTGTGCGAGTGGAGTTACCGGGTACTTCTGACATGGAAATACTTTCCAGGGGCGCACAACACAGTAGGCCTACAGTTATTTTGTTTTAAAGCAAGTCATACTTTCCCATGTTAGCAATTTCAAATCACGTTCTATAAATTTAGGGCTTGTCAGCAGTAAAAGAGAATTATATGCAACAGGGTTCACTAATGAAAAGGAATTCAGGATGTGACACCGTGCAAGCTTTAAGCTCAGACTCATGAGTAATATATATCAGGTATAAGCAAAAGAGAAATGTTACCCCTAAAAGCGTGTTTTATGAAATGTCATATACCTTTTAAAACATCTGTCTTTACTGCAAGAGATATAACACCTCTTTAAATTGAAAACATAATTCCAAACTCTGCCACATTTAGTACCGCAGATGGGTCCTAATCCAGAGTCTGAGCCAAACCCGGGAGCCAAAGGGAAGGATTCTCTGAATTGCGGTAGGTGCTACGTATGAAGAAAGGATGCTTACATTTTAAATACCACATGCCTGAAATGAAGAATTCATAGGGGGTCAAGTAAGGAGATGGGACGGGAAAATTAAAATGCTTTCTCTTAAAACAAGAAAAGACACAGTATAAATGAATTTGATGCGGAGTCTTGATCTTTGAAGTCTGATGGGAAAAGTATTTGCAGACAGTTGTCCTTACGCTTTGTGTTCATTCTTACTTACTCCCTGTGTTTTATTGTAACAGCGTTTACACGAAAATAACTTTTAAAGGACTTCTGTTTTAAACAGGCTGCTTCTGCGATTTCAGCTGGGAGATCTAATGAAAAACCTGAAGACTTAAAAAGGTATTTCCCTGGTAAGGTCGTACTTGGTGTCAGTCCGGCATCACAGCAACTGGTGCTGAAACTGCGGTGTCAAAAAGAAAGACAGATAAAAAGAAAGTAATATTGTCTCATATTTAGCAGTAAGTTTACAGACAAGCTAAACGTTATGGTAATGCAAAGCCCTTTAAAAGAGGTGTTTATTTTGCCACCTCAGAGTTTCTGCATTGCCAGGAGCACTGAGACCGGGGCTCATAAATGGATTCTAAACACTTCAGCGCAATAAACAAACAACTCTATCAGAAACCATCGAGCTTAAAAATATTTTAAGCAGTAGTGCCTCCCCTACTTTTTGTTCAGGAAGAGCCTGAAACCAGCCACCTTTGGCTCATCTTTTTCTCCTCCAAACGTGTGATGGTGGGGGGCTGGGTGATGTAAGAACATCTTGGCTTGCAGTCTGTGGTTCGCGACACGCTACACCTCTGTGCCTCGGCTCGGCCTGGGCACCTGGGTTTTTATTTTTTGTTTTATCGGGGGCGTGGTGCCGATGGCACCCTTGCGGGCACACGCTCACCTCTGCGGGTAGTACGCCACGCAGCGCGTCACGCAGCTCACAGGAGGCAGGTGCCTGGTGGAAGGGAGCCTCATCCGTGTTTCCAGCACCAGGGAATCACACAGGGATGGGGTGGCTAAACTGGTGCAGACTGGGTGTCTGCCCGGCCCAAAGCCCGTCCCCAAGAGCAGCCGCAGCAGGCGCCCGGGACGCTGGGGCAGAGCACGAGGCCGCCGGCCCACAGACACTTCTGTGGGCGAGAGCTGGCGCTGAGGCCGCGGGCAGCCGTCCCGGCCCGGGCCCCGCGCCCTCCCCGCAGGGTGACT
>NW_020799117.1:1092664-1112805 GCF_003259725.1 Athene cunicularia | reverse complement strand
CTCGGCCCCGGTCCCCCGCCGCCCCCCGCCGCCCTTACCTCGTCCAGGGGAGGGTCGAGCAGGCAGAACTGGTGGGCAGCGGGGCCGTTGCCTCGAGGCCGTCACACACCACCCGAACTGCAGCCGGCAGACCCAGCGCCAAGCCCTCTTGAACCCACTGAGGTGGGGGTACTAATCTCTGACGGATTTGTCTTTCTTCAATTTCTCTTTATACAATTTTTTGATGCTTTGGTATCTGTCTTGCAGCAGTTAAGTTCCACAGTTTCATTACACGCTGGGTGGAAAAAAAATGCTTCCTTCCGTTTGCTTTAAGCTGCAAATGATAATTTAACGCTACTAACCCTTGTCTGTCCATTAGAGAGAGGAGATAATTGTTCCCCGTCCTCCTGCTAGGTCTGTCTTGGAGGTCTCTTATCTTACAGACCTCCAGCTGCCACCTCTTTTCCCCTCTGAGGCTTCCCTTCTTTTGAGATGCTCAGAAGCTCTTCTGTTACTTTAATTCTATTTCTTGACCTTTTCTATACCGTTTTTAATTCTAGAATATACTTGATGAGATGGGCAACCAGAAGTACACACAACACACAAGACATGGTAGCACAGTGGTGTTCTCTGTTTTCTTCTCTCTTCCTTCCCTCGTCATCCCTAACGTTCCAGTTGATTTTTCTGACAGCCAGCGGTGAGTTTATGTTTCCATAGAACTACGTATCTCCAGTAACTCCTTCCTTGGTGGCGATACCTAATTTACAGCTTGTTATTGCACACATTCATGTGGTTTTCTTTGTGCAGTTTGCTTTTCCTTTTGTGCGTTATAATTTGCTGGCAGTAAATCCAACCTGGCATTTCATCACCTGGTCAGTCAGTACGGTGCGTTGCTTCTGCAATGCTTTACAGTTAGATTTTGTTTTTATTACTCTGAAAAATTTATTTTCAGCAGCCAACTTTGTCACCTCCCGCTTTTCCAAGTCATTTATGGATATTTGGAATGGCACAGGTCCCTGTGGGACTCCACTAATAATCTGCTTTTGCTATGGAATTAGCTATTTCTTCCTACCTTTTGCTTCCATATTTTAACCACTTTTTGACCCTTTAAAGAATCTTCTTGCTTTCCCTGGATAGCTCAGTTCATCTTAAATGAATGCTGTCTTGAAGTAGCAAGAAATAGATTGTAGAGGAATGAATCTGACCTTTTATTATAAGAGCAGCAAAGACAGACGATAGGCCTGGTTCTGCTGTGTGGAGTGTCTGTATGAAGCTGGAGTAGCTTCGAGGAAATCACCAGATTCATGCTGAGATGAACAAGAGCCAGAGTTACCCCTGCAGACAAATGACAACAAATCTCAGCTCCTGGCTAATTAGGAAGAATCAGATGTTTTGCCCAAGCACAGACTTGCTCGCAGGATTTAAACTCCTGAATTTGCAAACTTCTACAAAAGAGTGTGTCAGGGAGGTGAATCGGGTTAGGAGCACTAATAAAGCTGTAGACTT
This sequence comes from Athene cunicularia, assembly GCF_003259725.1. Lineage (NCBI taxonomy): Eukaryota > Metazoa > Chordata > Aves > Strigiformes > Strigidae > Athene > Athene cunicularia. Next base: position 1,111,320 of record NW_020799117.1, on the reverse strand, counting down.
TGACTCTCCTGGATCAATGCAAAACTTTCTTAAAAAAAAAAAATGTTTCTCCTACAAAACAAGTTTTCTCTGTTCTTTTCAGGTATGGTGTGAAACAGCCAGGCACACCCATGCTGTCACAACAGAGGAGGTTATGTGGTGGTAGAAGTCCTGCCAGCGTGATGCTCTGTGGGGTTTAGCACAGTCAAAGAGAAGAGGCTTATGACTCGTCCAAACCTTTCTCGCACGGAGCTGGTGGCCTTTTCCCTTTCACCTTGTAGCCCATCCCGATCCCTCTCCCTTTCTCCCTCTCTCGCGCTCTCATCCCTTCAATCCTCTGCCTTCTTGACCGTCTCTTGCTCTCCCTCCTTCCCACCTTCATTTCCCCCCACGTTTAATTTCTGTTTCTCTGCCTTTCTAGTCTCCACTCATCATTATCTCTCTTCCTCTGTCTTGCTCCCTGAACCTGTATTACATCCATCCTACACCTGCAGGACTCCTTCTTTTTCTAGTGATTTCTCCATCTCTAATTCCCCCATGGCCTCTCACCAATTTTTAACTTCCCAGCCTTTTTCAAACTCTAATGCCCATCAGAAGTCGCACCCCCTTCCTGCATGTACTTTTTGCTGGTGGATATTTGCCCTGTGGCCTCCACTTTCCTGTGGGCTCCCACCCAATTTGTTCCTTCCACGACATTTGCGTCCACTTTCTCCTGCCCTTCTCTTACCCCACACCTCCCTCCCTCTCGCAGCCTCCACTTTTTTCTGGCTTCTACTTCCCCCTGGCCTCCCACCCTGTTTCAGCCTCCCACCTTTTTAGGGCCTTGTTTTGCCAATTATCAGGCCTAACATAAAGGACACAGCCAGCATAAAGATGAACCAATAACCAAATCGTATTTGATACAAAAGGGTCAGTCCATGGGTGAGCGCTGGGGGTACAAACAAGTCAGTCAGGTTATACATAATTGACATCAATCCCACTGACCCCAACAACGACACCGCACGACCAACAATGGGTGGGATAAATGGTGACATGCAGTCTCCCATAGAAGGGACGGGAGACAACCGAGTCAACAAGCCCAATACATCAGACCAAGGAAGCCACACACTGAATCTCTACACAGCCCACGTTTACAAAAGCCAGACCTGCCTGGAGCCCAGTCCCGGGGAGGCGGGAGGTCCTTCCCCAACAGGGAACTCTGCACAGGGCATCCCCCTCACAGACAGACACTGCCCCTCCTGCGAGGGGTCCCCGCTGTTATCCCCCAGTGGGACACCTGACCTTGGGTTACTGACTGCGGGACCCCTGGGGCTCCTTTACCCAACGGCTCTGTCTGCCAGGCTGCCGCACCCTGGGGGGGAGCCTGAAGGGAAACTCACCCCCCCTTGGGAAGGGCTGGGGGATCACCCAGATGTCAGCCTGAATGTGGGGCTGGGGGCTGAAACCCCAGCATTTCAGGCCTCCACTTTTTTCTGGCCTCTACTGCCCTCCAGCCTCCCACCCCTTTTTGGATATCTCATTTTTCTGGCCTGTATTTCCCTTCCAGCCTCTCTTTTAGGTCTCCTGCAACTTTTCGGCACTCCCTTTGTTCGTGCCTTGATGTGGTCTTTGAAGAACTGAATTGATGGAAGAATTTGAATCTACTGATGGCTTCATCTCTTTCTCTTGTTCTCTCTTCCTGTCGTTTCTCATGCTTCAGCTCTCTGTACTTCTCTCTTGTTGGTTCCAGGCAGGCATCCTACTCCCTGTGTCTCTCTTCTGCAGTCTTCTGCTCTCTGGCTCCATCTCTCACCTCTCTACTAGACGCCTCTGTGCTGCCTCCTCTCTTTCCTGATCCCTCTGGTCTGTTCCCATCGCTGGCTTGATGCTCTTTCTCCAGGTGCTTCCCACAGCCGCTGGCGGGGGGGACACACGCCAGAGCCTGGCACCTCCTTTAGGTTGGAAACTGCTACATCTCTTAGGAGCTGGAGCCCACCAGGTGCTTTGAAGGGTCAAATATTAAGCCTTGCATCATGGTTTGTCTACAAGAGATGACCTGATGCCAAGCAAACGTTAGCATCCCTTGGCTTTTGCAGTGAGTGGCCCTGCGACGTCACCTGCAGGCGCGGGTGCAGCCTCCTTGAGGCATTTGCTGTGCTCGCAGCGTGCGCTCGGCGCGTCGGGGAAAGCCAAGAGAAACGCTAACTGCCGTATGGTTCTGATCGAGGCCATTTGGGGTGTGACAGATTTCTGGAGCGCAAAGTAAAACAAACCAGAGAGGGAAGAACAACAGAGAAAAACAAAAACAAAACAAAAACACCAACCAAAACCCAGAAAATCAAAATGGCTACAATCGGCCGTGCTTCCGAAGGAGAGCTTCCAGAGGACTGCAGGATGGTCGGATCAAAGTACGGTAGAACTATCAAAGTGTTTTCTGAACGCTAAACATGCCCGGCCCCTCCAGCACGCTATTATTAGACATCAACTGTGTGTGTGTGTGTGTGTAGGAGGAGCCTCGGCTCTGCCCGCAGCTGCCTCGCAGGGTTTTCCAGCCGCGGGTGCACGGGCCAGCACCAATTCTGCGGCAGGGCAGAGCAGCGCGTGATGCCTCCCTGCTCCCGAGCGGGTCACCGGGGAGCAGCCGGCGGCGTGCGGGATCAGAGAGGCGGCAAAGGGAAAGAGAAAACGAGTGGTTTAAGAGGGTGCTACCGAGTGAATGCGTGGGGATGAGAGAGACGAAATCCCTTCTCTCACAAAGCTTTCCCTGGGCAGGGCGGCGAAGGGGTGGGCGCAGCAGGCGGCTTGGCCCGGGGACCCCCAGCCAGGCCCCAGCTGTGCGTCCGCCTCAAGGGGAACACACCTGCACAGTAACACAACCCGGGGAAGGGCACGGGTGAGAAATGTAACCCCCTTCCTCTCACTTCGGCTTCACAACTCGGGAATCGTTGTTTTGGTCACATCTCTTTGTTATAGAATTTAAAAATGGGAGGAATACATTGAATGATCAAGGCTGAAGGCAGAGAGGCTTGACCCCTCAGCTCTCCTTCTATGAACTTCCATTGCCTCACCAGACCAATGTAAGATTTGAAACAGTTTATAATTGTGAAGCTCTTTGTGATCCACAGAAGACAGAGACTAGAGAAATATTTATTGATAAAACAATAAATACTAATTTTCGAATAACTTTGTCACCATCAAAGAGGAAGTGCAGATTATGAACTGTAACTTACATACGGACCTCTGTAGAAACTACAGGAATTGTCAGAGGTTAATATATTGCCCCCAAAGGCTCTTTTGTGCTTATACAAAAGGTCAGTATTTGACTTCTTCCATTATGGCATAACAAGGCACAAGACTTGAAACAATTGCAAAAAAAAAAAAAAAAAAAAAAAAAAGGTGCCATTACAGTATCTTCTCTGTGCCAAAACACTGTCACGCCTCTAGCCCTTACAGAGCTGAGATAAAGAGACGAGGAAATTAGAGGCCGGATGACAGCAAATGCCATCGTCGCTCCCATCAGCCTGACTCAGAGCTGACTCGGGGTCAGGGGCTTTCTGCCGCCCAGGCAGCCCCTCGCACGGCCCCGAAGCAGCTAGCGGGCGCGTTTTGCGGGGCTTTATTAAGATATTTCTAAAAGCAATACCCTATCTGAGAGCATCTACCCCTCTCGTCGCCCAGAAATGAAACTCGGGGGGTTATTTTTGTCCTGCTCCGGGGGACGCGCAGCCCCAGCCCTGGCCGCGGCGCGGGGGGCTGCTCTCGGCAGCCGCGCTCCCTCTGGGATGCTGGGCTGCAGGAGGCCTCTCCCCGCAGGGACCGGTGGCTATTTCTGTTGAGAGACCTTTCTAAATAACTGACAAAGCAAACAGGAAACCACAGCGCTGTGGAGCGGAGCCCAGCGCGTTCCTACGCATCTGCTCTTTCTCGACGCTGCGGTACTGCTCTGGCCACCCCGAGGCCATGGAAACTAATGGGGATGCTCGCAAGGAGACGAAGTAAATGTATTAAATTGCCTTATTTTTTTTTTTACCTGTACTGCGGCTGGCCGAGTGGGCTGTTCCCTCAGAATTCACGGCACTCGTACAGGCCGTCCTCAGGAGTTAACATTTCAGATAACGCTCCCAGTGAGTCGTACAGAAATGGCCGCATGAGAGCAGAGCGGCGAGGAAGAGCTGGAGTAGACACACGGCAAATTGCCTGGGCCGGGGACAGAGATGATGGGCTCTATTAACCGGAAAAGCAATTTGCTGCCAGTGTCTCCACAGCGCGCCGTACACCCTTGGCATTTTATAAACAGTTAATAATAACTGGTCAGGAGAACGGTTACACAGATCAATGTACAAATTCAATTAGGAAGAGAAAATAAAAATATTATGCGAATTACTAAGCTAACCTGATACATTTTAGCCTTGAGTTCAGAATTTGTTTGGTTTAGAAGAGAAGTTCAAATCAGATTTAAAGGAGGTTTCAAAAAAATTAGATGCGAAAGAAAGAGATAAAGATTTTCATTTCTGATTATGAGGCCAAGGTTATAGATAGGGGGAGGGAGCTTAATGAAAATAATTTGGCTAGTGTGCTTATAGCTTTTCTGTTGAAGATTAACACTTTACAGCTTTCTCTCATTTAGCAAGGTGAAGAGTGATCAATCCCCAACTGATCTAAACACAGATATAAAAACTGACCGCTTGAATTTCCTACTGCTTTCCTCAAAATTTCATCAGTATCAGAACAACGCGATTTCGTTCTGTTGAAGGACAAATACCTTCTCCGGAGGGAAGCGCTATCGCGGTCATCCTTCAGTTTGAGAAGATGCTAAATCTTCAAGCCAGTACGTGAAGAGCTGCCTGTTGCTTAGGTGGCCGGTAAAGCAACTCCCTGCCATGCAGAAGGCAAAAGAAAAGGAGAAAATATGGGCCAGATTCTTAGGCAGGTGAATCATTGCCTTTTCCTGACGTGGAGCTGCACACGTGGAGCACACAGAGTTTTCAGCTCAGAAGCTCAGAGAGCGCACACGCACAGCACCTGCTCTCTGCAGCCAAAGCTTTCTTGATGAAAATATCTGTTATTATCTCAGAAAAAAAAAAAAAAGAAAAATTCAAGAAATCATATATAAAACCCACGTACAGCAGAGTGTACAAAGCCTTGAGGGGATCTGGGAACTGTCACTTCAGAGTGGGGACCCAGAGGGAACTGCGTTTGTGAAACTATTTCGTTCTGCATGTGGAAGAAGAGAATTTGTGGATTGTTGCATTTTATGAATCAGCACAACTCACAGAGGGGCCAGTTGGGCTCGCTGGTGAGAGACCATCATGTATGTCCTGGCATTGCCCCCCTGCCCAAAAGGAGAAAATAGTGGTACTTCTTCATCAAATCTTCATCAGCCCATGAAATAGTTGAGGAATCATAACGCAGGAGACTGGTGAAATGCAGAGGACGACGGCATTGCTTCCCAACATCTGTAGAGCCCTTGGCGAGCATCATCAGATTGTTGTGGTTTAAATAATTAACCTGGAACAGGACTGCTACCTCTTATCCTCTCCCGAAAAAGCCTCTTCTGCTGCACTTAGGTACACACACGGGTAAAAGCCCCGGAGCCCTCCGTGGCTCCCAGGACTTCATGTCAGGAAACGCCGCCTTGCACGTGAGGGAACAAGACTGACCCCTGTGTTTTCAGACTACTCCCCATTATTTTACCAACTGAATTTTTCCGATGTTCTATAATTTTTTGGATGCTCAAGACTACAGGAGAAATTTTGGTAAAGAATTCAGATCATCTCTTTAGAATACGGCCAAGCTAATAGACTGAGGGGCAGGTGATTTTAACCTTCTCCTCCCCTACCATTTCACATTTACTCAGTCGCGTTTAGGATCTTTAAGCATTAGAGTGAAGAGAGAATACAGAGACAAATATGTTGTTTGTTTTCCCAGTGCCAGATGGATGGATTCAATTTTCAGATTCCTTAAACTGCCAACACTGAAAAGTCATAAAAAAATACAGTGGAAAAAGGAGAAAAAGCATTCGTTTTAAAGATCTGTCATAGTTTCTGTAAACTACATAGGAATTTTTTTTTGCATTTATAAGAAAATTGATGTCACACATACATGCTATCAGTTGCATCTGATGATGTTAGATTAGTGAGAAGTTTAAGTAAGGTAAAAAAAAAAAAGTGGCTGTAGTGCCTCTCTTTTCCTACCACCTTCATCTGAACCACAGGGACAATTCTATGCAGGATCTTTGGGATTTTTAAATCAGCCCCGTTACACTGACTTTGTTCATATTTTGGAGCATGAAGGATACAAGTCACGATGCTCCTGTAATTCCAGTCTGCTGCTTACCTTAACCCCCCTGCTTGCCGGGCGCAGCGGGAGCGGAGGACGGAGCTATCACTCACGCAGCGCTTCGAAAAAAAGGCAATTTTTTTTCCCCTCAGCACTGATCACTTTTCCCAGCTGTGCACTGTGAGAGAGGGAAGCTGGAAGGGATGCCGGGGAAGCCAGCAGAAAAGAAAGGTCATTACTGTGAAGCTCTTCGCTTCCCATCTTTCGATTTGTGTTAATTTAGATTAAGATTTTTAAACAAAACTTTCAGCCACTCCGAATTGGATGAAGTTCCTCTGCTTCCCTGACAACTTTTCACCTCAGACAGGGAGAAACCCTGTCTTCTTTATTTTCAAAGGGCCTTTAAGATGTTTTTTTTTTTGTTGTGTTTTTTGTTTTTTGTTTGGTTTTTTTTTTTTTTATTATAAGAGTTTCACAAACCCCAGTTTTCCTTCTGGGCACGAAGAGGCGTTAAGAAGTGAGCAGGATGGTGTCTAGGGCAGCTGCTGCGGCAGCGCCTTCCCAGCCAGGACGAGGATACAAGCTCAGATCTGGAGCTGTAACTCCCGAGACTTTGCTTAAATAGAGGGACCAGTTCAGCTGAAGGGCTCGCTGTCAGGAGGGGTGAATGTTTATAAGAACGCTAAAATTAGCTCACACTGTATGTGCTAAAGGGATAAGTTACAAAGGATACGGTGACCAATTATGGCTGTGCAATTAATTGACTATAGAGCCACTTGTGATCATCCAGAATGGTCGGCAAAGACCAAAGGCGATGCGATTAATTTCTTAACCAGGGAGTGTGTGTGTGTGCGTTACACACAATAACCATGTATCTACATGTAAAAATGTCTAATTTTATGTAAAAAAATGTCTCATTTTAAGTTCATTTTGATTGCAGTGGCAGACTTTTGCACAGGCTTTTTAGCATCCGCTGTGACAAGCTTCCTCCAAAATGCCTGTCTCTCTCAGGACTAGCCTAACTCTCACTTCTAGGCATCGGGTCTCACCGCACCTCTGGTTTCAAGAGAGGAAGCCGTCAAGTTAATAATCTGTTGGTAAATCCATGTACCGCTCCAAGGGCTCCACATTTCATCGTGAATAATGTAGATCTAATCACTTGGAATGAACAGGGCAAGTTCTGGAATGAATTTGATGCGTTTGAAGGGGTGGTTGATGCATTAAACCTGCGCCTGCTCTGGAAGGCCCGGAAAGCATTTGGGACCAACACGTTGCTAAATCCTAACGTGGAATCCTTGCAGGACGCGTTGGCCGAGTCCCGCAGCTCTGGTGTCCTTACCTCAGCAGGGCTCCAGAGCCCAGCCCGGCGGTGCAGGTGCACAGCAGTGGCACGGGCTGTTAGTGAGAGCTTGCCTAGTTCCTGGCTCTTTGTTAGGAAATGCAGATAACCAGGCATGAGCTAGGCTGATTGCTTAAGCATCAAGAAACCACATTAGAGACAAATGAGCACCAATAAAAGATGTAAACCCCCAGTTTTCAACCCAGTTTTGAAGCACCAGACTTTAGTCTTTCCAAACTGAAGGTGAAAATACATTTTTCGTTCTTTCTCTTGCTGTTAAATTAACATCAATTTTCCATTCTGCCTTTAATCTTGACTCACAAGGACTGAAAAAGTTTTTTTTTACGCACTGGGTGATTTTTTGCAAAAGAGTATTTGAGAAAATCTAACAAGATAGAGCAAACCCTGTCAGCTTCCTCTGGCAGACATCTGTCTATTTTCGAGTCTTGTTTCCTTATAGGAAATAGACTCATTCTGCTTAGAGATGTTTTATCCTCCTGGGTGTACGTGCCACGGAAAGGTAATTAATATGTAATCACATGTATTTAATTACATTCTTTTACATTTTGCATACATGAATGGTGCCTGACCTCCCGGGTCAATGGATGTCTCTATCCACTAGTCCTCTCGTATTTTCTGTATTCCTGTCGCGGTGCTTTATTCTATGTACTGTCAAGCAGTGCTGTGTGCTTCAGAGGGGCAATAGTGCCCCTTGGGGTGCAACGCTTCCACCCAAAGAAGTGGAAAAAGTGGGACCAAAGACAGGACACAGCTTCCTTGGTTGGTACCTGGTGATCCTGCAGCTTAAGCATTGTCTTAAGCGTCTTCAAAAAGACTTGCTCAACAAGCAGAATCCCTTATTAAATCAGATGATGACACACAGTCTAATTCCCTCTTTTTTTTTAAAGCATAATTTTGTTCTTTCTAATCACAAGCACTTTGGGTAAACTCTCTTTTACTCTGCCTAGAGGGTGTAAAGCCAGACCTTTAAATAAAGCACCCAGCTGGAAAACACAGGGCCCTGCAGCCTGCAAAAAAGGAAACTTCATTGTCTTTCTGCCTAGATTGCAAGCTTTTGTAAAATAGTGCCCAGTGGTTTTTTTGCTTTATTTTTTTGTTTGTTTGTTTGTTTGGTTGGTTGGTTTGTTTTTTGTTTGTTTGGTTGGTTTGTTGGAATTTTTTTTTTTTTTTTCTTAAAGAAGGCTCTTGCAGCTGCAGAGCAGTCGGTAAAACACTTACACCCTGCCTTGGGTGTCAGTGCCATACCTGGGCTGTCCTGTGCTGGCCGCGGCTCCCTGTGCCCCCTCCGCGCGCGGGCAGCACCCTCGTGCCGATACCCGGCCCCTGGGCAGGAGGCGCCGTTCTGCCGCTGGAAGTCCTCAGGAAACAGATAAAACTGCATGGAAGACTTATTTTAAGATGTGAATGCTTTATTCACAAACGTGCTTTGTAACTTGTAGTGCGTTTAAAAAAGGAGTTCTCACTAACAGTCTACTAAAGCCTTGTCTGAATCACTAAACGATCAAAACAATCTGGAATAATTGGCAGTTTTCCGCTTGAAAAACCTATTTTACTTCACTTGTGTCTGCTGGGTCTGAAAAGAGCTGGTTTTGTACAACATCCAGAATTCCAGGAAAACCTGCAGTTCCCGTTACACAGCCATTTCTCCCTTTCCAGAAGCAATCTGCCGCCAACACGATGAGAGTCTCTGTGATAATTCTGCTGGGTTGCCGCTTTGCCTTCTAACTGGGTAACGTTTGTAACAGCTGGGACATTTGCCCTTCCCTTTATAATGAAGCTCCTTAACGAGGTTAAACGCCTCCTTTTAACCTCGCAGACCTCAACCAGTTCCCTGCCGAATCCCCCACACCCCTGAGCTCTCCGCTCTGGCTCTGAGCCGCTCACGGCAGGGATGGAGATGGGCAGTGGCGGGGAGCTCCTGTGGGTCGTGGGCGCCGAGCCCCTGCCACTGCCCTTTCCCTGACACCCAGAGTCGGGTCCCGCCGCCCCGAGTCCTGCGGGAGCCACACGCGCACCGACTGCGCGAGGTCTCGGCGCTCGCAGGGGCTCCTTCCAAGTGTGAAAACGTTTCGCTCTGTAGTGCAAGGCGGATTTTCACGAACCAGCCTGTCCTTGTAAACACAAAACATGTTGAACCTGTAAATACTTGATTTGTTACTGTTTTTCTTGAGGCAGAGGGTTTTGTAAATAGTTCTCTTTACTGGCCAGCCCAGCAAACCACAACAAACAGTTTCTTGCCTATGGCCTAGTTTGGCCCATGTAAATGATGGAACAAGTAAATTTCCACCACCGGGATAAATTACTGCCCTGTGGAAGTCAACAGGAGCTTTAGCACCTGGTGTTTTCAGAGCAAGCATATATATTTTTGAAAACATTCTGTAGCAAATATGGTGCTAAATTTGCTATTAAGTGGGATTACTTGGGTCTTTTCTAGATTAATTCTGCCTTAAAATAAGATAAGGAAGTGCTTGCCTTTCCTTATCTTCCTTTCTCTTTTTTGCTATTTAATACATTTCATACTAGACAGAACATCATTAATTAAGAGAAAGTTGTGGTTTAGTCAGCAATGTATCTGACAAGGGCTGCACTAATTACACCTCTTTATCTGAGGATGTACGCACGCACGTGGCAGCAGCTGAGATCTCGTCTTGGTTTTATCTGGGCTGAGCATAAAGCCCTCGGAAGAGCTGACAAGGCGAGGGGATCACGAGGAGACCTCAGGGGTTAAGATGGGAACATGATCCGGATTTTCCAGATTCCAGACTTTTTCCTCTGTCTAGAGAAAACATGTCCTCCTGAGCGTGTTGGGCTGCAGGAACGGGCCCTTTCCAACAAGGATTAGGTCAAGCGAAGGGAGAAGAACTGAAGCTCCTCTTCCCCCAGCGTGATTCTGTGGGCAGCGTTTCCCCGCGGAAGCTGGTGGGGTGCGGAGCCTGCGCCGTACGGCCAAGGTCAACCGAGAACCGGGTTGTAACAACCCGGCCGTGGGAGCCTTTGGCTGAAAACCCCTGGCAGGGCTGTGCTGGCGGTGTGAGGACGTTATCGGGCTGGGGCTCTCAAAGCAGAGCTTGGGCATTTAATGAAGAGGACAAATGAAGACACACACACACACCCCTTCCAGTCCTACAGGACTGTTGGACCTGGCAAGGACATGCCAAGGGCAGGAACAGCCGCCAGAGAAACCTGAGCTCTCTCCTGCGTCCCCGCCTCGCTGCGTGTGACCTTGGAGCAGACTCCGTGCTGCAGGGTCCACACGCAGGGCGAACGGGCAGACCCCCGGCAGCCACCCGGGGCGCAGCCACAACGCGCCCCGAAACCGCAGCGACAGCGGGAGCGAGCGGCTGCGCGGGGCTGCACGAGGTCTGCGGTCAAGGTGGGAGCGGCGAGGCCGTGCCCCGGCCGCACGACACTTCTCAGCACCCGGAGGACTGACTGAGCGGAGAAAAGAGTTAACAAAGTGAAAGTACACAGAGGTCACGGGGGAGGAAGAGTTGGACTCCAGTCGTTTCATTTATGGGAGTGTAAATAGTTGCTGAATGACATTGCCGACTATTAAGTTAATTGCCTAAGTGACCTTTAGGAAAATGTATAAACTACAAGGGAGGGAGCAGCTGGAGAAGCAGACCAAGCGACGCACACACACGTCCGTACGCTTACACACGTCAGGTGGCCGCAGGGAAGGACGGACGTAGGCGATGAGCCCGTCTGGAGCGACCCAGTGGGCGCAGGGGACGTGCTCACCCCCCGACCCATGGAGCTGGGGCCTCCCCCACGCTGGCAGCTCTGCCCCGGGAACCCTCACTCCTTTCCCAGCATTTCTTACTTCCCCCCAAACTTGATGAAAAATACCCGCAGCGAGCCATTTGTCCTAAGGAATTGTACGTCCGTGTGAAATGTCGGTGTTTTGAAAAAGCTCAAAATTTCCACCAAAAAGAAGTATTTTCTTGTCCTGTTCTATTTATCAAAACTTTCTTCACTTTACCGATTGCAGACTGAAAACTTAAGGCCAGATCATGTTTTTCCTCCTTACGGAGGTGGGTCTCAGACTCCTCTGCCACTAAGATGATGCCTAAATCATTTTACTGTCAGTAATACCCTGAGCAGTTCTGCCATGGGACTGCATCGACTGAGAGTTACACACCAGCAAAGCTACAAGGGAAAAAGGCAGCACACTGACAGAATCGGAAATTAAGTTTCATTTACAGTTTGCACTAAAAATGTAACGTTTTTCTATGACGGGACCATCTGAATGAAGTAACACTCCATCATTTTAGAGAAAAAAACCATGAGGATCCTTTCAACAGGATGCAACTGAGTTCAAAGAGTTAAGTCAGTTTTTAAAGTAGGTCTGCAAGGGCTCAGCTACGGGAGCGTAAATTGCTGGCAAACCGACTCACTGCTGTTCAAGCAGAATTATATAAGCAGATTTATGTGTATATAATCAGGTACCGGTGCCAAATGTAAGGTGCTCTCGGGCTATTTGTATATACAACGTGGATTTTTTTTTTTCCCCCTGTGAAGAGAAGAATAAGACAAGTGACCTCTTGGCGCTAGTGCTTGTACGTACTCTGTGGGGCTACACGAGAAGCTTTGTGAGTTCGGGTGTTTTGCACAGCAATCGAACATTTCTAAACCTGCAAGGCAAAGGAAGCAAAACCGCATTCAAAGGACCTTCTTTAAATTTAACTAGTACTTTTTTTTTTTTTTTTTTTTTTTTAAGAAAAACCCAATAAATCTTTGACCATATTTTGGTAGAGACAGGTTACTACTACCCTGAGCAGTAGTAACTTACGAACCAGACTGACATGGATTATTCACTTATTTTCTCTGATTACATTAAAAAAAAAAAAGCATATTTGCCATGGCAACCTCTTTATTACATGTCAGGATACCAATTCAAATATAAAGGGCTTCTCTTCCAAAGACCCTCTAAGGTCACTGCTGCACTAAAATCTTTCAGGGACAGAATGTACACAATTCACGGAGAGAGGGGCTTTCTGATATATTTTAAAAGCAATATAGTCTCTCACTGCAGAAATAATACACTAAAATTCTTCCTTTGGTAGAATTGTTTTTCTTATTCTTTTTTTTTTTTTTTTTTAAATTCTTTTTCCCAAACACAGTAGGAGAATATTTGTAAAGGCTCTTGCCTGGCTAAAATATAGATGAAATTAAATGTATTCCAAGGGTATAGAGAGATATTAATTAGTGCTGGGAAAAAGAAAAAAAAAAAAAAAGAACATGTCATTTAAATTAGTACCTTAATAACTTTAATTTACGGTGGGAATATTTGATAGAATCTGGATATTTGATCTCGGTGTCAGATTTGTTTTTTTCTTTAAGGAACTATAATAATCGAAATTCATCTTTGCCAAACCAGGACGTTGTCAGCAAATCACCCGTGACTGGGGAGCCTGAACCTGCCTTGGTGCAAACTCCTACTGCAAAGATCTTTTCCAAGAAATGAAGTTACGATGAATCACAGTACCAGGCTGTCACTGGGCAAGAGCCCAATGCGATAAGCAGGAGGAGACGTAAGGCTGCGAACGGAGCAGGGCACATCTAACTGCTGTGCAATTAGACCGGTTTAGAACGCAGACAGCAAGAGGGACAACAACAAAATGAATTTCACCAAACCCAGACAAGGGGAGATCACCGAGACATCGCGGTGGCCCTGAGCAGGCCCCGCAAAGGGGATGACAGGTCTCCCTGTGCCTAGGAAATGACTTTCAGAAGCAGCACCGGCCTCCGGCAGCCTCCGGCCAGGAGCCAGAGCTCAGGGGGTGGGTTGCGAGGGCTCCTGCCCCACGGCCCCACGCTGCTGTTTCACACAGAGGGAGCTGCTCACGGGGTACCAGCGCGCGGGGTCCGTCCCCGAGCTGTGCAGAGCAGCTTCAGGACTGCACAAACCCACCGACAGTCCCTGGGCAAAGCTGCACCCGCTGGCCCGGGGGCTGAGCTCGTGCTGGCGGGGCACTGGGCTGCGTGACTCACGCGTGACCGCCCCTGCGAAGAGCACGACTCCTCATGCAGCCACCGCTTTTCTGGGCACGGCAGAGCTCTGCGGCCCGAGAAGAGCTTTTTCCCTGTGAAACGGCCTTTCTGCCGGGTGCAGGAGCAGGGCCGGGTGGAGGCAGCTCGGGGCACCGTGGGTGCAGATCCGCTGCAGCTAACACCGGGGAGTTCGCCTGTTAATGAGCCTGTAATGACAGAAACCGGTGGCAGCAGGGGCCGAAACAGTAGACGTGGCACTGCACCCTCTGGACCGGGGCTCAGACGGGCTCACAGGTCCGTGTCAGAAACAAAAAAACCCTTTTGCTGTGGCTGCTCCAGGGAACATATAGTTTGGTTCCCTCGCTGCAACCCAGCAGGCAGAGATGTGAAACGATGGTGCGTCCCAGTCTTCCCATCAAAGCGCTGCTCCCTGGGAATTCGGTCACTTTTGCGTTTTGGTGAGGCACCGGTTTGGCACCGGGGTGTTTCCTCGATGCTGCCCTCCCTTCCTCGGCTCAGGCGTACGCAGCGAGAGCTCTCCTCGCACCCAGGGCGTCTGCCACCGTGCTCCTCACCAGCCCTGGCCCCCAGAAGCGTACGTACTGAGTCCACATATACTAAACCGCAGCATCCTTTGGGTTTTTAAATATTTTGAACAGAGGATGTAAACCCACCGAAATGACAAGCGCATTACTGACACAATTTTGCGGGTTTTACCGATGGCCTCGGTGGCCACGCTGCCTAGGGAGCGTTGTGTGTCTGTTTGGGAAGCCAGCGTCTTCCCCAGGAAGGAACATTAGCTGGTTATCGTAGCTTGCCACTACATCGTGATTCCCTGCATCCACTTCTCTCGCCGGGCGATGCTTGGGGAAGGCAGCTGGGCAGCTACAAAACCCATCTGCTTTCCTTCTGTGCCCAGTCTGTTTTGACAATCTGTTTTCCTTAGGTAAAAACGAGCTCACGTCAGAGTCCAAACAGCACCTCGGCAAGTTGCAGCGATGTCCCGGCCACCATGGGGTGCCCACGGAGAGCAAAGGGCCACCGCGGCTGCAGGGCTCTGTGCCGAGCCCCGGCCAGATGCAGAGACCCTGGACAGCCCCCGCCTTGTAGAAGCAGAGATGTTCAAGCCACAGTTACTAACTCCTGCAGATTTTCTGACTACTATTAGTGTCATGAATGAGTGAGATAATTATCTGCCCGAGCAACCGTAGGAGCAACCCTAACAGCTTGGCATCCTGAATTTTCTAGGTCCCGGATTTTACAGTTTACAGTAAAACGCAGGCTGGAATCTAGCTCCACCTTCCTCACTGCCCAGTGCCTGGCACCGGAGTTTTCCAGTCCTTACCCTGGTTTTTGGTTACTGCCCTGGCCCATTTACTATGAGAAGGAAACAACAAAGTCTGAGGCAGCGAATGTCTGAAGAACAAGCCTGGCTTTGTGTCATTTGCTTTGTCTTTGCAATAAATCACCTTCTGACTTCCCCAAGCCAAAAACCAAGAGAAAACAACCTGCAACGCTCACGAAATTTTGCAAAAGCTGAACCACTTTGTAGATCAGGCATGAACAAATGTGCGATGAAAGGCTAAACAAGTTAAAAGGAAGAGGGTTTTGCTCAACAAGATTATGCATTTAATAAGAAACTTCTAAAGAAACTGCTCTTTTCATCTTGAAAAAAAAGAACCCGCGTGTCAGTGTGATCATGCTCTGCTGCTGAAAGGAGGCAGCCGGCGCTGCACGGAGCGGGGAGCGCTGCGGGCACCGCGCCTGCAGCACCGCGCGCAGGAGGGGCCGCGGCAGCTGCTGCCGTCGGATGCTTTAGATCCCCAAACCGTATCACTGGGTAATGAAAAGAGTAAACATAGCTATGACAGGTCTCAGCGCTTAAGACGACGTTTCAGGGATGGAAATGTCAACACTCGAGAGCATCGTTACAGCAATGTTTTCGCTGTGAAACGTTCCACAGCATTCGGGTGATCGAGGTACGGAGCTTTCCTGGCCAAACTCTTGTTCGATAAACTTCAACAGGAGCCTTGCCTGGACATTGAACTGGGTGTTAAATCTGTGTTTGGGATTTCAGATGACATGTAACCTGAAACAAAGGGAAATTAACTCCTCACCCACTTACGAGATCAATAAACAGGAGCAATTTGCCTTGGTAAGAGTGGGCTTGAGTGTGGGCCGGCGGCGATGCTGGTGAGGAAGCAGGGCCCCAGCGCGCGGGGGGGTCACTGCGCTGGTGGTGGAGGGCTGTAAAGCTCTCTAAAGCACCCCCTAAACATTCGCTTCGGCTAGCAGATAGACCATTGGGGGGGGGAAATCAGAAATGCATTCGTAAGGGCTACACTCCCAGCTGCCAGATGGCTTTAGGTGTCACCTGAAGGTGCCACCTGGAGCACCCAGGGAGGAGCTCTTGGCACCTCTCCCACCTGACCCCGCAGGGGCAGACGGGTGGGCAGTCCTGTCCCTGCAAAGCACAGACCAAAGAGGAACCTTCTGCTGGCTGCAGACCGGCAGCGTGGCTGGTGAAAAGCTTCTTGCAAGCTCTTGGAGACCTTGTTCTATTTTTTAATATTTAAAGCATCGCATGTTTCCTTTCACCCCTCCTGGTCTTCTTCAGCTGTAAAAGCTGAATCTATTTTGTATTTCTGTGTTTTCTGCACTTAGAGATTCGCTTGTAATTATGGAATTGCACTTATGGGGAACAGGAAAAAAGCCCAGAACATGTATTTAATATTTTTGTACATGGTCTCTGGGAGAAAGCATCTTTTAAATCTGGAGTATCTACAATTTGATCTTCAGAAAACAAACCCAAGTGTTTTAAAATAAGATCTGTCACTGTCCTTAGACCAGCATTAATTCTAGTACATTGGAAAAAAAATCTAAAATGAAACCTGACTGCGTGTTGCAAACTCACTCCTCTGTTCAGAGCCACTTTGACGTTTTTAAAAAAATCAATGGTAGAGCATACTCACTGATCCTGACTTTGTTCCCAGCCTGCACAATTATGATGTTTCATTTCCCCTTTTCCAATTCTAGTTAAAAAAAGAGAGCAGGCCAGCACGTCAGAGAACCCAAAGGGCAGCGACGGGGGGGGAACAGGGCTCCCCCCACCCCCTGGCCAGGAGCTGCACCCCAGGAGCCGTCGCCGGCGGGGACAAGCTCCAGGATTGCACCGGAGTGGGTGTGCCACAAGAACGATGCTCTTGGCATTTACTGCTGACCCTCAGACATGCGATGGTCAGAGAAATAACTCTCCTCGCCACTACTTAGGGTAGAAATAACTTCGAGAACATTTTGTGCATCAGCCCCAGAACAGACAAATACAACCGACGCGGGTTTGGTTTTTTTTGCTTCTCTCTGAAGTTGCTGAGAAGAGGCGATTAACTGCGAGCAGGCTGGTTTGTTCCTGTGCTGGTCCCTCTAACGCATCGTGTGCATCCTGGACAGGGGAGCAACCGGTGACGGTGACACTGCCCCTGGCCGAGGCGTCAGCGCGGGGCTGTCGGTGCCTCCCCGGGGGGAACAAGCCCAGGCTGCCTCACTGCTCGTCCTGCTCAGGGCCCAGCCTCGGGGGGGGACGACTCTGCTCTGCTGCTGGGAACTGGGGAAAGGCAAAATTCCCCAGGGATCGGCTCCAGATGCCTCAGCAGTTGACACAATCATGGAAGAAGAATGTGGGAGAAAACACGGATGCTCGCTTGTGCATGTCACCAGCACCTCTTCAGCCCGTCCATTTAGTCCTAGGCATGGTTCAGGCCACGAGCCAAGCCCAGGCTCCTCATCAGCCTGGATCATCTCTCTCTGCCTCTGAATATTTGTTTATACAAGCGTAATGGCTCCAGAAGACACAGAGATGCTTCAACTCCAATGGCCAAAAGCATTTACCAGACACTGTTTTCCTCTGGGCGGGCGCTGTGTGCTTAAGCATTTACCAGACACTGTTTTCCTCTGGGCTGTTGTGGTGAGAAGTTCATACGGGGAGGGCAGAGCCCGGGACACAGCCTGCCACCCCCGGGTCCCCGCGCTGGGTACACAGCCCCCCTGCACCCCCGGGATGACGCAAGTTTTGTCCCGAACTTATTGCTCACTGCCCCCGGTCTATTATATAAACCCACCCCTGGGTCCTCCCTATCCCCCGGCTTATTATATAAACCCACCCCTGGGTCCTCCCTATCCTAAAAAAGCTTATTTGATGTGTTGTCCCCACGGTACGACACCACTGCAGTGCCGGAAGCTGGAGGTGCTCAGCGCCCCCCACACTTCTGCTGGGGGCCAACGGGGCCAACGCGGTGGTGTTGACCACTGAAAGTGTGCTTTAACATTTGTTTCTGGAATAATTAATCTCTGGCACATTAGGAAGTTGCTAAACGGATTTGTTTCTGGAATAAATAATTGGCACATTAGGAAGTCACTAAACGGAACTGTGCTAGAGAGAAATAATTGCCTTCCCATCAAAGTGAATACAGATGTATGATTAAGACATGGTATTTATATGTGATCCTTGTATCATATAAATTGAGTTGCTGTGTAGAGGCAGCGCCTGTGAATCATTCATCTGCTTTATGAGACTGAATAAGCTTTGGCTCTATCACTATTATCGCCTCTGAAGAGACAAGGCTGACACTGGGAGAAACTACTTACCACAGATTCATTTACTGCAACGATTCTTTCCAGGTCAGACATAAACCAAAATACATTATTTCAAATTACGTCCAAAAATGAATACTTCTAGGCTAAGCATAACACAACAGATGCTCCCAAACACTAATATTCTGAGCAGTGTCTTACATTCCTTAGGAAGGCTTTACCTGGGTTTGAGCTCAGTGGGGCTCTGAATTAGGTGGAATTTGGTCATTTAAACTATTATTTCTGAAGTGTCTGCGCACCGTTCCGCAGACAAGCCCATCTCGAGAGCAATGCTGTAGGAAGTGCCGCCTTGCAGCACCCCGGTGCCACCCCAGCCATGCGGCAGGCGCAGCTCACACTGCCTAGAGCTGCAAGAACCAGGCCAAAAAACCAAAAAGGACAAAAAAAAAAAAAAAAAAAAAAAAAAAAAAAAAAAAAA
>NW_020799117.1:1091596-1092614 GCF_003259725.1 Athene cunicularia | reverse complement strand
CCCCCAAGACAGAGCCCCCCCCGACACATGCTGAGGCACACGTGGGTATCTACAAGTCCTGCCAAGGGTGGAGATTCTGACAGAGCCCTCCCCATCTCCCATCTCCCAGCCCTTGGCATGACATCAGGCAGCTCGGGGCCGGAGACCCTCTTCAGCATCAGTTGCCTGACTTCTCGCCAGGCTCCGAGGTCAGCCTGCCTGGCCTCACCGATAGTTCTTCATGTCTCCGAAGGATGGAGGGCAGCGGAATCGACGCGGCCCCAGAGGACAGACACTCCTGCTCACGGCCAGCAGAGCTCAGGATTCCTGGGCTGTGGAGATGTGGCACAGACCTGCGATGCTCTGTCATTTGGGATGTCTATGAACAGCCCTGAGTCACTTTTTTTTTTTTAAAAAAAAGCACACGGTTCTGTTCAACACGCGTTGAAAACGAATTTCAAAGTCTTAAAAGTTCTCTAGAAAATTATATACTTGTGTTCTAGCCAGCCCTACTCGATCCTAGCAAACACAGTATTTTGATAACATGGTCAGGGCTTAGCACGGTTGGATAAGTAATAAATTGGCCAAGAAATGAAACTGATTTTAAAATCACCCTTTCCAAAGAGATACCCTTTGAGGAAACTCTTTATGTTCTCCTCAAACCTAAATTACTTTAATTTCTTATCTCTTTTATAACTCCAGACTAGCAGAGAGAAAACCACTCTTTTCTAAAGGCAGAGATGACCCCCTCGATGGAAGGGCACGCCAACAAGCACATCCATTAACCTTCTCATGGGAGGGGGGGGAGCAGAGGCTTTGCAACACCTCACTCAGGCTCCCCCATCTTCCTCTGCACAACAAAAATTAACCGAAGATAATCAGAAAAAAAAATTAGTTGACAGAAGTAGTTTGTGCTTTGCTTAGCACGGCAAAAACTTGGTCACAGATACCAGATAAAATTACTGGTAAGCGAGGTGACCCAGGAAAGCCACACTGTTAACGCCCCAGAGCTGCTTGGCAGGAAAAAAAAAAAAAAAAA
>NW_020799117.1:1085701-1091546 GCF_003259725.1 Athene cunicularia | reverse complement strand
GAAGCTGGAGGTGCTCAGCGCCCCCCACACCTCCCCAGTGCGGAGCTGAGGGGACACGTCCAGCTTCTGCTGGGGGCCAACGGGGCCAACGCGGTGGTGTTGACCACTGAAAGTGTGCTTTAACATTTTTTTCTGGAATAATTAATCTCTGGCACATTAGGAAGTCACTAAACGGAACTGTGCTAGAGAGAAATAATTGCCTTCCCATCAAAGTGAATACAGATGTATGATTAAGACATGGTATTTGTATGTGATCCTTGTATCATATAAATTGAGTTGCTGTGTAGAGGCAGCGCCTGTGAATCATTCATCTGCTTTATGAGACTGAATCAGCTTTGGCTCTATCACTATTATCGCCTCTGAAGAGACAAGGCTGACACTGGGAGAAACTACTTACCACAGATTCATTTACTGCAACGATTCTTTCCAGGTCAGACATAAACCAAAATACATTATTTCAAATTACGTCCAAAAATGAATACTTCTAGGCTAAGCATAACACAACAGATGCTCCCAAACACTAATATTCTGAGCAGTGTCTTACATTCCTTAGGAAGGCTTTACCTGGGTTTGAGCTCAGTGGGGCTCTGAATTAGGTGGAATTTGGTCATTTAAACTATTATTTCTGAAGTGTCTGCGCACCGTTCCGCAGACAAGCCCATCTCGAGAGCAATGCTGTAGGAAGTGCCGCCTTGCAGCACCCCGGTGCCACCCCAGCCATGCGGCAGGCGCAGCTCACGCTGCCTAGAGCTGCAAGAACCAGGCCAAAAAACCAAAAAGGACAAAAAGAAAAAAAAAAAAAAAAGAGCTATACACACTGGTCTAAAGATGTATTTGCTTTTTGGCTTTATAAATAACCATGCTAAGGTTTGAGTGCAAACAACCCTCCCCTAGAATTACCTTCCATAAATTCTCAGAGGTAAAAACCCACAGGAGGGTCTGAGGTCTGAAATATGTCGTATTTATTCCTTCAGCACAAAGGCATTAGCTGCAAATAGGGGAGGACTGGAGCTCAGCAGTCGGCGTGTTTGCCTCCGGCTCCCTAGCACTGAGAGGCTAACGCCCAAAATATTTCCATGGGAGCCGGTCCCCGCTGGATCGGGGAATTTGCTTTCTGCACCTAGAGCCAAGAGGATCACGCTGACAGGACCAGCAGAAGAAATCCGAGCAGACGACATACGAAAATAAAATCCGACAGAAGGCACATTCTATAAATGTAACTTAACCGGGGTCATCCCGACTGAATCCGCCCGAGCGAGAAGCGCCGTTTGCTAAAGCCGCCGGGATGCTCCCGGGATGCTCCCGGGGGGCAGATCCGCATCCCGGCCGGTGTGCGGGCGGCGGCTGCCCCCGACGCCCCGCTGCAGGCCTCGGCCTCGGCCAGGGCACGGCCCCTCTCGCCGCGCCCAGCACGGCTGGCTTGCCCTCCAGCCTCAGGGTCACACTGTAGGTTTGGGGAAAGCTATGAAGAAATTCCCTTGGATTTCAGCTCGAGCTCTGGCTTTGATCCCGGGCGCTCCCTGGGCCAGCAGCCAGCCTCCCTCCCGCCCTGGGCTGGGAAACCTCCATTGCATTTCTCTGTCACAACATCCTTCTATCAAGCAGGAAGCGACCTGAGCCCCAAACCCCAAATCTGGATGGGGGGCGTTTGCCTGTAATCACCAATTACCGACGCGCCGGTTGTGGTCAGGGAGCTCTGCGGGGCCAGCACCTCGCAGCATCACCTCCGGCTGCAGCGTCCTCTGCTCTTAGCCCGAGACATTCGGGTTGGGCTGCTGCCCCGTGCCTTACCGTGCAGCTAAGATGAAACTCGGAGGTTACTAAATGGTCACAGATTTGTTGCAACAGTTTACTGGTAGCTTGTGAAAAGATCAAGCGCATTAAAATATTTAAATGGGAAACTTTCATCATAACAGGAAACCCAACTGCAAACTGAACCAGGAATTGCTCCAATTTAGACTCGCTTGGGTGATTTTTTTTTTTTTTTTTGTTTCCATTTCAACCATTTTTCTATTTTGACTACGAAGTCTGAAAAATCTGCAGAGCGATGCGGCTACCGTGGGGAGCCTCGCTCTGCAGCTCAGCCCACCCCGGCGGGGGGATGCAATATTCCCCAGTCACATCTAATTACTGCAGCGGGCTGCCCTGCAGCCAGAGGGATACGGATTCCCTGTCTGCTTTTGTGCTGGCAGGAAAATCCATTTCACTCAATTAACATTGACCAGAGTTATTTCACCACCGGCCTTGCTCCTGCTCACCCAGCAAGAAACAAGGGGGGGGGTCAAGCCCCCGGACCCCTCACAGGGTGCTCTCGGGTACCTGCTTATTACAGCTCCGTGCAGGCAAAGCCCTTGGCATACTTTTAATTCCCAGGATATTCTTAAATGATTTCCTTAATTAGGGCTTGGAATTTTTTGAAATTATTTCTGGCTGCCTGGGATAGTTATTCATTAAAAAAATAATCTTTAAATCTGCAGTGACTTACAGTACAATTTTATTGACTTAATATTTTTGTATATATTACTTGCCTCCAATGAGGCTGCAGAGGGAATTACAAGTCAGGCCAGAACATATTTCCAGCTAAGACAAGCATAAGGACATTAAAAAAAATATATAATTCGATACTAAATGCATCATTTAAAAAGAACTGCAATAATTAGCTGAGGGGGGGAAGAGCTACAGAGCAATAGCTGGAAAACAAATGTCACAGCCTGAATTGTTGGAAAGGCCTAAAGAAATCAATGCTTGCATTCTGCAGGAGCAGGAGTTTGTAGCTTAAGGAACACCGAGAAATATTTAAGCAAACATTCACATATGAACGGACTTAAATACGATTAAGTAGATCTGTGTAGTCACTGAAGATTAATAGACTGTACTTAAATAGCTTTGCAGAAGTTCCCTCCCCGGGTCAGGTTGCTGCTGGGTGCCACCGCTCAGCCCCGGCTCCTGCTGGGGGGTTTCTCCCCGCGGTGGGAATTAACCCACCCCAGTCCCACCCTGCGGGCGCCCCGAGCCCGCAGGCTTCGTGTGCCGCAAGGAACCAGCCCTTCTCAGACACCACCTTGGCGTCAGTTCCACTCAGAAGGCAGATAAGCCTTTAAGTTAATTAATAAACAAATAAGCCTAAATATGTCACCATTTTTGTTCTATCTAAAACCAAGCAGAAATATACTGGAAATAAAGTTACAAAAAAGGGAAAACCCCCCAAAGACATTATTCACAGCTACCTGAAACTTCAGCTCTATCCTCAGCGCCCGCCTCAGCTCGAGGGACGGCTGGTCAGGAGGGCAAACGCTGGCAGGCACTTTCCTTGTCAGAGCCTCGCTGCAGGAAAAAACAGGTCATCGCAGCCACCGAAACGGAGACCTGACTCATGCGGCAGCATCTGCTCCGCGCGACGCTTCGGCGGGACGGGCACCCGGCCCCCAGCGCCCCCGCGCCAAACGAGGGTGCTGCCG
The DNA here is from genome assembly GCF_003259725.1 of Athene cunicularia. Taxonomy (NCBI): domain Eukaryota; kingdom Metazoa; phylum Chordata; class Aves; order Strigiformes; family Strigidae; genus Athene; species Athene cunicularia. The sequence goes on along the minus strand of NW_020799117.1, from coordinate 1,088,088 downwards.
GCGCAGGGGCGGGAGGGGGATGCTCTCCTCAGCCGGGGGGGTCTTTGCTACCCCGAGTACTTCTTAAGAAACCGTCAGCGTAGCACATGAATCACACCACGAGGCATTCATCCCATCAAAATGCGAAATTACTCCGCAGGGCAAAAATGACAATTAATAACAAGGGGGTTTTTGTCTGGGGTTTTTTGGTGGTTCTTGTTTGTTTTGTTTTGTTTTCTTTTTTTAAAAAGTAGTTGAGGACTTTCCCTAAACTCATACTGACAGTTAGCTAATGCAGATAGGAGCGATCCAACCACACAAGCCCTTTCCAACAGAAAAGCTTCATCTTCGGAGCTGCGGGGGTCTGGGTGTCCCAGCCATCACAGGCTGCTTCCTCCTGCCACGTCTCCTCCAGGCACCAGCACGTATTTGCTGTTTCTTTTCCTGAGCATCAGCACCAGCCAAGGAGGCTCAGACCCATCTCCGTTCGCACCTTTGTCTCTTGGCACGTCCTAGCCGAGGGTCCCAGGAATCCCTTAACAGGGATTCAGCCTGTTCCCAAACTGAGCTGTTTCTGCTGCCTTACGATGAAAAAGCGTCGGTTCCCTAGAATCAGGGAGGGCAGATTTTAGCAGGGAGTTTCAGAGGATGAGAACACAGTCTCTGAGCACAGAGGGCTTTGCAGTATCTAAACGCTGACTCTCGGTTCGGAGTTTTGGCTAAAGCTAAATTCAGGAGAACTTTTCTACTCAATTAGTAAATGTGTGTTTTGTACAAACAAAACTGGAAATTTGGTTTTTGATGAGTGGGTTGAAAGTGCCTACTCATAGCAAAAAAGGTTTTCTCATAAAAAGAAAAAGCACTTTCTTTTTTTTTTTTAAAACCTTAAAAAAAAAATAGTTGATAAAAAGTTATTGATCAGCTTCATTTCTAGTGGTTTTAACTGGTTACGGGGGAACAAACATTTTATTGTCCTAAATCTTTCACATACGACATGCCATTTCCTATTTTTCTCCTGTGAATCACGCCGCTGAAGTGAATACTTCCCAGATCCAACGGACGAGGAGCGAGCGACCGAGCCGAGTCGCTGGGGCAGCGTGGTTGGGCAACTGTTTCTAGCAGCGCAGCGAAGCGACACGCACTGAGCAACGTCAGCTTGGCCGGGCCTTCGGCTGCAAGAGCTTCCTCGATCTGGGGCAGCCGGAGAAAAGGATGTGAATTTGCTTCCAGGGGAAAAGCGAGCGACGCCAGGACTCGAGCAGCGGGACGAGGGTTGGTGCTCCGGGTGCCGTCCTGTCCCCGCCGCAGCCCCTCGAGACCACCAAGGGGCTGGTTAAGCTGGTTGGTGCCTGACACTTGTTTCAGGATTTTCTGCCGTACAGCTGGAGCTTTCCTCGGTTGGGGCTCTCAAAGCAGTTTTTACCAGATTGCGAAAATTATAGCCCAGCTCCAGCGGTTTGCAAATCCCTGCCCAACCAGCCGTCCTCTCGGGGCTCCTTCCCTTACGAATAAGACCTGGGAGTTTTCTGGACTCTGAGCTCTGCCAAGAGCACCCAGCCTGTCCTGTTACCAAATCTGCCGCTGGCATTTCTTCTGCCTGTTGTAGCTGGTCATCAGGGTGGGAAAAATAAGTAAATATCAGAGTGGTAGGAATGAACTTCCTACAGCCGAGGAGACTGATCTCCATTCAAACTACCTTCCACCTTCCAGCAGTGAAATAAGTCAGCTTTTCCTGCAGGATTTTCAGCCATGGGTATATCAATGCACACACGGACGATGCATATACACGAAGATCAGCAAACATCGTTGCGTTCGGGGCTGATCCTACCAGACTTAAGAAGAGGAGGAAGGGAATCCATCCCAGGTGCTAGAGAGAAAAGAAAGCGTGGGCTCAGTCCTGGGACAAGCCCAGGGAGCTCAGGGCCATCTTTGGGGTGGCCTCCGCGTTGATCCTCTCCCGGTGAGCGCACACGGGCAGCCCAGGTCCGCAGGACCAGGCGCTGGGCACCCTCCCTGGCCCCGTTACCAGCCTGCTGGGGCTGCCGGGCACTGGGTGGATGGGAACCCAACATGCTCTTACCTATTGCTAGGCAAGTCCTCCACCCTTTGTGCCGGGGAGAGAGCCAATTCCTCCTGGCAATTAGGTAACTACTCTGGTTCACAGAGCACAAGCTGTTCTGGCAAACAATTAAAAAGAGAGTATAGCACAGCCTTTCACATGCCCGAGTATTCCTGCAGATAAAGAGCCACAGCGACCTACGATGAACAGGTTCTCCTTCCCACATTGCCTCTTCCCCCCTTGGCGCCCAGGGCGAGCGCACAATCCTGCCTGAGGAATTTTCAGTGAAACAATTTTCAGTTGGAATGAACTGAGCTTTCAGAAATAAACCTGCCACCCCCCACCCCCC
>NW_020799117.1:1074501-1085651 GCF_003259725.1 Athene cunicularia | reverse complement strand
AGAGCCCTCCCCATCTCCCATCTCCCAGCCCTTGGCATGACATCAGGCAGCTCGGGGCCGGAGACCCTCTTCAGCATCAGTTGCCTGACTTCTCGCCAGGCTCCGAGGTCAGCCTGCCTGGCCTCACCGATAGTTCTTCATGTCTCCGAAGGATGGAGGGCAGCGGAATCGACGCGGCCCCAGAGGACAGACACTCCTGCTCACGGCCAGCAGAGCTCAGGATTCCTGGGCTGTGGAGATGTGGCACAGACCTGCGATGCTCTGTCATTTGGGATGTCTATGAACAGCCCTGAGTCACTTTTTTTTTTTAAAAAAAAAGCACACGGTTCTGTTCAACACGCGTTGAAAACGAATTTCAAAGTCTTAAAAGTTCTCTAGAAAATTATATACTTGTGTTCTAGCCAGCCCTACTCGATCCTAGCAAACACAGTATTTTGATAACATGGTCAGGGCTTAGCACGGTTGGATAAGTAATAAATTGGCCAAGAAATGAAACTGATTTTAAAATCACCCTTTCCAAAGAGATACCCTTTGAGGAAACTCTTTATGTTCTCCTCAAACCTAAATTACTTTAATTTCTTATCTCTTTTATAACTCCAGACTAGCAGAGAGAAAACCACTCTTTTCTAAAGGCAGAGATGACCCCCTCGATGGAAGGGCACGCCAACAAGCACATCCATTAACCTTCTCATGGGAGGGGGGGGAGCAGAGGCTTTGCAACACCTCACTCAGGCTCCCCCATCTTCCTCTGCACAACAAAAATTAACCGAAGATAATCAGAAAAAAAAATTAGTTGACAGAAGTAGTTTGTGCTTTGCTTAGCACGGCAAAAACTTGGTCACAGATACCAGATAAAATTACTGGTAAGCGAGGTGACCCAGGAAAGCCACACTGTTAACGCCCCAGAGCTGCTTGGCAGGAAAAAAAAAAAAAAAATAGTGGGGAGGAAGTGAAGTGGCCAGGAGGAAGATTCAGGCTAAAAGTTCCCAGATACTGCTTAAAGATGTATTCTCCAGTTCTGTAGGAGAGGGTTACTGAGCAGCATTTATTTATTTCCTGTCGTGTGCAGAGAGATCTCCTGGCAAGTGATTATCTGCCCCAAATTTGCAGGGGGAAATATTTTGCCTTTCCCCCTCCCCTTAAGCGTGTGTTCACGTGGTGCTTCCCCGGGCTGGCAGACACTGCAGAGACAGGCGCTTGCCCCAAAGGAAAACTCAAAAAAAAAAAAAATTAACATAGAGAAAACCCCACATGGGGTTTGGGAGGCCAGATCAGTGCAAATAACTCTGCGTAGCACCCCGAGGACAAACCTGCTCCAGAAACCGGAGCCAGATCCGCTTCCAGCCTTGGTTGTCTAAAATACAAGATAAATGATAAATCTAATTGCCTCATGGCCCACAGAAATCAGCAACGCTCAGTTCCTGCTTCCTCACGTTTGACCATACATGGTTTGGGCTAGAGGTGGCGCGGATCTGGAAGGAGAAGGGGACCGAGACAGGACAAGGGACTTCCCAGCCGAGCACGGCGAGCTTGGCACCGTGGGGTGCTCCAGCCCCCCCCGACCCTGCCCAGGCCGCCGGGTCTCGGGGGCTCCGCAGCACAGCCCCGAGCACCGCGCAGATGAACCTTGCTGGAAGACGTACAGCACAGATGCTCGCGGCTGCCAAGGGGTGAGGTCACTTTGGAAGGAATTTTATTTATTCAGGAAATATTTCTGGAAATATTTACATGTCAAGATTACATGTTTAAATTCTTTGACAAAGCGAGCTCTGGGCCACAGGCAGAATTTCTAACAAGCCTTGCAAGCGTTTCTTCAGGTTTTCCTACACACAAAAGGATTTTACTGTATCACTGTTCTGGTGGAAACAACAGATCCATCTCCTTACTTTAGAGAAAGAGGTCCCGCATTGAGCGGGAGGCTGCGATTTCTGTTCGGTGCAAAGACAAGGAAAAGGAGTCGCTTCACTTGGGCTCCGGACAACGCGCGCAACCAGATCCTCTTTATCAGTGCAGAGATGTAAATTCAGTGAAGCTCCTGCGTAGGAGAGGGCATCCAGGCCTGCCAGGGTCAAGCAGAGGAGCCCTGGGAAGCTGCCCTTGCCTCGGGCACGGCTAACGTTTAGGGAAGAACAAGCTCTTCTGAGTGTTTTAGATTTCGACTTACTGACAGAACCTCGGCAGCTGCACGGGGGATAAAATTCTGTCCTCTTAAATATATATTTAAATATATATTTTAAATAAAGTAGTTTGCAGCTCCGCAAGGCTGTTACCCAGCACTAAGAACAGGCACTTGAAGGAAACATTCCTGTTCTAGAAAAAAGACATAATCAAGCCCTCCATTGTGTTTTCTGTCTGCGAGAGGAGCTCAGCATCTCACTCGATCGCTGTGGAGGACAGAGGAGATGAGCACAGGTAGGAAACGCTCCCTCCGGCCGTTTCCCATGCAGAAGCTGTGAGTTCAGGCTGCAGAGAGAAGTTGCAGGGTGGGGGCTGGGTAACATGACAGGTACCTGTAAAACTGTGAGTGGGAGAGACACTAATAGGGAACGAGTTCATCACTGTCTCAGTCTGAGAGCCAGAGGCCTCCAACGAAGTCATCGCGTGGCGGCTCCCACGCGAACAGGAGGATGTGCCGCCGCACGCGGCACAGGCTGGGGAAGGCGGCCACGGGTGGTACCACAAGCTCACATCTGCTCAAAGGCTCTTTCAGAGGGTTTTTTTAAGAAGGAAAATCGTCTGTCTAGAGCTCCTAAGCCTAGAGCCACCACCCTGGCTCAGAGGGCCCAAAGCAAAGCAGGAGGGAAGTGCCAGCTCCCGTCCACCCCGCTCCTCCCGGGCACCCACCGCCGGCAGCATCCCCAGGGACACTCCCTTAGCTGTACTAAAGGAGTAGTAAGCGATCTTAAACCAGAAAATGAAGCTAGCATGAACTGACGATAGTATGTGTTGGTTCTAATTTTCCAATGTGCTGTGATATCTACGCTACTCTTCCTCAATTATTACCAGATTCACGAGTTTGATGTGAAATTCCCAGAAGCACGGGGGGAATTGTGGCACAGCACGGCCTTTTAACAGATTCAGCAGTGTTATTCCTGGAGTTATGTCTAATATTTCTAAAGTTATATCCAGATCTAAGTCTCTACACTCCGCCTGAAGGGAAAAAAATTAGGCTAATTAAATACTGGAACAGAAGATGACTGCAGAGCAAGAGCAAGATTATTCAGAGAGCTTAAGGCAACACCACTTTATCTGGTTAATCATAAAATCACAGTCATTGGCATGAGAAAGAAGCGCAGAAATGCTTCTTCAGGCTTGAAAGTTTTGGACTGAACCTCTAATCATAGCTCAGCTTCACCAAGTGCAAACTCACCTTGAACAGACTCAGACACACACACACACACAGTGTTCATGGGAGGCCTTTGTTAAAAAAAAACCCCAAAACACAAAACATACAAACCACAACAAACACACCACCAAAATAACTCTCGTGTTTTATAGCACCGGGATGGTTTTGCTTTGCCCAAATATTCATAGCGAGGTATCAAAAAAACATTTCACCTGAGGAGCTACAGTTCAGTGAGGATTTTCCACGTGAGCCTCCCACTTGGAGCCTGCAATAAGCATCGTGCCGATCTTCTCCATGAGGCCCTTTGGAAAGGCAAAATCTGAACTCTTTTGTCCGCTGGCCTTGACCCTGGGGCTCACTCAGGAGGCAACAGATACCTGCAGCCCCTTCCACAGCAGGTGAACTGCCAGCCCGCAAGGACGGAAACAGCAGCTCCCCTTTGGGGTAGACTTGCCCTAAGCAACGGCACTGACACAGAAACCGTCTGGAAGCGATCGTCTCACACACAAACACACTGTTTGCTTTTCAGTGCCCCTTACCTGGTGGCTGGGCACCATTCCAGGTCTTCGGCTTCCCACCCGGAGAGGTGCAGCTCTCAGCACGGCACTTTGGGCTGGCACTGATAGTAGCTTTATTCCCTTCATATCTCGCAAATCTGAAAAACAGATAATTGGAAAACGTTGGCAAGGCATTTGTTCCCTGGAAATAGGTTTTGTGCGTTTGACAATGAAAACCCCAGTTTGTTCTCAACAATCTCAGAAGAGTTCAACCAAGAGAGGCTGTGAGTGAACAGTCTCAGGTTTACCAAAAGAAAAAAAAAAACCAAACATTTAAGCAAGACTCAGCAAAAAGAGAGACTTTGCCTCACGGGATGTTGTCACTCTCGCTGCAGCAGCTGCTCGAGCAGCATTTTGCGCCAGCATGGGCAGCAAGAGGCGGGAGACGAGGAGCAGAGGGGTCCTGGCACCAGCACTGCCCCTCTGCCTCTCCTCATTAACCATCACTGACCTCTGGGAGGGGAGTTCCCACACTGGCCTAGAACAAATCAAACATCACCGCCTTGTTGTTCACCCTGTAAAATGTCTGTTCAGGTCCTTCAGAACAAGAGACACCCTCCTTAAATGGTCCTAGAGAAAAATTAGATAAGTTCACAAGAAGTGGTTCTAGGGTCTGAGCTTTCCGCTGTTAAGCACATAAACATTTTACCTCACTTTCCCAACCTGTCATCTCCTCCAGTTCTTCACACCTCTGCCGAGGAGTCATTCCTACATTGGAATTCTTCCTGGAGCCCTTCAGCCTTCTACCCGGCCCTCTACAGCAGGGCAGCACCACCCTCTGAGCCACGTCACACCCACAAGCCTTTTCCACCTAAGCCTAATGCTTAATTTATATCCTCTGACCTTCCCAGGCCTGGGATTACTCCTTGATTACCTTCACTTCTGCCCTGACACCTGTGTTGCCCTTCCTCAGGACCGTTAACCTGCATTGCTCGTGGAGAGGAGTTAGCATCTGCTCCCGCGGTGGAGCAGCTACATCTACCCGCACTGGGGAAAATCTTTTATTCTAGGCAAAACAAATATTTATGAGCAGAATTTACTTTTAATGTCAATTAAAACAACAAAAAGTAAAAGAAGGGAAGTCTACATGAAGAATCAGAGCTCTGGTTTCCTTTGAAACAGCCTGTCCTGGTGTGACCGTAGGATGCCTACACGTGCCACATACGGTTCTTCACGCCCCCTGAAAACTGATTCTAACTGTTGCTTGGATGCTCATCAGCATTATTTATGGGATACGTACGAAGATAAATACAGCAATATATTCCTGAAAGAATATAATTCTGATGGGACTGGGGAGATGCTAAAATGTAGGAGCCCTGGGATTAACAGCCTGAACTAATATCGCAATTGTCATCACATTAGGAGGATCTTGGGAGACTGGATACTGATATAACTGTGGTGTGAAATCAAAATCTTGTCATTTATAAAGGGAAAAAAAAAAATAAATTGTTCCTGGCGTGCAGACAGCTAGTTATGCATGAGTGTAGCACATACAAACCACAACGTTAGAAAAGCCCCAAGAGATGCTATAATTCCACAAATATAACTATTCAGTATATTCAAATAAAAAAAAAAAAAAACCCACAACAAAACCCAACCATCTTTACCACAATCATCAATCAGTTATTTACATAATTTTAGGGACCTGTTATTCTGTTTTTCCTTTGATATTCCTTATTTCTTATTAGCATGCATTTGCGATAATTGAGCCTCGTGAAAAACCTCAATATAAGCTAAAGACCGTTGTCTGCTTGACTGTGAGGGACAGTAAACAGCAGTCGTTTGCTACCACAAACAGCTTCATTATAATTATCCTTTAGTGAAGAGCTGAATTGTGAATGCTTTCATTTCTCTTAAAAAAGAACCATTAAGTTTTGCCTGCACAATCGGTTCCTCAGACGGTCCGCTAAGCCACATTAGCAAAGCTACTTCACCCAAAAACTCATTTTAACGCCATTTCACCAGCTCATAATTTCTAAAGGAAAGAACCAACCAGGGAAACTGCTTGCGATCCCCGGTTGGTTTGGAATGCAGAGAGCTGCCCGTGCGCGTATCAGCCTCCCGAACGGAAGGGCCGAGCGCCCCTGCCGTGTCCGTGCCTCTGTCCGCGGTGGTTTATGCCCCGTGGAACGGGGAAGTACCTGGTGGTCGCACCCTATGTGCAAGTTTTAAATCCATTTAATGGAGCATCTGCATCCCAGTGAACGGTGGTGCCCAAGGGCCTGTGACTCGGGTCCCCTCCATCGCTCACGGCCAAACTGTGACCCTGGTCCCCTCCATCGCTCACAACCGAACTGTGACCCTGGTCCCCTCCATCGCTCACGGCCGAACTGTGACTCCTACAGGGAACGGCCCAAGGCGCGTGTGCCCACGGGCTGTGCCCGGGTGGGCTCCGGAGCTGGTGCTCCCTCTGCAGCTCCTGTCTCTCTGCGAACGTCCTGCACGCACACAGTGACTGTGTGAACTCTGACCAGCTGCGCTTCCAGAATTAAAAGGTTCATTTCTGTGCATGTCCAGTCCAAGCTAAGTAAAATATGCACTTTGTCTGGCATCTCGCCCCACGGTCGTCTCCTGCAAACACGCACTGGCTCAGGAGGAGGGGGAGGTATTTAGAAACGCCCGTCTCAGTGGTCCCTTCCTCCGGCTCTGCTCAGAGGTGTCAGGCTCAGTTGGCCTCAGTGAGTAAAACGCCAAAACAGCCTTTCTATTTAGCTAGGAAAAACTTGGTCTCGGACTAGATGAGATCATGGTTTGCGATAACAATTGCATTCCTTTTATTCCCATCCCACAACCGAATCTGGGTTGCCGCCACTCGTGTCAGCAGGACGCTGCTACTGGGAGAGCCCACGCGTGGCCTCGCGGCTGCCACCTCCACCAGGCTCGGCTCTGCCCGCGCCGCTGCGGACGCGCCGGGAGGGAACGGAACCGCCAATGCTGCCCTAACCCGGCACCCGGACTCAGGGACAACGAGCTGCCCTAACCCGGCAGATCCCGAGCATCCGGGAGTTGTTCCTTGTCATCACAACTTCACCGCCCCCGTTTCCTCTTGTTGGATGGAGAGCAGGACCAGAACCGGGCTCTAAGGTGGCTTTTTGCTTCGGCTAACTAGGTTTCTGTTGCCTGTGGAAGGCAGAAGGCCAACTATTCTTAAATATCATCACAAGGGAGGCGGGAACATGCAGTGACTTGGACGCTCCTGAGTACGTGTCTGAAAACCCCGGTCATGTGAACAGAGACGCTAAACGGCTCCTGGACCCTTCACATTTCTCCAGTCTGAATTATAGTACAGACATGAAATCTGGATACTTATCTTAGAAAAGGTGCATCTGTAATGAGCAGAGCTAACAAATAATTGAAGAAGGTAGAGTTAGTGCTCGCTGCTTCAGGATTTGAAAGTAAAATGAGCAAATAGGTATTTTACCTGCTCATATTTGAAGCAAACTAAATCCTAATTATTGTGGATGCCAACATCCTGGGTGAAATCAGTATAATATGGGCTAATTAATTTGTGTTGTCTCCTCTTGGAAAGGAAAACTGATTTTGGAAATTCCATAAGGAAGGCCCAGTGGAGCTGGGAAATGCCAAGATCTATGGATGGAGTAAAGTACTCGGGCTATTCTAGCGCTCTCTCTTAGAAACATCCTTGTAAGTGGAAATGCAAACACCGTATGCTCTTGTTGAGGTTGTAATTAATGTAGTTGGGAAAGGAACCAATGTAAACTATTTTTCACAACAGTGAACCTTTATATAAGGTTGGACTATTTAAGTTCACGCCCAGTAGGTAAAGGCAGAGAGGGAAGTGTCAGGCCATATTTATGAACAGTCAAGGTTGAGCTGATTTTCATGATACTCTTCAGTAATGGTTTCTAATTCTGACGCTCAGCTTAAGGGCCCGGGAGCTCAGGTCTTCTCAGCAGCTAATAAAACATCTTTAAAATTCAGATGTGAGTTAATGCCCTGCGCCCTCGGGGGTGGGTCACCTTGCCTGTGCCCAGGCCCAAAGACACCGGACAGACTGGGAAAAGTTTTAGTGGTGGGAGAATCTGGAATAGCTGGAGGTATCTGGAGCTGCTGCCCGGCTGCCACCCTGCAGAGAGGGGACCTTCTTGGCACGTCCCCGGGACTCCTCGCCCACCAGCACCAGTCACCCCCTTTGCTTTAGCTTCCTCGGGACGGCACCAGCACCCCGGGTCCCCGAGAGGGTGGTGGGGTCAGGTGGGAGATGCCTGGCCCGAGGCAGCTGCTGTCCTGGGGTCAGCGACTGCAGCCAGCGCCGCCCGTCTGTCCCCGTCCCTGCGCAGCCGCTGCCCCGCGTCCCCGGGGCTCGGGGACACAGCGCGGCAGCATCGGGGGGAGAGGCCACCCAGAAATGGAGATCAAAGGAGCAGACGATGCTTGGTGGCACTCTTCATGTTGAAATATGTCATTAATTTTAATCGAATTATAATTTGATGAAATGTGTTTTTTATAAGAAGGATTAAGCATACCCTGATCCCACCGGCTCGCTGCAGCACAGCGAGGTTTAAAGTTCTTGCTTTTGCGGGCAAAGGACAGTTCTCGTGCCTCTGTCCCTGCGCAGGAGCGGGCAGAGCCGAGGCGAGAGCCAGGCTGGGCCGGTGGAAGCTCCCGTGTGTCTCCTACATGGGAGCACACGGCCACGGCTCTCCACAACGCTGGCACGTACATCCCGGGAGAGGAGAAATTAGTATTAAAAATTTCATGCATCAGAAGGAGATGATTAATTTTCTTCCAACTAATTAATGAAATGAGATAATTTTCCACCTACCCATCCGGAGCCCAGCAAGATCAGCAGAAAGACTCGTGTTGACTTCAGAGGATTTCGCACCAGTGTCATTTTACGGTTCACTTCAGCAGCATGATACATTTATATTGGGAAAGGGAGGTTATAGGATTTGCTGGGAACAGGATCATTTTTCAGAAAGAAGGATGTTTACCTACATTTTCCCTGCTGCTCGGGAAACTGAAAGAGAGCATTGTTGTTTTGTTTTTAATTAAAGTTTTAGCATTCATCTCAGCCACTGTATTGACTTTTTAATATATGAATAAATATTAAAAAGCACATATATTTTATACTCCCTGCTCTGCATTTATTCACTGCAACTTACAGGATTCTTTCCAGCGAACTGAGTTATACATTTTCAGCAGCATCCTGCCACATCACAGAAAAAAAAAAAAAAAAAAAAAAAAAAAAAAAAGTAAGTAGGGCAGAAAAACCACCACATTAACCCACTGCGTCCTGAAATGAGTGTGTGCTCCGCTCAGAGCAGACTCGATCATTAATAGGTTTTGTACCTATTTATAACGAGGAGGCTACAGCATTTCTGAAACATCCTGTAAACATTAATCCTCTGCGCGCACCCACGATGTTGCCAAGTATCACTTTCCTGCTTTCAAATTACGGGCAGGATGATTCCCAGACATAAACATCGGCGCTCAGATGCCACAGTGATGGGCTTCAAGTCAAAACCGCCTTCGCCACTGACAGAGCTCGGAGCAGAGCTCGGGGACCCCACGTGCCACGGGCTGGGGGGGTCTTCAGGGGAAAAAGAGGGTTGTGACAGAAAACGCCACTCCATCAAAACCCAGCAGTCTGGAGGTGCTTACAGGTTTTGAGACGCTTTCCGCAAGCTCGCCAGCAGTTTTCCCGCTCTCCTCCCCGTCCACCCCAGCTCACCCAGGAGCAGGGTCTGATCCAGCCCTCCCAAAGCTTGTCTGGGCGTTGAGGTGCACCAAGAACCCCCTTTAATTGTCACCCCGAGACACCTGAATGTTTTCAGACCCATTAGGATAATTAGATGCAGATGACTAAACAGCGCACCAGTTTCAATTTCCTCAGAAACAGGTTTTCTCTGAAAACAGCAGGCTTGGTGCAGGGCAAGGGCTAGGAGCCGCAGCTCTTGCCCCGCGGAGCTCGGTGCCTACGGCCGTGTCGCGGGAGGGCAGGGGGGAGCAGGTCACTTCTCCTCGGGTCTCCGCGCGTACGTGGGCAGCTTTGCTGGAGCTGTGTTAGTGCCTCGCAGAGCCGGCGGCTTTGGAGGTGTGGAGAGGACAGATAGTGCCTAAGGAAAGTGACTTGTATTAATCAGGTGATAAGCTACGGAGCAGAAGGCTGGATGGTCTTCATGTTGAAAGGTTAATTAAACCAGCAAAGCTTACGGGCACCGGCGCACAACAGAATCGCTATGGCTCTTTTCCCTTTAAATATTGCGCAGACTGAATTAAACTTTCCTCCCCTCACTGCACACACGCAAATAAATAAATAAACGTAGTGAATCAAGTCAACCATAATTCCAATTAGTCCCAGCTGTTATTTCACCATCCTTTAAGGCCCTGTCTGCAGCACTCAGAAATAGGTTACACATGGCCTCATGCAAGGAGACATGAAATAATTGCTTCAATCTGAATGAAGAGTAACTAATTGTGTTCATGTATTATTCAGAATGACAGGGACATTACTGTAATAATTCCTGACTTGTTCGATATTCTCAAGAATGGTGGAGAAAAAAAAAATGCATTTGCAGCCACACGAAGTGGTATGAACTGCATCTCCAGGCTGAACCTCGGCCTGCTTCCTATTTATTTTTAACAGCATTTCCAAATCACACTTTAACAACACCGCTTTTCACAGCTAAGATTCATTTTGACTGGAAGTGTAGGGAGAGCTCTCCTTGAGCCAGCGTGACCTGCTACTGATTTAGCAAAAATAGATGATGTCACTGGAAATAAATGACTCGAGTATTTCTTCTTTCACTGTTTTTCTCCTAACAGAAAGAAAGAATGACTTTGGTAAACCAGTTAAAAACAAAATCAGTAAATTCCGCTAAGAAAATCTGTTCAGAGAGGACACCTTTAGATGCTAATAAATAAATCTATTTGTTAGCTATTTATGGCCGTGCACATTGTAGCCTAACTTTAAAAAAATTGCACCATGATTTAATGAACCGGCAACAAGATTTAAAAAAAGGACGTTGTAAACTGTCATCATTTAATAAAGAAGAGAAAGAATAAAAGCAGGGACAAGAATAAAGGGAAAATCAAAAGAGGGACAAGACATGAAAGATTACAGTGGGTGGGCTTAGACACACATCCGTGTGACAGCTTTCTCATGGAAAGAAAAATGATGAAAATCTTAAATAAGTTTCTTTGTATGAGCTTCAAAAGTTGTACTGGTTTGAAATCTCTCGGTGACTGATCAAATGTTTGGGGTTTTTCCTTCCCCCCCCCCC
>NW_020799117.1:1062078-1074451 GCF_003259725.1 Athene cunicularia | reverse complement strand
CCCCCCCCCCCCGTGTATAAATCAAAAGAGATGAGGAGCAAAGAATGAAAAGAAAGACTAAAATTAGTTTTGATTAGAAAAGACAATGTTAAATCAGTATCTGGAAACAGTCTGTTCCTGATGAGGAATTCCGGGTGAGACGGGTGTGAACTACAGGCGGGCGCGGGCGCCCCAGGGGGGCAGCGGGGCCCCCGCCTAGGTTTCGGTAGCCGAGCGGTCGGGCCAGGGCTGGACCAGGCACTGCAGGAGGTGACGAAGCAGGATCCTGAATTTAAGCAACTGTGCTTGAAACTCGGGGAGAGACAACAAAGGTGCAACTGGGAAATGATTCAGAGGATGCACGTGGTTCCCAGTGACGTCGTGCGTGTAGGTTAGGGGAAGGGAGAGCTGAAATAATGCTTTGGTACTCCGTCACGAACGGTGACGTGAAAAAGCGTCTCAGGCCTGGCTGTCGCTTCCAGCTGGAGAAGTTGGGTACGTGCAGACAGAGCAGGCTGGAGCGGATGACAAGGAGCCCAAGGGGACGAGGTTCCCGCTGACCGATTTGAGTATTTCCTGATGAGTTGGTAGACAGGGACCTTGAAAACAGTCAGCGGGTTGTCTGGTCAAAACTAACCACCAGAAACAGCTAAACAGCTGAGCTAAGCCAGAAGGATAAAGCACGGTCCCTAAATACCAGTGTCATGCAAAAGTTCGTAAGGCGTTAGGAATCAGCTGAACAATAACAAGCCTTTTTTTTTTTTTTTTTTTTTTTTTTTTTTTTTTTTTTTTTTTTTTTAAGCGCACATAGGCAGGTTGGCAGACGCGTGTCAGTGCTTGCACACGTGTGGCATCAGGTGCCAGTTTCCAGTGGTTCACCGTGACTAATTACAGCCTGTGCAATTACCACAGTAGTGTTATGATGCTTAAAACCAATAACGTTCTGTTCACAGAATGGCCCAAACTCGATTTACTTATCACATTCCCTTCAATAGCAAAACAGTGAGGAGACTGAGGGTGACCAATTTTTTTTTTTTTTTCCCCTGAACAGTCAGATGGTTCCTTCAACAGAGAAAGGTCAAGAAACTCTGCTATGAGAGAATTCATGGTTTGTAAAACCTCATTCCCATCGACAGATCTTGCTCACGCTGCTTCAGTATTGGCTCAACGCTAAAAGTTCACCAGAAGTTCTCGATGGAGGGCGTGCAGGCGGCAGGACCGGACGGAGTCCTACGGACACAGCACCCACCTGTGAAAGCTTTCTGCAAAGTTCCGTTTCCCAGTCTCACAAGTATTTTACTGCAATTTAAGGGCTGGAGTAATATGTTAAAAAAATCCATATTGTATTAAAACCGGAAGAAATCTATGGACGGCATGAGCCTTGGACATACAGCTCAGGAAAACTCTCCCAGGAAATCCGTGATAAAATCTCGAGTTGGCCACCCTGAGGCAAAACGTGGGTGAGTATCAGGTTGGAAAACAGAGATGCCCCTTGCTGCCAGGCCGTTCCCAAGCTGGCAGCACTGTCACTGCTGTCACCCGCCTTCCCAGTCCGAAGCGCTCCTCTCGGTGCTGCCTTCTACCACGGGCAGAACCGGTTTCTGCAGATGCTGACGTTTCCCTTTCCTTGTGGAACACCTCATGGGAT
This sequence comes from Athene cunicularia, assembly GCF_003259725.1. NCBI lineage: Eukaryota > Metazoa > Chordata > Aves > Strigiformes > Strigidae > Athene > Athene cunicularia. Next base: position 1,072,824 of record NW_020799117.1, on the reverse strand, counting down.
ACGGTAGGAAATGGAACCGTGCCGTCGAGTCACCTTCTTCTATTTCTGCAATTTCTATCCCCTCAATTTCCAGAAGTAACCAACAATCGGAAGGGTTTCTGTACTGGAGTACTTGGTGCTGGGTCTCACGGAGCACCCTGTGAGATGCAGGAGCATCGGCTATAATTTATTCCAGGGCCTTGCAAGTACGGGCTTAGGTAGGTCTCCCCATAAGGCCTGAGCTCACCCACCAGCCCCTCTCCTCCTCCTGCACCCACGCTCGGCAGGAGCAGAGCACGAGCCAGCCCAGCCCAGCCCAGCTGAGCCCAGCCCAGCCCTGCCTGCTCACCCCCGAGCCCTCGTGCCCGTCCCACCAGCACCCCCCATCGCTGCCCAGGCGTCTGTTACTGATCCCAAATACCAGCCCAGCCCTCTGCCACCTCTCGTGTGCCCCAAGTGCCAACGCGGGGCTGACCACCGGCCTCCAAAGCAGCCAACACCCACCTGGGGCTAACTGCGACTCAAAGCCGACCGTAGCATTGAGCCCAGCTCAAACTGCATTTTTCTGCAGTTTATACCTCCTGGAGCCAATCCATACTGCCTGCAATTCGGGATGGCTGCTCCGTCCCAAATCTAACCCTTATGTAAGCGAGTATATACCAGTTGGCTCCAACCTCAAACACGAGCTCGTGTTGGGTAAGGATTCAGCTATGCAGGACAGTCTGTAAATCCCTCCGAGTACAATAGGCAGTTTTGCTCTAGCGCTCGCTGAAAACCAGCCAGAAATTCTTCACAAATGTATATGCAATTATTCTCGTGTTCCCTGGCCTTGCATGAACCTCTGAAGGGTCTGCAGGGGAGCGAGCCTCCCAGCACACCAGCGAGCCCTGCAGACGGCGGGGGGGGGGTCCCCGCTGCCGCGCCCGGGGGTCCCCTCTGCCTCCCCCCAGCATTCGGCTCAGGCTGACCGTTGCTGGGAGCGGGGCAGGGGTGGGAAGGGGAATGAGGGTTTTTTTTTCCCCAAAAAAGTGCAACAGAAGTTTCATTTCTCATGATCAACAGGGGGGCACAAATTGTCTCCAGGGTGGCCAAATGTCCGTGGCTCGAGTGCGCATCACGATGCGGCGCTGTCACCCCGCCTGGGATTACACCCGTCAGCCCTCCGCTCGCTGGCTTTAGGAATATTAAGTTGCTTTTTTTGATCTGGGTACTATCACTGCTCATCTCACCTTGTTTCCGCTCTCAGCTGCTGAGAACATTCTTACAGATTTGTCAGGTAAGACTTTATTCCTTTAAAAAATAAATTAGAAAAGCCATCTGGACTATTTTTTTAAAACCAACTCAAACTCCTACAGCTGTTGTGTGACCTCATCCTTTATTAATTTCTGTAGACTCGTATTTACCATTGAGATCAACCCTACAAGTGTATAATTTCCTGATTTCTTTCCAGCTACTTTATTAAAGATTGGGGTTAGAGATTCGCTCCCCTTGAGTCCCTTGATAACCCTCCTTCTCTTGCAGGAGTTGTTAAGGAGCAGATGATGCATCACAGGTTCCTTTATAGCAACAATAATTGTTCTGCTTCAGAAGCAACTGTGGCTTATATACCGCAGCTTTTCTGAAATTGTTTTTCTTCTTTCCCTTATTGCTAAGGAAGATATTGGCACCAAAATGTGATTTGAGAGCCCGTGTTCTTTTATTTTCTCCCCTACTTGAAGCCGGTGCAGATGCTACGTTTGCAATGCCCCCGCTGACATCTGTGTAACCGAATCCAGCGTTATAAACAGGAAGCAGAAGTGACAGCAGCAATTTCAATAGGTGCTTTTCTTCTGCTGAAACCATTATTTCGGACAGGATGTATAAATCACGCTGCCTCTGAAGTGTCCAGGTCCAAGTCTATGGCAGTCCTCAGCTACATGGATATGCCCCAGCCCTTTGCCTCGCTGACAGCCTGGCTGCTTTCCCTGGGGTTTGGAGCTGGCAATTCTCTGCTTTGGGGGAGGAAAAGGGAGGGTGATACTCATTACAAAAGGCCATTAGATGATTTTTGTGACTGTCAGCTGAGGCCGCCTGTTTCTGCAGAAGCAGAACTATTCATCAACGCTTCCAGTGCTGGTATGGGTTCATACCCAAATCCCAAACTGATTTTCCTGCCCCAGATGTCTCACTGAATGCTCTGGATGTGCTGCCAGCCTCCCGGGCCAGGCCACCAGCCAGGGCATCCTTCAGGGAGGTTTGTTCATTCAGGGCTAACTGTTAAATTACAACCTCCCATCTCCCCCCTTTGACCTCAAAGCTGGTGTTTTCAATGGTGGATGTCAGACCGCAGCACTCAAGACCCTCAGGCGAAGGAGACTGTCCACACACTTTATGACGCTGTGCTGTAGCCAGCATCACCCTCTGGAGCAGAGACAACCCGTGAGCATAATCCCAGTTGCTGCCCTTCTCTGCTGAGGCAGCACTGCCCCAGCGCGCTCCCACGAGCTCCTCCAGAGCAGCACCAGGGCTGCTCAGGGCAGAGCCACCTCCCTCAGCACGGCGGGGAGAAAATGCAGAAAGGAACAGGAATAAAGAAAAAAAAAAAAGTGCGAAATACATGAAAACAGAATCAGCATGAGAAATCCTACTGCTCGTACCATTTGGGATTCACAGTCCCCTTACGCTCACGTGTCTTACCTCCGTTTATAATTCCCCGACTTTTCTGCACTGGGGCAGGAGCAGCCCAGGGCAGACCTTAAAATGGCAGTATAGTGTCATGATGTGTTAGCTGTGTAATTTATATTTATTATCTTTCTGTAAATACAATTTATATTCACACGGGTCCTCAAATAACTGCACAAATGGTACTATAACAGAAATGCGAACATTTCATTACCTCTGGCTTGCAGGGGAGGGAGAGGAAAGGCTGCCTCGTCCAGCAAAGCCACGTGAGAGTCCAAGAGGAGAAGTCACTGAAACTCCAGCCAGAAGGGGCTGGAGGGCTGTGTCAGCGCAGGGTGGGCAGGGCAGGGGAGGGCGGAATGGGTGAAACTGGAAAAACTGGAAGTTTGTAAATGATTTTGGTTTCATTGCATTTCAAGACCTGGAGCTTGGACGGGATTTTTTAAAATTTTTTTAATCACTGGTTCGATTTTCCCAGCACATCACATAAAGTTTAAGGAAGAGGCCATCCTCCTCCTCCTCCTCCTCCGAAAGGGCAGGGACACCAGCCTGCACCTGCAGTCGGCGAGACGGGCGCGGGGCTGCAGCAAAGGCCCTCGCCCCAGCCAGCCTGTGGGAGAAGCGTGCGAGGCCGCCGGCTCTGCTTCCCGGGGCCGAGTCGGAGCCCCCTCACACCCCGGACAAAGACCCTTTCTCCGGGCCCCCCGCTCAGCCCCGCCGGGGAGAGGGAGATAACGGGCAGCATTTGTTTGGGTTCATTGGAAACACAGAGATTGCGTTTAACATATCAACGGGCATAAAATAAATGGGTGATTTATAAATATTTGCATCCTATAATTGTCTTTAGGAAAGATCAGCTGGGTTACGTCGCTCTGGGGCCGTTTTTCAGTGAGGAACAGCAGAATTGTTAACGAGTTTCATTTCCACCACTCAAGCAGCTAATGTGCAGTCCCTCAGTCTGATCACACTTCTGCTTCAAAATGGCACTTCACGAGGGAGCACCTCTAACCGGGCCCGTTCCTTCCGCGTCGCGTGTGGGAAATGACTTTCCAGACTATCTGAAGGCTGCCGGGATGAGTCTGACTGTTATGAGACGGTGGCCCTGAGCGATGGGAAGCAGCGCACGGCTCCTCGTGGGGAAGAGGGAGCAAACAGCTGGAAGTTCGTGCGGACTTGGCTGCTGATGTGCAAACTCCGTTTGGGACCAGCGAAGGCAGGCGAACAGGCCTGGGTTAGAGCTCTCCCGATGGCGTTCTGTACCACAATACACGATAAAGCTCCGTCTTGACTTGCGTTTGATTCCGAGTTAAATGTCTCGTTTCCAAAGAGTTGCTGAGGCCAGTCTGAGGTGGGGACTAGTGGAAGTAGCACGGGATAACATGGCACCGCCCCTGGCTGGGAGGACAGGAGCCTGTGAGACTTCCCCGAGGATATAAAGACAGTGACTTACAGACATGATCAAATATTTAAATCTTCTCTAGCTGTCTCCTTTCTGCCAGCAGGGGCTTTTTCAACATCTCAGCGACGCTGTAGAGGGCTGCAAATGAAGAGAAGCAAAAGACTGGGGAACAGGTGAGGACAATGTGACCTTATGAACCATTTTTTTTGCATTTAGATTTCAGAGTCAGAGGAGCTTCAACCCAAACCCAAACTCCCGGCCTTGGGACAGCCTGGGTGCAAATTCTGTGGCTTAGGCTCAATATCAGTTCAAAATTCCTTTTTTATATGGACTTAATAACCTGCAGAGTTTTTCCAGTTCCGAGTGACAGGTGCTGCAGCGCGCACTGCACTGACCACGGCTGCGTCGCCGGGTAAGAAATTCTGAAGGATCGCAATGGATGGAAGAAAAAGCTGCCATGCCTTTCCTGTCTTTACGCTATAACCAGCACTTCTGGAAGCAGGCCAGAAGTGGTACAATATTTGCTAACGTGCTAATAAAATAAGAGCAAAAGCTCCACTCCTCAGTCAGAGAACGAACAACATTTTTTATTTTCAATAAGCGATAGGGGAAAAAAAAAGATGCTTATCCTGAGAAACGGCAACTGCCCTCACTCCTGCGCGCCGAGGATCACCATGTTCAGCACCACCATAGATTATGGGCCTGCTCAGCTGATCCAGAACGTCACAGCTGAGGGGTAAAGCCTGGTCCTAGTGAAGCCAGCTGTCTTTTGGCCTCATCTCCAGCACAGACAGGACTTCTGCTAAACAACCTGCCAATCTTTGGCTCAGGCTGAGAAGTCTGTTGTTGATATGACTGTGGAAGCACAATGTGGGATAAGGGATGAAATACCAAGGGAAGATTGGAGGATTTTAATAATGCCTATTTTTATATCTACTAGATGCCAACCATCTGAGCTAATAGAATATAATTGGAAGACTAGATTTAGTCATTTTCTTTATTATTAGATCTTGATGTACTTCTGTCAACTCCAAAATACTCATTACATGTAATTAGGAAGAAGATTAGAGTGCCATTAAGATGCAGAATAATGATGCAGCTCAACAAGGGCCAGTGGAAAAAACAACCCACTTAGGAAAATGTCTCAAAAGTGCTGAGCAGAAGAGGGCATTTTAAAAAGATGCTAAAGATGAGAGCTGGTGCTAAATGATGAAGATGAGACTTTGAAGTGGGAAAGAGTTGATACGCAGAATCAAAGCATTTGATGACTCTACCTCCCTCTAAAATGAATCCCTTGTGTTTATTTAGATGGCTGAAGTAACATTAGTAAGAGAAATCCCTCAGAACCACGTTCTGTGTCTTTCTCATAAACTCCCACCCCAAATAGCATCATTAATTTCACAGTTGTATAGAAGAATAATAAGGAAAAAAATCCATCCTTGGGGAGGTAGGTGGTAATGTCGATCTGATAGGAATTGTGATTAGACACAGCATATAAAACTTTCCGATAATTAATTCACCAGAAATTGCTGTATTATACCTATCAGAGGGCTGGCGATATGAAACTTAACAAGCTGCTATTCACTCCAGTTTCCTTGAGCACGGTCCAATTTATTAAATCAAAATTCTAGGTTAGTTTTAATATGAGAGAAGATTTTTATATTTCAGAGTAATGTATGTTGGAATGCACGAAACAGATAATGGGGCAGCTAACAGTAATTAAGTTGCTCACAGCACTGAATGATTAGGGAGAAAAAGGAAAAAAAATTTCTGAAAATTTCTGTCAAACTAAGGGGTACAAGACAAGACAAAGGAGCAAGCCTGTGTCTGTAGCACCGTACAAAGCAGCGCACCACAAGGCATTACCAATGTGGGAATCTATTTCTGGTTCTATCACCAACTCCCCATATGACATCAGATGATTTATTTCAGGACAGAAATGCTTTTCCAACAGATCGTATTAAACAGCAAAAGAACAGTTGAAATGCAGCCGCCGCTTCCCGTCTCGCCCTGGCCGATGCGGGGCCGCACCGCCGCATCCCCGACGGCTCCCCGCGGGCTCTGCCTTTGCTTTGTTCTTGCTTCTTTTTGGTTTGTTCGTTCTTTGGGGTAACTCTGCTAGCACAGAGCGGGCTTGAGCGAGCCTCAAAAAATGAAGCAGCGGTGTAAATGACCGCTAAGCTGTACGGGGGCTGGGGAGGGAGCAGGGGGCGAGGGTTCCGCAGGACACCTCCCTTCCAAAATGTTCCTGCACCAGCTCTGCCAGTGCCACGGGAGGAGCATCGACAGCCCGGCCAAGCTCCTCGCAGCCTTGCTGCTCCCCGCACGGCTGAGCAAGCCAACAGGAAGGGTTTGGGGCAAAGGGAATCAATCCTCTCTCCTAGCAGAGATGCAGCGGAATGGCCAAGGGACCGCAAAGGTCCTCTCCTTCCTCAGATTTGTGGCACAGCAGGAGCCCTCTGGTTCCCTGCCTGCAGCTGGAAGGGCAGGGCAACACGGGCCTTGCGAGGCTGCACGGGGGGAGCAGAGCGTGACGGCATCGGTGACGATCACCCGTTGGGGCTGGGAATGCACCAAAATGCAGGTGATTAACCCCAAAATGGAACCAGCGGGGCAGCTGCTCCTTGGAGACGGTGCCATGGCCGGGGACCTCGCAGTGTTCGGGTGGTCACTGCTGCAGCCCAGTCAGTCTCCTCTGCTTGGTTATAAGTATCTGTGACTCACAGACGCTTTCCCAGCTCCTTAATTGCCAGTTTCCTGAGAAACCATCGCAGGCAGCCAATCGGCTGCAGAATTATGACTTAGCGACTAGATACAATTGGGAAAAATAAATACAGCATTATTGGTAAATTGAACAGCACTTTTCTAAGTACATCACGTATTTATAAACACCGCACACACCCGTGGAAGCTGAGGACCCCCCTGCCTTGCTCAAGGAGGTCTCTGAAGGTCTCGCCCCGAGAAGCAGCACCCACTCCCCTCTACCCACCCGTCTCCGTGCTGGAAGATGCAGGGACATGGGTGGGCTGTGCCTGGGGACCAGCGCTCCCCGCGGGCCACGGCACCGGCACCTGGAGGAGCTCGGGCCGGGAGGGTGGCGGGGCTGAGGGTCACCTCGGGGGAAGGGACAGGGGTGAGGTTTGAGCAGGGAGGAGGGATGCGGGGGGCCGTGGCTTCAGGCCGGCCGCTGAATCTCTGTGTTTGGATCTCTACGTTTGTAAAATGGCACCAGTAACGCAGGGATCAGCCAGAGCCGGGCACCAGGGCGCTGCCACCCTCTGCCCTGGGTTTTACTTTTAACAACAGGTTGGGCGTGAGGGCAGCGAGGCACCGCGTGCACCACGGCTCGCTGGGAGCAAAAAAACCCCCACGTCCCAGGGCAGAGCCTGCGGTTCAGGCAGACGACACAGCCAAGAACGGGCAGAATGGGGTGAGCCTTCCCCCCCGCTCCCCACCGCCCGGGGGGCTCTGGGGGGCACGGCCGGCACTGCGGGGTACGTGCCCAGCACAGCAGGCAGGGAAGGGGAGCACAGCGAGCTGTCACACTGGCAGGGCTGTCTCATCTGCCTCTCCCTGACGCTCCTTAATCCTGGTTTGAATCCTCTATCTCCTAAACTGCGCTGGCTTCCTCATGGAGCCCTTACGGACTGGTATGGTAATTTTAATAAACACATTTAAATCCTTGGAGAAACCACAATACAGTATTATTATTATTATTATTATTATTCAGCATTGTTATAAAAGTGATGCACAAGATCTAAATAAGAGAGAGAAGACAATCTCTGCCTTTAGTATTAGTCACTGCTCAATTACAGCTTCATTCAAAGCCATTAATTGGTAGAAAGAAATAAGCCTGTGAAGTCACTCTAGCACAGCATGTTATTTCCTTTATTCTTTTAATCCATGATTATGTTTGGGAAGCTTGAAAGTCTTTTTTAGCAATCATTTGGTAAAGCCACTCTAATAGTTGTTAAATGGCTAGGAAACACAAGGTTAATTTTGGATGAGATCATAAGGAACTGGGGGAAAGGATATAAAAAATACAATGGCATAAAAGAAAATGACAAGTTGGAGGAGTGCAGCAGCTAAACAACTGCACGATGGGTTCAGGGATTCAGCCAGGCAGGGAAGGTGAGCGGGGAGTTGCGCACTGGTAAGTTTTCTCCAGGCAGCACCAGGAGCCGATGCTCCCACGTCCGCGTTGCCGCAGCGGGACTCAGCACGGCCCCTCCGCCGGCCTCGGCTGCGAGCGCCTCGGCACTTCACTTACTGAACGTGAAGTTCAAGGCAATGGGCAGGGAACCCTCTGCTCCTCCTTCCAGCATCTGCATCAGACCGATGGAAAACCCCCCCCCGGCCTCCTCCTGCGGCCGGCACAGCCGGGAAACTGAGGCAGGAGGCCGAGGGAGTGCCGGGCCCGGGATCGCTGACTCCCGCAGGGCTGACGTGGGCAGTGGGGATGGGTGTTGGTGGGGACCGGCCACCCCAAGTCACCCCAGAGGGTCCCTGCGAGTCTGGTGCCCGCAAAGCCGGCGCTGAGGGGCTGAGGCACCAGCTCTCGGCCCTGGGGCTGGAGGTCCCTCTCTGTTTGGAGGATAATTTCTCTCAGTTGTCTCCAATTCACATACCTGCTTGGAATGCTCTGGAAAACTGTGTGCTTCAGCCAGGTACAGAGCAGATCTAAAGTCCTGCACTTGGAATCATTTCAACTAGAGGTCTTGGAAATAAGGAGTTCAGTTCCTTTCTTCCCTCAAACCAAATACATCATTTTCTCTGCAAGGTGACGCTTAATCTTTGTCTTTGCCCCCAGACCTAGAGCTCTAACTGTGGTTCTGATCAACATCAAAATAATTTCAGCTGGCCAACGCTCACCGTTTGACATTCCACCTGTTTGAGGCAAAATTGGAAATGGTATTTATGATGGAGATTAGCTCATGGCCATTAAGTGGTCTGGGCTGAAGATGGATTTTTGCTGTCAAAGTGGTGGTGGTGATTTATCTCAGCTGAATGTTTCCCCAGCCGTATGAAGTTACTGCCACAGAGCTCTTCTGGCAGAAGAAATCTGTGAATGTTCCTGAGCTGCATTTTTGCAAAGCTGAAGAACTGACCCCAAAATGCTTTTGCAAAGACAAGAGGGAGATCTTGCACTTTCTCAGACTGAGTTGTCAAAATTGTTCAGTGCTGGAGCTGTATCAAACAGCCAAGGGGAAACAAAAAAAAAAAACAAAACAAAGACAGAAAAGGAAATTAATTGTTTCTACAACCTTCACTGGTCAAAGAATAAGAGGTTTAAACCAAATCTGACAATTGCAGACATTTCAAACCAGGTACTAAAATATACATAAAAAATCCTGCCTTGTGAGTGATGGCAGCGAGGGAGCAGCAGGCGATCCGCGCTGGATCAGCCCACGGTGTCTCCTCCAGGATCTTCCCTCCGCCGCAAGCAGAGCAGAGCAGAGCAGAGCAGAGCGGAGCAGAGCAGGCAGTGGATGCTCAGACGGCAGCACTAAGCTTTTCCCCCAGACGTGCTCCCGCCTTCTGGCACTCAGGAGCAGAAGGAGCTGGGGAGCAGAAGCTGTTACCTCTTTCATAATCTCTCAGAGTCACCAAGTTTAACGTGTTCTCGATGGCAAAAGGAATAATAAACCTTTTCGTTGCCCAGCCTTTCCCTCTCCCCTGAAGCCTGTCCCTCCGGGCAGGGAGTCGGGCGCTGCGCAGGCGGCATCAAGCGCAGAGCTGGTGCTGGGAAGGGGCTGGGGAATGTCCTGTCCTGCTCCAGACCCTGCGCCAGCGCCAGGGCAGAGGAGACGAGAACCACCACCGAAACCAACAGTCCTATTCACACCTCGCTGCGCTGCTGTTCCCAGCAATATTCATCTCGCCTTTCAGATTAAATCGCTGTATTGGAGTGGATGGATTTCTTCACACTTCTCTTAAAAACTGTTTCAGTTTGAGTGTCTGATTTCCCACGTACCAGACAGACTATTGCAGATTCCTCTGAGAGAAGAACATCATGGGAACAGGTTATTGATCGTATCATTTAGATCATTTGTGCAAGAGATTTCCAAAAGAGAGACTGTTCCCTTCTTTCCCGTGGCAGCATTTTTGTAAGTCTCCCATCACATTTTTCTCTCTGAACAAACCAGACCAACGTGCGCCAAGAGAGATTTGCCACCTTTACATCTTCTCCAGCATTGAAATCTTTTATCTTCTATGAAAAAAAAAAAAAAAATCTAAGCAGCTCAGTGAAGTGCTAAGCAGACAGGCAAAACCCTAAAGATGGATTCATAAGTTCAAACCTTTCAAACCCAGAAAATAAATCAAGATGACAACGGTCCCAAAACATCAGAAAACCTCAAACTTATGAAAACCAGAATAACAAAACCGGATACATTTCTAACTCAAATCTCTGGAAACCGTGAAATGCGTTTCGTGTTGCACGCAGGCGAGACGGAGCAGCCTGTCTCCCAGAGACTGCTCCCTGCCTTTGGCCCTGACCCCACGGACAGAGGGAATCGGCAGCCGAGCGGGGCGGAGCCGTGGGGCGATGGTCAGGGAACTCGCCGTGCCCGTGTCAAGCCTTGCAGAAAACCCGGGGGATCTAAGCCTAGAGCGTAACTGCGCCAGGGGCCAACACCGACCCCTCAAAAAGCAGCGGGTGTTCCGGGGCCGGCGCCTGGGCCCGCCGCGCCTTCACGGCTCCTCCA
>NW_020799117.1:1041432-1062028 GCF_003259725.1 Athene cunicularia | reverse complement strand
CCGCGCCGGGGGGAGGTGGTGATGGCGGGAACGTGCGGGGACGGATCTGGCAGCCCAGCATCGGCTGCAGGTCCCCGTCCAGCCCCCGCCACGCCGGCAGAGCCCACGGCTGCTCCAGGGTGACGTGCTGGGCGGGCGCAGAGCCCCTCGGCTCGGGCCTCCCGCCCCCCTGCCCTCCGCGCCGCGGCAGGACGGCTCTCCGGCTTCCATGTAAAACTATGTGCGGAGCTTACTCTGTCCCTAAACACACACCTCCATTCCCGCAAGACGTTGTTGAGGAGGATATTAAAGCTGTCTCTTCCAATTCCGCTCGGGGAATCTCTAACCAGCATGTCAATAAGGCCACATAATAATAATCAGATGTTTCAAATGGGCTGAGATAAATCAGCCACGGGAGAGCAGCCAGCCCGCTTTCATTCATGAAAGTTAGATGCCAATTGGTAATGGAGAATGATGATAAAACCCCAAATCTCTTCAGTTTTATCTAAACGTTAAAATTAGGAACCAAACCAAAATACGTGTTCTTGGGCAAAGTCTTACTGCCTCAGGCTTGATGAAATGCGTGCAGATATTGACTTAACATAAAATTGTCTTCAGTAATGTCAAGGAAGAAACCCCTGCTGTCACCTTTTCCTAACACCTTTCCCACGTCCTCAGAACTGGGCCACAAACCTCAGCAGGACCAGGTACAAGTGTCACCCGTGCCCACACGCCTCGATTCGATGCACGACTGACTGGTCAAGTTCTAACGCTCAAAATTCAGATGTTCCGCAATGAGATGGAGACAAAAACTCAGTACGAAGCAGTTCGACGTTTGCAGTGAAATCGCAGTTTCCGAACCTTTAGTTGCAGGGCTGAGTATATGCGGTAGGAATATTTTTTCATTTCTTTCTGATTACTACAGGTTATGCACGGACCGAGGGAATGTGCTCCTTCAGCGGGAGTCAGCCTTCGCAGGTCAGCCCTTCGGCAGAGTCTTTCCTACCTGAAACCTTTATTAGCATCCAGACGTGAGCGGCTAATGGCTCACTGAACAACGAAGCCTTGCTGAAGAACTGGGAACAAATTGAGGAGAAGGAGTTCTGGAAGCAAATATTCTGAGAGATCTCAAAAGGAACCCACGGTATTTTTCATGGATGCCCGAGCCTGCGGCCACGCGGCGGTTGCGAGGCCGTACGCCAGCACCTGGAGCTCAGTCAGAGTTCGCCAGAGTTCGTGCTGGTCTCACTACTCGCTTGCCTTCTCTGTTTGAACTTAGATTAAGCATAAACAAGCAAGCGGAAAAGAATCGCTGTGAAATCCTAACCTTAGTGCAAACTCATCGTCAGTCGCTGAAGTGACCCGGGCAGTTCGGGTGCCCCGGACACCTCGAGCTGAGGTTTGCCTTTTCCACAGGTGGGGAGAATAAAGGGTTGTGTTCAGAACACGTGTTTGATGAACGCGGGAATTTCCATAACTATGCTGGTGCCCCGCTGCGACACCCACTGCTCCCCATCTCTCCGTAGCGCTCCCTCAGGCCTTTAACCAGGTCCTCTGTTTAAATTAACGTTAAAACCCTTTTTTTTTTTTTTTTCCCCACACTTCTCACATCATTTCGTATCAACCTGGCTTGTGCAGATGGAATATGAAGCACTTTCACACCGGCATCAAAGGACAGACAACAGCATCGTTGCTGACACCACGGCAGAGTATTATGGGCTGTGCTTATGGCGGAGGGTTGCAAACGCTGTATGTGATAGTGCTCTGCTCAAACCCGAGACTAATCGTTCCGCAGCGTTCAGCTAATTGCGTTGATGAGCTCTGCCCTGACAAGCCAGTGGACTGTATCCCTCTCCTGAAGCCCCCTTTGGATTCTGGGGACGCTAATACGGACTCGGAGCCGCGTGACATTTTTCATTGGACTTTTACCCAGGCTCAGTCCCAGCGCTAGACGTACAGGCAGTAACTGTAGAAAGCAATTTCAATGTAGAAGAGTTTTAATTGCCATAAATATTTTGGTAGTGCCTCAGTTTGATTATTTTAACAAACATAATTGTTTAGTAGACGTACATTAATATTATTTATTACTCTTCTGAACCCTGAAGGACCTAATTCTGCTCTTCTGTTACTTTTGCATAGGGCAGCCTCCAAGATCCGATCCTGCTGTACTGACGTGAAGCGCATGCAGGCTCTGGCTCTGCATTGAAATTACAGCTTGCAACAAAAACTGTCTTGAGGCGTTTTGAGGACTGGGGAGAGAAGCAGTTTTAAATAATCATCCATCACATAGGAAAACATTCAGCTGTAAATCTGGAGTAGAAACCTTAAGGCATGAAGCTGCACAAACATTTTGGCCGAAATCCACCATTAGGGTTGTCGGAGTAAATATTAAAAAGAGTTTTGTATTCAGCTAAAATATCTATTTACAGATTTCTTCTGCTGAAGCTGCAAATTGTACAATGAAATGAGATCTCCAAAACCATTTTTGTTCTAATAACTTTATAAACTCTGCTATATCTTTTATGGAATTTGAATGTATGAGTAGTTGGCCAGAACTACTTCTGCAGGAGACTACTGGGAGAAAACATTACCATATGTCAGCAGAATGGCAACATCCCACAGATACTCCGGAGGATCTCGGGCTCAACCTGGCTCTGGTGTTTATAATGTGGCAATATTTCCACTTCATATACGGGTACCTCTGCTTATACAAACAATGTAATGGCAACGATTGTCAAAGACACTCACAGGATTCCAATGAAAATAAAAGTAAATTTCTTCCTACATATTTTCAAAAAAGCGTGCTTCTGCTCGCACGGCTCTGCCGCTGAGAGACCACAGGTCACCATCCCCATGCCCAGCACGGCTATACTGGAAAAATCCTGTCGTGTAGACCTGGCCCAAATGTTTTCTGCACGTTTGCCTGGGTGGTCCATCCATAGGACACCGTTAGTTCTGCAGAGCTGGCCTTCCTGCAGCTGCCACCTTTTCCACGGAGAACCGTGACGACCGTGATTTTAAACCATTTGGCCATCGCCGAGCACGCCCAAGGGCTTTACGAGAACTCTTCAGCATTTGGTGTTCATTCTCAGAAGAAAGTTATTTTCCTTCCCTGAACATCTGTGTGTTCTTCTTCACAGCACAACTCAACGCCAGCCCTGACCGACCGCCTAGAGGCGACCAGCGGGGTCTGCGGGGCAGCCGGGGCCGCGGAAATCCTGCCCGTAGCTGTTGGTCTCTGGGCTTGGGAAGCGGCGCCCTGACCTGCCGACACAGGGGCCAACACCATCCATGAACTGCCTGATCCAAAATGCTGGAGGTGACAGCTCAGTACTCGTAGTGTACAATTCTCCTTTGAGTATGGAGTGTGTATATATGTATACATACTCTTCCCATAGAGTACACATTTCCCTTGCTCGGCAATTTTTATAATACGTTTTGAACAACCCCAAGTCACGCAGCTGCATATCATTCCAAATGCATTTACTCCTTCTGCATTGTCTAAGAGCAAAGAACGATAACAAGCTGCTTAATCAAACCTTTGTCTCCTAAAGGAATAAATGAGGTAATTTTTCCAGCTGCTCCAGCGCGCACCTCAGCACAAGAGTGGCCATTTATGTTTAAGCACACAGCATAGACAGCTGTCTTGTGGTTTGCTTTTACTACCAAAAAAAGACATTTGTAATGACTAAAGATTAATAGTTATACAAGCATCACCTCAGGAAAGCACTTTAAGGAAGGCTTTGCCACGGAAGCACTGTAATTGTACGGCTCGTGCTACGCTATGCAAGAGCAGAGCTAAGCGTTTATGTGAGAATAAAACACGTATTTGAGAATACTGAGCGTAGTCTGGACCAACGGAACAACTTCTCCTCTAAAACAGCAATTGTACAATGTCGAAAATGACAAAGCAGCAACTTGCTAATAGTTTTCAGCCAAGATCTAAAGGTGTGTTTGCTAATAAAACGGGTGTGGGAAGGCATTACAAGTGGAAGGAGGATCTGATGGGAGATGGGGCAATTGGAGATCAATCGTTCTTCCCTTGGACACTGGGGTAACTTCAGAGAAAGATGGGCACTACGGAGTACCCTTTGCCAAGTGAAAAGCTGAGAACTTTGGGACAATCAGCTTGAAACTGACATTTATAATCTTGCTGGCAAAAGCAAAGCTGGGGGCTGTGCTGGAAAATATCTGCAAGAACTCCTCACGTTCAGAGCTCCGTCCAAAAGTGCAGGTCCAGACTCCGGAGGAAGCGACACCTGAAGGTGGCCAGAAGCATCACCGGGGATTCGCAAATGGTTCTTACTCCCCAGGAATGCAGATGCAAAGTGTGAGGAGCTGCTTCATTTTGTAAGAAAAATCATTTCCCGCTCCGGTAATAAAGCACTTCACTTAGATTTTAATGGTTTCCATTGGACTCATTTGAAATTGATATGCCCAATTAATATCACTAATTAGTATCTGTGCTTTTTTAATCCAATAAAATTAGAGACTGGAAGATGTTTGCGTTATTTGTTTGACCTTTCTGTGTAAACTCCATCAGTTCCCTAAGGACGGCACAGTGGCGGTGGCTGCAGCGGCTGCTCCGCGTTGTTTCCTTGGACAAACACCCTCCGTGCCCGGGCAGCGGATGGGAATGCGCGGCCACGTTATCCTCACCCTGACGGCCCGTATAGTGGCCAGACCAGAATAATCCAGGCAAGTCCTGCTAAAAGCCTGTCCTTTAGCATTTTCATATGAAGTGATTTCACCTCTGCACTGGGGTGAGGTCTAGTCCAGTGCATTAATCTGGGTTTCTAGAAATAATTGCTTCTGAGCCAGGAGAAAAACATGACAGATTTCTTCCTTTCTGCATAGATTATCCCTGTTTAAGAGCCAGCCTTTTCTCCTACTTACTTAACATTTATTAATAGGCCAAAATTCTTCACTTTAAAGGTCAGGCCGACCAGGTAAACCCTTCCATAGTTTTCCAACAGTTGTAAGCGTGTATTATCAAAACTATTCTTCGAGCAGGGATCCGTTCCCACCTCACTAACAGCACTTTGGTGCAACTGCAGTGAAGAGACACTAAAGTCACATAACCAAAATTAGCCAGAACTTACTCTCCTTTTCCACCCCGGAGGGAAGGTCCGGTCCCCAGTTTCAGGTGTTTTGAGCCTTTTATAAGCATCTGTAAAGCAGCGTGTGATGCTTGTCGATGTAAATCGTTGTCATAACTTGGAGCTTTTTAAGGGGGAGGAAATTACAAAACTCGGACCATTAAACTTCTTGTTGCTCTGAAATTTCAGAATCCTTCCTTGGCAAGAAAGGATTTTTCTGCCTTGCATCACTTTTCAGTGACAGAAATCCCAGATAATGGCACCCAACCACGTAAACAAGGGCTGATACATGGACATAAATCTTATGTACTGTCTCAGGGCCTGGCAGTCCTCCTGACCTAACATCACAAATATTTGGAACATGAGAGGTGAACAGCTTCAGAAGTACAGTTTACAAAACTGTTGCGATCAAAGCGTTCATCTCCTCACCTCGCAGCAGACCGAAAAATGCTAATTAATAGGGCTTGTGTAGTATCCGGGATTTGCCGACGGTAACGAGGATCATCTGTAATTCAGAGATTAGCAAGACGAAATGTTGAGTTGCTAAGGAAGGTTACATGGAGCTGCTCTCAGCAGCACCTTTTAAAATAATTAGTCACCTCCTATCACAGCAGTTTGACATGCTTACTGCAGCAGCAGAGTAGCAGCCTGATAGGATTTTTTTTTAATTTTTTTTTTTTAAATGCACATGTGATTTCATCACCAACCGAACAACCACACTGATTTCCCCTAATACTGTAATTTGCCCTGCTAATGCGAGCAAAACAAGAGCTGTGTTCCTACATTACGAAGCCCAAATCCATAAGGGGAAAGTCATTTCGTTGGGTGCAAGCTTCATTAGCCGCCAACGTTGGCAAACCATCGCCAGTTGGAAAATCAGACCCAAAAGGGTCAGTGGGAGAGGGGTGTGCTGCCTGCGGGCGCTGCCTGCGCCGGCGGGAAGGGAGGAAACTTGGGGAGAGCCTGAGGGAGGGAAGGCTGGAACGGGAGAGGGGCCACGGCCCGGGGCAAGAGGAGCGATGCAACCGAAAGGGCAAAAGCAGGTGAACAGTTCAGCATGAACATTTGGGCTGGTTTTGAAAAACCTGACGCGTGTTTCCTGTGACTCTGAGGTAATGAATTGTTTCTCTGGCCTGACGTGTTTCGTCTTCCAGCTCCTGTGTTGTGGGTAACCATAGAGAGTACACAGCTCGCGATTTCCCACTGGTAGCTGTTTCTAATAACAGATGTGCTGGCGTTACGGCACAGGCGTCAGATGCCTGTCACACCGAGGGGGCTGTTAAATACCAGACAGAGAAATGGCAGTTTTCTTTATTTTTTGGTGCTTCTATTCAATCAGATGGATCCAGAGTAAATTAGAAATCTGGGAAAATATGCCCTTGTGTGTGTGTGAGATGTGGAGAGAGAAAGAAAAGGAGTCAGAGATAAAAGAAACCTACTCCTCTTTCTCTCCGAGAGTTTAAAACCATGGCTATTCTATTTATTTTTCTCCAAGTCCATCCAATGTGTTCACTGTTGAGGCCACAAACAGCGGTCAGTGAGGTTGCTCCCACACCCCCCCCAATTTCATGTTTGTCCCAACACATCCAGTTTCTGAAGACACAGGATGGTGCTGACCGCTCTGTCAGCCCTTCGGTTTGGAAAGAAAGATGTCAGAAAAAGAAATCTATTTACCGGTGCTTTCCACTCTGCCAACCCTAGCTAGGTTTAGAAATTCGAAGGTTAATTAACATCTCATTTCACTGCCCAAACCACGGCGATGTTCCCTCCTGTGACTCCTCATCAGATTCAAATAGACGATGTCACATTCTGAGGGACAGTAAAACATTCTTTGGTGTGTTTTTCCATCCTATAGCTGATGATGACATCAAGAAAAAAACCCAAAACCAACCTGCTATCAAAACTGTCAAACAATAACCGTGCTGTTGTTGGGTGACCTTTCCGTGCATCCACGTTCGAGGACACACCTCGCCGTGGTGCGAAGTACCAGAAGACACGAAGTAGAAGAGGGAGCAAAGCCAAAGCAAACAAGCCCGCGGGGAGCTTGCGGGCTGCGTGCGTGATCCCAGGCATGTGCCTTGGAAGGCAGAAGACAGAAATGGGTCTGGAAAGGTCCTTTAACTGGCTGTCAGGTAGCAGAAGTGAAAGACAAGGCTCTTCTGGGATTTTGGCAAGGAACTGGAACCAGAGAAAGACCCGCCGAAGGGTTTTTGATAGCAGGAGTAGCAGGGGGTCCCCCCTTGCCCTGTTGACTCGCAGCACCCTCATGGGACCACCAGCTTAGAGAGACCCCGAGGTGTCCTGCCACCGCGAGCATTGCATGAGGGGGGCGAAGCTACCGAGGCGCGGGTGAGTCTGCATCCGTAACAACTAATGCGAGAACTTCTGCAAACATCTTGTGGCTTTTCAATCAAGTTTTCGAAATAGCTGACATTAACCAAACAAAAAAACTCAACTAACCAACCCAAAACTGCTGACTGAACACCGCAGACTTTTTTCCACATGCGTGTACCTGTACTTTATATGAACAAATGGTTTAATTTGTACCAGCCCAAAGAGCATTGGCCTGTGCCTCAGCTGTCAGTCCCCTCATTAGAGCTACTTCATCAGTACCCAGCACGGAACAGAGCCGGTGTTTTCACACTGCTCCGGTGGCATGACCCTGTGTTCTTTACCTTGTTTCAACTTGTTATTTACCTTGGACCCAAATCCAGATCTCGACTGCTGCTGCTTTCACCTCAGCAGCGTTAATCTCATCTGGAGTTCCCTGCGCTCAGCCTCAACCCGCAAGCCCAAGCCGGTATTTGAGCGAGCGGTGCCGCAGCTCTGGCGGGGATATCCTTCCTGCAGCGCCGCAGGAAAGGGGGTTCCCCGCAGCGAGCCGTGGCCGCGGCGCGCGCTGCAGCAGCCAGCAGCGCCCGCTCAAAGCCCAGCCTGCATTTCAAGGACAGCCACAGCTGCACCTTTTTTTTGTTTTGTTTTGTTTTGTTTTTCTGGAAAAATATTTTTTAACCAAATTTGCAATGGTCATCAGGTCTTCAGGACAATTGCTGTTGAGCCGCACGTTGATGAACTCAGAGTGCTCCAGCGAGGTTTTCTCCAGCAAGGTTTGCATTCTCTGACCTGAGACAGAGGCCCCGCCAACTGTCACCAATATCGATCTCTCCTGTAATTTGCAAGCAGCCCAGCTCTCCCTCGGAGACGTGCGGAGCAAGTCTGTGGACAGGCCCGAGAATCCCCCAGGCTGTGTTCTTCAGCCCTTCTGAAGTCGCTGCTTCATTCTGGTCACTTTTCCATCACAAGGAACTCACAATCTCCGCCTCCGCTTTATGTGTTTTCAATTAAACAGAGTCAAGCCTTCCACCGGTTATTTCTGTTGGCAGCCCCTGTGACTGTCCCAGATTTCTCTCTGCACACTTCAGTACTGGCACAGATAACAACTCATTTTTCACTTGAGCAAAGAGTCTAAATACACTTTACATGGTGCAAGGACCACAGTTTATCCTCAGCTAAGCATAAAATAAAAGAATGACCAGAGGAAATGATGAACAGTCACTAGCGTTTTCATTTGGCTCCCAAGCAGATATGAAAGCTGTCCAAAAACTGCTTCCTTTTTAACGTCCCCTTTTACCCAAGATGAAAGAGAAGCTGCTTTACCTAGTCGGTGCTGCGTGCTGTTTTCCTCACGGTAGTACAGAAATGGATCTTTGGTGAGGCGTCTTTCGATCACCCAGATGAAGACATTAAACAAGTTAAGGATTTCTGTTCCTTGGAGCTGTCACCAAGAGAAATGTAATGGCTCTGGAAATAAGGAACAAGTGAATTGCTCCATTTCTTGCAGGAGATTAAATATACGCTATCCAAAAATAGCTAATGTGAATACTTTTCTCTGGAAAATGGAGAAAACTTCCAAAATCAAAGGTGTCAGCCAGAGCTAGAATTGATGCTGCAGAGGCAGCACAGCCAGTCAATGGAGCTGTGAGCAATTTTCGTAGCAAAACGCTGGCAAAACGTATCCAGTGTTGGATATGATCACAGACCCAAACGTCTCTCAGGCTCATGGAGATTTTGGCCAAGCTAAGCCATCTAACAGTGAGTTTCGGCAGGATGCTGCCTAGCTCTGGAGATCAGTCCCTAGCAGTGGGGAAGAAATAGCTCGACGCTTTTCCAAGGCTTCTCTTCAGTCCCCTGCGAGCACCTCGTCCCTCTCTCTGCGCGGGGCAGGAAAGGCGAGCCGTCGTTTTGCTAAGCCTGAATGCGGAGCTTATGGACAGAGAGGGGCACACTCGCTATGCATGGCAGAAACAGAGAGCTTTGGCATTAGAAAATCTAGTTGTTGGTACAATATATTTACAGGTGGGGAGGACAGCAGCTACCTTCAGACAGGCTGATGGCGCGAAGTTTCCATTTTGCAGGTTTGCCTGCAGGCTGCAGAGCCACGGCTCTCTGCAGGAGCCGGCAGTGGGGCTGCGGGTAAGGACTGACTTTGGGCCAGACCCCGAGCGAGGTGATCTCCCTGGAGCAGGGCGAGGGACTAGAGGTCCCTCCCAACCAAAATTATTCCATGATTCTGGGGAGTTTCCTTCCTTCCCCCTGCACTAATAAGATGTATATGAAAGCAGAAAACTGCACATTAATACCACCTTTGTTCCTATTGCCCATTTCTCACCTAAAGCTACAGGTTTTAGTGATCACACAATCATTTCCACAGCTGCTAGCAGAGATGTTGCACACACAGAGCGTAATGAATTCCAGGGGGGAAATATAGAGCCATGAAATACCAAGACCGAGAAATACATTAAAAGTATGAATTGGTAGAAGTGGTTTCAGTCAACCTTACATCTGGTTTCATCATTTCTTTCACCGTATCTGTCTGCCTTTAGTCACTCTGTGATGCCAAAGTCCTAGCACATCCATCTCACGGGAGGCAAGGCACTGACACGTCGTCAGCTTCTAGGTTGTTCCTTGCTCTTACCCCCGGGAGCATTTTACCTTGAGAAATGGGGAAAAGGAGACTTAAATTTCAGGGTGGAGTCTAAGAAAAAGTAATGGGATATAAAGCTTTTTTTAACGCGCTTAAGTTTTTTTTTCATCTGGAGAGATAAGGAGTAGCTGAAGCAGAATTCTGAAAAACATTTCATGCATGCCTGCAGAGCTTCACAGAGCAATCCCCTCTGTGCTTTCCCACAGCCAGGAGCAGAATGCTACCTTAGTGACCCAACCGCAGCCCTCCTCTACTTGTATTTCCAGTTTGAAGACAAACAGACGTTCAGAAGAAACAGCCGTATCTTTCCGGTGTCTTTAAAAGATGTTTATAGCGAGCAAAGCGTAGAGAGGAGGGACTGGGCAACGTGCCTGATGCCTTCAAACCTCAGCTCTTTGTGCACCTCCGCCGCCTGTGCAAGGATGCAGATGTTCACAGGGCAGGTGGTGAAGTGCAAGTTACTTGTGCACAAAGAATGAGTTAGAAATAATGAGAGATGCTGATTCTTCAGCTTCCTCAAAGGCTGGACCGTTGAAGGATCTGAAGCTGGGTGGGTGGAGGACTCAAGTGCCTAGCTCGGGTTGATTTGGCCAGAAATACTGTATGAAAGGTCTGAACTCGAAAAGGAGAGAGCTGCTCCCTCCTTAGCAGCTCAGGTTCTTCTCTGCATAGATCCCCCATGCTAAATCTATAGTGTGAACAAAAAAAAAAAACAGGGTCTGAACGTAGCTGGGTAACCACAGGACTTCACGGAGATTAAGCCTTTTTGAAAGTCTGATCTTGTAAGCACCAAGCATATTTGCTACCGGTGTTCCTGCTCCCTGTGCCAAACTCGGGATGGCAACTACTTACTGGACATCGACATTTACTACAAAAAGCGAGAAAATGGTTTTGCGCATAAAACGTTACCAACCGCTCAAGTGTTCCGTGGACTTTCCGGACCATGAGACAGCTCTGAGGTGGGAAACGAGCTTTGCTGCTCTCACGTGATCTTGGCTGCTGGTTCACAAGTGTCAAAGAGCGAGCTACGCTGGGTTCAGTGAACTTATATCGGGGTGGATTTAAATACTTCTAAAATTACATGGTTATAACCTTTACGCACTCTTCCCTCGTTTCTTGGCCTGGCCTAGGTCAATGGATTTCATTTTCTGAAAAGTATCGTTGCCTGGAAAAGCTGCCGTGAAATAAAACCAGGGTGGTTTTATTTGGCGAAAGCTCATCAGGCGAGTTTTTCACATCCTAAAGCCAAAATCAGTTGTGTGGTTTGCATAAATACTCTGTTTTAATTCCAACCTGCAAAGTCATGGGGATTTGGAAAGTAACTGGAGCTTTGGCCCATCTCTATCCGGAAATATTAACGGGGGTGTATCTGCAGATGCCAGCGGTCCTTGTCTCTGGCTTGAGAAGCCTTCGGCGAGCAGGACTGCCCTGTGCCACCGACAGGCCACCTCGTGGCCAGCCAAGCGCCCACCAAGAACAAACCCCTCCTCCACAGCCGCGTGATCTCCTTTAAACGAACCATGGCCCAAATTTCCCACTTCCACACACACACTCACAGGCCGACCCCAGCTCTGGCTTTTCGCCAGGCACGGCTTCTCTTCCTCCAACCTGGAAGCCATCCACCCTTTCCCGTCACAGAAGAGACGCCGCTAATGAGCAATTCTGTGCCAGGTGGGCAACTCTCCAGAAGAGCTGCCCGGTGTGTTGGGCAACTCCGGGTCGTGTCTCTGCAACAGACGGTGTTTGGGCAGCGCTGGGCCGTTGACAGAACTGGTGATGGTGGCTGTAAGCGTTCATCCCTGCTATCAGGGTAAGCTTTCTGTGCTTCTGAACACTAATACTTAGACTTGAATGAGTCAAAATCAAACGTCTGAAAGGAATGATAAATACGTTTCAGAGAGGGCACATGGTATTTTTTCTGATCTGGGTTATTTGGTTATTCGGAATAGGCAGGATGCCTTTGCATATGAATTTTAGGTGTGAAAGGCAGCTATTTGCAGATTGCTGTCTCTCTTCTGTCCATCATGGCAGTAAGAGAGACAGGAAGCAATCCATGCATTTTACATCTCCTTTTGGATGCATCTCAATGCATTTTAATGTAACAAGGCTAAAATACTGACTTTGAACACATGAAGTTGCATATATATACATGTTCATTGAGTCTGGAGGAGCAAATGTAAGGAATGACTAATACGAATGCTTTTTTTTTTTTTTTTAAAATTAGAAAATGAGCAAATTATAAATTTTATCAAGGTTTTAAAGGTCAAAGATACCATCAGCATTCTGCATCGGTTTTGCTGTTAGTCAGTTCACTCATGTATTTAATAAAACAGCCCTCAAGACAACATTTCAAGGTAGTGCATGCTCTTCGCCTGCACAATGAGTCACTTTCTGAATGCTCAGCTCTTCTTTTAAGCTCAGTTGAATAATATTTGCTTAAAACGTTTTCTGTTCTAATTCCAACTGGTGGAAATAAAAGGCTTGGCTCAGCCTTGCTCTGCAAGGTGGCTGCAGCTCTGCTCCTTTCAGTACAATTGTCTAGGTTTTGGCATCAGTGGAGGAACAGCAGCTCAAGGTAGCTGTTTGCAATACAACAAACCTACCAAGCAACAGGAGGAAAAGGAAAAATATTTAGTTATTTAGGGAGGTGGAGCTACATCCTCAAGAGGTTTAGCCCTTGCCATGTGATATCAATTACAAAGTGTGCTCAACTATTTGCACGTTCAGTTGAAATTTAGTAAAAAAATTCCCTTAGAAAGAGAGGAAGGAACATTTGGTAATACTGAACCATCTAAATTCAAATTTATTTATTTATTTTTTTTAGAATTTCTTGGAAATCATGCAAAACAAGAAAGAAGAAATCATCCAGTCCATTCTCTTGTTCCAAGTCAAGATCAATTATAGCTAAATCATTCCTGATAATAGCTGCCAAACTTATTCTTAAAGACTTCCCATGATGGAGTTTCCTTAAGCTCTCCTGGCAACCTATAGCAGTGCCTCAGTATTTTAATCATTAGCTACGTTTTCCTGATGTCTAGCCTAAATTGCCCTCACTGAAACGGGATGTTTCGTCAGATCTGCTTTCTTGAATAGAGAGCTTGATTATATTATAAGGGATCTGCATACACAAATTAAATATTTCATTTGTCATAAACCGTTCCATGAGGAAAAAGTTCACAGATGCTCAGTGCAAAAACCAAAGGAATCACATGACTAACAGCAGTGCCCATCTGAGAGATGAGAGTCCAGTGAGTCAAATCGCTGTTTTACTTACAATTAACCCATGACAGATGTAAATTTCACATTCTGGAATATCCTGTAGCTTTATTAGCTTACTGTTTGCACAGATGAGTTTATAACCTGGACCCAAAAAAGGGGTCTGGGATAAGAAAGCGAAGTAAGTTGAAATTATTTTTCCAAAGTCAGGGCGTGTGCACTAAGCGAGGTCAGCCCTTTATCTAGGTGCATGTTATTATCTTGCTCCAGAACAGTTTATGGCTAAGAACAGGGAGGAAATCTCTGCTCCTGCCTGACCCAACGATGGGCATCTTTCCTGGAGGAGCAAAGCCCCAAACCTCGGGGCACAGCTCCCCGGCCCGGGCGGCTGCTGGGGTACCCCCGCCCTCCCCACCGCCCGCGGGACGTACGGCGCCCGAGCCGGGAGGGGACAGGGCGTCCTCGGCCAGGCTGTTCACCGTGCCACAGCAGAGGCCGGGTATCAAAATAAACTGAACTCACAGGCTGGAGGCGTCAGCGTTTTCCTGCAACGAGCACGCGGCTGGTTTCCAGCTAGCGAGCACCGGGGGCGGCCCTGCAGACACGGTGCCTGTGTCAGAGGCTCGTTTCTCTGCAGACCCCTCCCAGGGAGGACCAGCAGGTCCACTTGCTCTGGGCTCTTCCCTGAGGCCACCAGCCTCGGCACGAATCTGTGCCGTCAATAATAACATCCCATAACAAGCGTGTGCGGCCCTTCTCAGCATTTCCACCGGCGCTTTGGGCGAACCCCACTCAGAGCTCCCCGAAGGGACAGTCCTGCCCACGGTGCCCCCAGCATGAGCCTTAACTCACGCAGGGTGGGGCAGCACCAACCACGAACCCGTTAATGGGAGAGGATGGCAAGGGGATGGGAACACGGATAGGTAAGGCGTGTGCGTCCTGAGGACAGCTTCGGGGCTAAAACCATCAAACCCAGACAAGGACAGCAAACAGCGCCTGGCGTCTGCCCATCGGCACGTGCGCGGCTTCCCGCGCGTGGCGGTGTCCTGGTGCAGGGGAGAGCTGCGTGCGGGCAGCGAGGGGCTGCGTGGCGCCGGCACCGACGTTGGGGCACGGCGCCGCAGCCGTCGCCCCCAGATCTCCACTTCACTCAGCACCGCTCCCTGCTCACGGCTGTGCTGCTAGCGTCTCGCTCTGATCTACCCGTCTCCGTCCCAAAATGAGTCTACGGTAGCATGACAGGGTGCAGGCGAGTGCACACAGATGGCACAGGGTGCGAGAAGCTGTACTAAGTGCTGTAAACAGAGATTAATTTCTTTACAGCCCGTGGAACTGGGCCAGCCCAGAACTAAGGCAAACGAGATCAGAATCAGGATCACGCCACTTATTTACCAGCTACAACAATCGGGCAGTGCAGGAAGAGTTGAAGGTGGTTTGTTTTTTTGTTGTTTTTGTTTTTGTTTTTTTTAGTTATTTAGTCTAATTCTTCAGACAGCTGAAATAAACCAGATAAATACTATTTTAATCAAGGATTTGAACAAATGATAAATTTAATTATTTAACTCCCATTTAGTGATTCTCAGCCTGACCCCTTCCTGTCTAGTGCCTTACAAGAGACAATTGCTCTCAGATTCCTTGAAATGAATAGAAGCTGCTTTTGTCCTTTAAAAACTAGTCTAGGAGAAGAAAATTGCGAGCACATTTTCAGGTTAATGAGTATGAATTACAAAATCCAAGATAAACGTGACACTAATCACTAAATCAATGCAACTCAGAGCACAGCTTCACCCTGCAAGTCTCTTCCTCTAGTTATTGTGACAGCGTGCAAAGAAATATTTGTCAGATAAATTACATTTTAAAGAATTAACGTGGATTTCATCAAATCACGCAGCAATTGTTATGTTACCGGTCCCAATGAGAAACACTCAGGGCAAATTAAGAGGGATTTGGAGACAGCCTGGGAAGCATCTGTCCTCACGGCCCCTGCCCGTGTCGCTGCTCACGGCGGGTCACTGGCTGTGGAGCTGGTGCAGAACCTGACCCAAAGGAGATGGAGAGTCCAAAGCGGGGGGTGGCACACTACCTGGGGGGGGGGGATTCTCGGCCTGGGACATGGCAGCTGCTTTGCTGGTGGTGGGAGGTGGCAGAGCCCCCACTAACGAGCTGCAGACGCGGTGTTGTGGAGATGGGGTGAACCCTGCCACTCGCCACCCGAGAGAGCTGGAGGGGCTGCGCCCGCGCTGGGGATGCCAAGCACAGGTGCCTTTGCCCAGGTCTCCATTTAAAGTTGCCCCCGATCAGCTTTGACAAATAAATTACGTATTTCCCCCCCCCCATTGCTGAAGAAGCCACTTCAACATCACCAGCTATGGGTACGCTGGGGGTTCCGGGGTGGAGGGGGGGGCGGGCTGGACCGCTGAGCACCACTGCACATCACCTCCTGCTCTGAGACAGCCCGGGGCGCCCCAGACCCGCCGTCTCCGCAGGGCTCTCGGGCACGGCAGGATTGATGCCCAGCACAGCTCGTGTCCCCCCTGAGCTCCTCACGGGAGCCAGCAGAGACCTGCCAGGGAAAACCACTTTCCCTGTAGAGCACCAGGTCCTCCAAGCCCCAGATATGAGGCTCTGTATTCTTGAGTGCCACCTACTGGCACCCTCTCCCATGCCAGTTTATATTCCTACACACCCCCCCCAGCTTCCCCCACCGCAGGCTGGGAGCCGGCAGCACGGCAGCATCCCTTCACAAAGCGCAGGAAAGAGCAAACGGCCAAAAGCCCCCGACTGTGGGATGGGGAGCGCTGGCCCGAGGTGCTGGTCTGGGATGGGCTGTTCCTCGGGCTCTGCCTTCCTCTGCGGGGAGGAGACCAGGAGAAAACAGGAGAAAGGAAAAGAGCCTCTGCAGACAGCTTAAAAAGACAGCACCGCCATCTCCAGCCCCTATTTTTACAGATGCTTTAATAGCAGCAATATCTTTAAGGGAATTCGACGTGCAAAGCCCGTCATCAGCGCTCAGGAGTATTATCATTTCGTCAAGAAACCAAGTAGCTGTATTGGACGCGGAGCAGCTGGTTGCAGTTGCCTACAAAGTCACATCTCCGAGTGCCAGGGATCCTCCTGCCCGCTGCCTGGAAAAGCTACACGAGGCCCTTCAAAGCCAGGAGCTGAGATCTGGCAAATCCAAAGGGGAGGCAGAGCAAACACGCAGTCCAGCTAAGACCCCAGGATTAAGGCATTAAGCACTAATTCTATTCAGGATGCAACAAGGTCTACCCAGCCACCTTCCAGCTGGATGGATTTCACCATGCGATGTCCACACAGCTCTTCCCCCTTCTCTAACAGCCCCCCAAACACTGCCAAGAACTGCCTGATTTTCGCCTCTTCCCAGGTGGGATGGGGACCAGGAGAAGCCCTGCCCTTGCCGCTGGGCAGCTCTTCCCAGGAAGGAAAGGGTGGAGAGGCTCCTTGCTCTGAGGGGTTCAGCAGAACTCTCAGTGCACCACAGAAATGCCTTTGGTTGCCCCGATTCAGTCACAGTTTCCACAACAGAAATGCTCCTCCAGAAGGGATGGTCTGGTTTCGTGGTAGAGCCCCTCGGAGCTCCTGCCAGGAGGCATCACCTCCTTCTCAGTCCCCTTTTCTACACCTCAGCCCCACAGTGCTGTGCCTGGAGGAACCTTTCTCTGTCCACTGGTACGTGCTTGCTACAGCCTCAGAGAGCCACCCCCAGAGTAAGAGGGACCAGTTCTAAACAAAGTGAAACGTACGTACGTTCTTCTTAGGGGAAAAACTGAATACAAAAACGAGCCCTGGGTCATCCTGCAAAGAGAGGGTCAGAGTTTCTAAATCCAGGAAAGGGAATAACAGACAATCTTTGCTGAAGGCCACCTTCAGCCACATCCAAACCCAAGGCAGGCGCCAAAAGCATCAAAAGCTCATCGCGCCTCTGCAGGGGTTAGAAATAAAAAGCCCAAACCAAGCAACCCAGAGCGGCCCAGCGTCCCCAAAGCCCTCACGGCGTTAGGTTATTGTTTCTTAAAAGCTGGACGTGGCAGTTAAAGGCAAATAGGAAATTGTTCTAGGGGATAGAACCATAACATAACTTCTAGCTTCTAAGCAGATAGTTGACATTTCCAAGTACTCGGTATTTTGAAAATTTCATTCAATAAGTGGTATTTTCCATGACTATTTTTTGCATCCTCTCCTCTACCCAGCAAACGTTTTTCTCAGGCACTTCTGCTACGAGAGAAGTGTCTAGTACTAGAGAGAACTCAGTTTTGTACTTTCAAACGCAAATATTAACACAAGCAGTCTGGCTTATATTTCTTCTTTTGGCAACGCAACCTGAGTTTCTTCACCTACAAGCATAGCTGTTGCAGTCTGAACAGCAAATATTAAATAACTGGGGAAAAATGCTCAGACCGAATTCGGTGAAATAAAAATAAGGAAAAATTATTATCCTAGTATTACAGGAGGAGGAAAGTAGAGTAAATTGGTAAAATTAAAACAACAGGGCTCGAGTTTCATAGGTTAGAGACTAGAAGACACTTTCCAAATTGTTGAATTCCTACGGGTCCAGCACTGTAGGTTGGAGCAGTTGATTTCTGTCTCCCGTTGAGTATATCCTGGTCTTGTTCCATGTAAGGTGAATGGTTTTTAGTCTTTTCAGTCCCTTTTAATCTTCTTCAAATGTATTTTTGAAGCCAAGTATATCAATTTATCTACAAAAAGCCTTTTGTTATGATTTTCAGTTTCTAATTACATACAAATGGTAAGGGGGAAAAAAAAATAATCTTCCAAGGATGAGCTGAAAGATTATGTTCTTTTGGAGACACATTCTGATTATCTTCTTTTCTCAGAAAGCAATTGGTTGCAGGTGGTACATTCGGAAGCTTGATTCCTTAAGTTGTAAGAAACTCGGTTAGGGATGACTTCATCGTGGTGCTGGTGCTCCTCTGCCATCCGAGGACCTCGGTGCTGCCTGGGCAGAGCCTCAGACGGGCACACGAGGCAGCGCTGAGACGCGCTGAGCACCAGCCTGGGGGGAGAACAATAATCCTGCACACAGGGGATTTGCCCAAGAACCAGTATTACAGACACAATTCCCTTTATGGCTGCCTGTTTGGGCGCAGGGTCCTGCGCGGCCCCGTGCTCAGCTGGGAGTCCCCGTGTGCTCAGCGCAGCCTGTCCGGCGCTCGGCTGAGGGACACGGGGCCTCTCCCTGGAGAGGGAATTGGTCCCAAGGCCTGTTGTAAGTTTTGAAAGGAACGATTAAAAATCCTTTTTATGTCATTTGCTTTTGCCAGCTTCAGCTTCCAGCTGTCAGTGGGTCTTGTGCTTCCGTTCCTAAAGAGCCTCTTTAGGAGTGTGCCAGAATTTGCATTATTTTTCTTATTTATTCCTGACATTACTTCTAGATTTTTTTAAACATAGTTTAAACTTGAGGACAGCAGAAGCCAGAGAGGCACCAGCACGCCACCAAAGCCTGCACTGGGGGATGTGTGGGGGGACGGCAGGGCTGGCCGAGCCCCCGCCACCGTCCCCAGCCGAGGTCCCCTGTGCCCTGTCCCATCACCCCGCGTGCTCAGGGTGGGAGATGCCTGCGAGGGGGGTGTGGGCAGGTGGGTTCGTCACTGCCAGGAGCCTCAGCAGCTCCTCACTAGTCCTCATCTTAATACCTGGAAGCCAGGCAGGCACCGGGCTGCTGCTTCTCCCTTTCTGTAAGCAAAGAACTCAGACTTCGAGTGCACCCGAGGTCGGTGGGGCTTCTCCTGCCGGAGCTGCCTCCGAGCAGACGCAGCCCGTTGGTGTTGCCTGATCCCCGTCCGAGCCACCTCCCGGGCCCGCGCCTGCTGTGGCTTAATAGTTTCAACCAGGGTACAACAGTTTTGTTTGTCTGGTAAACACACACTTTCTAGCTAACAGGGGACACTGATTATTTATTTTTGTGACTTCCTCTGGTTTGACCCCGTGGTTCCTCGCGGCATCCCCGCGGAAGCAGCATCACCCGTAGTTTTGCTGAGAGCTCAGGTTTAAAGCCCATGAGCGGAGGGGAGAGGCCGATGTCTGTGTGCGGGGTCCCTGCCCCGCGGCAGGCAGACGTTGAGCCCATCCTAACGCCTCCAAAGCGACGAAGAGCTGAGCTCAGGGAGGGGGCACAGGCTGGCCCTCACGAGAGGCTGCAGAGGTCCTGGCTCAGCCGCCCTCGCGCTTCGACGCTGCAAACCGCCCTCAGCAGCACCAGCCCGGAGAAGGTGTATTTAGCACCTGTTGATAAATGAAACCATTCCCATCGTCTCCCTGGCTGAGAGTTCAAACTGTCTGAGAAAAAAATATTAACAGATAAAATCCCGTAGCCCGGTGCCAGTTTGGGAGATGTCACAACGGGGAAACCACGGTGAGGTCACGGGGCTTGGTGGCTGAGAGGAGCCGCCGGACACAGACAGGGGCTGAGCGGCCCCGCTCGGCTCTGGGGGTTTGGCCCCGTGTTAGCTCGGCCTCGCTAGGTACAAAGAAACCTGAACTAAAAGCAGAGCAGAGCCGTGCCCCAGCCCTGGGCTCCCAGTCCACAGCTCCGCCAGCGGCCGTGCCGGGACCGGGGCTGACGGCCGCGAGGAACTCGGGGTGGCTCCTGCCCAGCTTTGAATTCAACCCCGCCCCCTGCTCACACGTGGTGCTCAAAATTTGATGTTGTCTTTGATGAAATCTTATTCTGAGAAATTATTTTCAGAAGGCAGAGGAGAATATTTGAAAACAATAATTCAACTTTTGTGCTGAAGTGATACATTTTAATGCGTACATCATTCCTATATTACCATGAAAAAGCTGCTAAAAGCTGAGATTCCCTATTGCTTGTTTACGAACTTTGAATTTCCATGATCACAGCTGAAGTTTTACATGCTCGACATCCAGATTGAAATTAAATGTTGTTGGGAGCTGCGTTTAGTTCCCAAAATTCAACTTTCATTTCGACTTTTGCGACCACAGCGATTTTAACTGCAGGTTCACCTTCAACTCTCTACCCAGGACTTGGCCAGGAGAGGCCAGAACAGAAATACTCCTCCACCTTCTGAACAGGCGCACAACCCCATAACGTAACAGCAAGGTCTGCTGTGCTGTCCTAAGGCTGAACACTGATGCAGGTTCACCCAGTGGTCACCCATCCATCAGACGCTTGTAATGAAGCTTAAAAGCTTATCCCTCACTTAAAATAAATACTGTGCTTTGCTTTTAATACAACACAACTTAGTGCGGAAGAAAGAAAACCTGGGGACAAATACATTCATAGAACTCTAAGCCAGCAAATAAAAATTCAGATTCC